>NW_015505239.1:942974-1060067 GCF_001515645.1 Sinocyclocheilus grahami
TATATATATATATACATACACTGTATCATTGCTGCTGTGATATGCTTATCGTATGATATAAATATGAGACAATATATATGAAAATATAAATATATACAGACACTGTTTATTTTTTATTATTTAGTTATTTATATATTTTTCAGTTGTATGTTAATTTTGATTTACGCATTTGGCTGATTTTTTTATCCAAAGTAACTTACATCCAAAAATGTGAATTTTAAATATAAAAATTTTACTAAATTGCATAATATTATTAAGTAATATTATAATTATCGATTAAAAAATTATTGATTAAAATTTTTAAATCTAATCAATTACAGGGTGCTGCGATTAATTAATCGAAATTACCAAAACCAAATATGGCTGTGAACCAAATATCGCAAACCAAATATGGCTGTGAAAATACCCCCAAAAGATCATTTAAAGCTATTATTGTTTTAAATGTTTAGGCTACAATGGCTAAACATAAAGTATGAAACATAAAAGAAGATAAATTGAGAAACATCTCAGTATTTTTTGTTCATGCAATGAAAGTCACTGGTGACCAAAAACAGCTTAGTTACCAACAGTATTCATAATACCTTCTTTTATGTTGTGCAAAAGTAAGTCATTCTGGTTTGAAACAACATGAGGATGAGTAGCCTAAATGATGACAGAATTTTTTTTTTGGGCAACTATCCCTTTAAAGTTTTATTTATTTAAAAAAATGAAATTATACTCTAAAGAAGATACTAAAACAGCCAACAGGTGGCGGTAAATGTCTTTATGAGTCGATTCGTAGTACAAACTGCTGATTCATTCAGGAATTTAGTAAACGGCTCCTCTCTAACTGGGCTTTGAATTTACACGATGCAGATTTATTTCGGAAAGTGAATACCGCTGTGCTGCTCGGAGACGCACAACAGTTCTGCTGTGGCTTTTTAAGTAATATTTTCGTTGGCAAAATTAGCAAAAACACACAATATTGTGTTTAAAATATAGCACAATATTAACTTCTTATTTACTGAACTGTTGTATAAAATAACATTTGCACTCGTGTTCTTCGTGACAAAAACAGCACTCGTGTGATATTACTCTCGTTGCTGCTGTGATATGCTTATTATATGACATAAATATGAGACAAAAACTCATACATGGGCATTTTTTGCCCCAATATCTTGAATTTTAGGGAATAACTGCATTTCTGGAGTTACTGCCAACAGTCAACTGTATGAAATGTTAAAATATTTTAAATCGCCTTATTTTTCATAACTAATTAAGTCAATGCGTTAAACTGACAGCCCTAAAAAATAAATACACTTTAGTACCAACAAACTTTGTAACAACTTCCTGGCCTTATTTGTGCTAAATATAGACACATTTCTCCATATCTTAGGGTTTCACGATGCTGTTGCTAGCTGGGTTTGAGGCTACAAAGCCATATGAAAAGAAACAGATAGTGAGCTTAGCATGGCTGGCCTGGTTTGATTAATTAGCCCTGGTTTGTGAAGTAGGGTTTTCATGGTGCTTCTCAGTATGGACACTGCAGGTGGAACTGTCCTCAATTTAACCTGATGGAGAGTTATACTTACTAGAAACCCCTCCTCTCATTATATTTAATCATATATACAGATATGAAGCCTTGTTTCACACAGAGAGCAAGGTTCCACTTGGAGATCTCCTGTGGAATGTTCTAGAAACCTATAAGATGTGTAATTACTAAAAGTTTCATGGAGTATACTTCAGAGCTCAGATCAGGACGTTATACGGCACAGAAGAACTTTGTAGTCTGACTTTATGAATGTAAAGCAAACTAGCTGACACTGGAAAGTTCTAAAGAAGTCCCACCTCTGGGTCCTACTCTCTATAAAAATTGTAAGGCCCGTTTCATACCACATGCATAAGCAGCAAATAAGCAAAGCATCAACATAAATGCAACAGCAGGCTCACATTGTGTTCCTCAGAACTCAAGAGTGTTCCTGTAACAGAACTGCAGAAGAATAAATCACACCCATACAATCTAAAAAAAATTTAGAACTGCAAATTAAAATGTAGAATTAAATAATGCAAGGAAAATGTCAGTGTCTATGTATATACATCACTGGACAATGCAGTCCTGAATCAGCATCAGGGAGACCTCTGTTGACCACCTAGTGGAGCTACAGGACAGATAAAATCTAACGCAGTTAGTCTTTACAAATTTTAGGTTGACTATTTATCAAGCTTTTGAGGAAAGCACCAGCTTCACTACTTACAGGAAGGAGCATCTCCAGATACACAGCTAATGAAACAACACTATCCAGGTCAACAAGCAGCAACAACCATATTTAACATTAAGATTACAGCTATCCTGCATACTTTAAATAATAATAGCAATGACACATTTGAGGACGAGCCTAAAGTTAATGTTTTACACAAGAATTTGAAAAAAAGGTAGCGCAAAAAAAGGCTTTCCAGAGGGTCTAGCATTACACATGACATTTCTTAAACATGGGCATGAATTGCAAAAATGTGTTCCTGTTCGTGGTTAGAGCTGGTAAGTAGAGTTAATTTCTGCAAATCAGTTCAAGCAATCCATTTACAGTCCATTTTAAATTTAGATTCAACTGTATTTTTAAGTCATCACTGAAAACTGTTCATGCAAGTCCCCCAAGCAAAACCAGGCTGTATACAATACCCCTGAGTGACAGTTTATAATATTTTTATATATTAAAAATCATATGCGCATATCAACAAATACGTACATTTTTTGTATTATATTTAATATTTATGTAAATAATATATAAATATTGCCGTGTATGACAAGGTATTGGTGCCTATGAATGGGAATTTGCATTTGAAGAACAATCAGAGCACAAACATACAGAAACGTATTGAATAAGATGGGCAAATAAAGAAAGTAATTGTTATTTAATGTATACACACACACACACATTGATGTATCCATTATTAATTACAGTAAGACATAATATGTATTACGTGGACACTGTAAAACTAGGTGTTACTAATGGAAACCCCATGAAATAAAAGCATGGCACCTAAGGATGAACTTACTAGCGGGTCACGGCACCATGAATATGCATAACCTGCCATTTCCTCAAGATGATTAGCTGCCCTGAATGCCCTCAAATGCTAATTAGCCTCCCATGCTGACTGAAATTGAAACTGATGGCATATCATTTCTGGGGAACTGTAGGTGCTGTGTTGGGTAGTGGACAATCTGGACAGAATTAATGGGGCAGAAAATAATAGTATGCAAAAAAGCCCAGTTTGGAAAGCTTGTGATAATATTGGAGTTGTCATGGAAAAGGATCACAAGAGCAAAGTTTCGGTATTTGCATTTAGTGGACAACCTAGAAATCTGAATTTGCACTGCAATAGTCAAAACCATCAACCTGATGCTTTGAGGAAAACCATTTAGATTAATTTGATTCTTAATAATGCATGATTCAGATTAAGTTGAAGGGTAACTCAGATTATCTATTAAAGATGGTTAACATCAGATGAATGATTCAGACATAAATCAGAGAAGAAACGCAAGGTCCACCTTACATGCACTAGATTCTGGCTTCATTAGCTGACTGACACTGCTAAACTGAAGCGCCTGGAACCACAATGACTGTCCATCAGTCATGTTCTGCTCTCGCAAGCAGGCTATAACTAATCATAACTCCTAGCTCAAGGCAACATTCACACCATCGGTCTAATTTAAAAAGGCAGAGGAGGGCGACTGGCATTCAAAAGTCAAGCATGTAGGACATTTTGCTAGTAGCTGGACAAAACACTCACGACTGGTTAATTTATTTTTGTCATGTGAACAGTTAGGTCAGCTGTTCAGATAATGTGCCGAAAAGGACAAGACTTTTTAGAGTTTTATCCTTAAAATGGCTATAAATGTGAGGACAATCTACCTTTTAATGCTATCTAAAATGAGGTCTTAATCCCTAAATTTTAAACCAGTGCCTTGAGACAACAAAAAGCTATGCTGAAGAAAGCATTTTCCCCTCCTTTCGTATTTTTCTTGTAAAAAGCATTTATTCCCCTGGTCTGTGTGTCTTCAGATGAGTAAACAAGAGAAAATAATGTACAAAGAAGCTAAACATGGTGGATCAGGTCAGAGCCCAAAATAGAAATGTTTTTCTCCATCTCAAGCAGTAAACAGAAATGTATTAGCATGTTTCATAAGAGGATGGTGAATCCAAAACTACACATTTCAACTTGTCGACTAGTCAGTGGGTTGTTAGAATGAATAGATGGCCTACAGAAACACTGTATAATTGAGCTAGTTTAGGGTCATGTTCTCCAAACACCAGTTAGACTTCTTAGAGATATTTACAGTACTGTTCAAAAGTTTCAAAAAGAAGTTTTTTTTAAAGAAATTAATATTTTTATTCAGTAATAGTTGCATTAAGTTGTTTAAAAGTGACTTTTAAAATTTCAATTTAAAATAAATGCTGTTCTTTCTACTTCTAAACTTTCTACTTATCAAAGAATCCTGAAACAAATGTACCACGGTTTCCACCAAAAAAATAAAAAACACAATTATATATATACAGTGGGTACGGAAAGTGTTCAGACCCCCTTAAATTTTTCACTCTTTGTTATATTGCAGCCATTTGCTAAAATCATTTAAGTAAATTTTTTTTCCTCATTAATGTACACACAGCACCCCATATTGACAGAAAAACACAGAATTGTTGACATTTTTGCAGATTTATTAAAAAAGAAAAACTGAAATATCACATGGTCCTAAGTATTCAGACCCTTTGCTCAGTATTTAGTAGAAGCACCCTTTTGATCGAATACAGCCATGAGTCTTTTTGGGAAAGAGGCAACAAGTTTTTCACACCTGGATTTAGGGATCCTCTGCCATTCCTCCTTGCAGAGCCTCTCCAGTTCTGTCAGGTTGGATAGTAAACGTTGGTGGACAGCCATTTTTAGGTCAGAAAAAGGACAGTTATTTTAAACTGTTATATTTCACAATTACTGTATTTTTGATTAAATAAATGTTGATGGGCATAAGACACATCTTACCAAATCTTACCAACCTCAAACTTTTGAAAGGTAGTGTACATGCAAAGTGCAGCTCTTCAACAGAGTAACTGACAGATATTCAATAAATAAATAGCCCAACCAACTCAAATTCTTTATTCCACAAAAACTATCATAGTCCTCAAAACCTGCGGGTTATTATGCATATAAACGGGAACACTGCTCACAGGAAGCGATTTGAAGTTCGGAAATAATCGTCTTGAAATTGAGTGAAAGCTGTGCTTTGATGGCTGAAGCAGCACTGCTTCAAAGGTGATGAACTGAGAGACGTTCAGAAGCAACACAACTGCTCAGAGAGGGTTGTAGGGTGCTGCTGACAGTCTAGTTACTGATACATCATGCCCTAACCAGATGTGATAAAGCAATAAAAGCTCTCTTACGTATATTTAAATTTATTCTATATTCATTAAATTTAATACTTAAACCCCCGGTTTCACAGACGAGGCTTAAGCATAGTCCCAGACTAAAATGTAAGTCTGAGCTGTGTCAACTGAAAGAAACTTGCACTGACTGATCTTAAAATATATCAGTGCCTTTGTTTTGTCTCAAGATGCATACCAGTAATGTGTTTTCTAAGGCATGTTTATGAAAAATTACTTAAATGTCCTAATTGGGGAAGTCGTGGCCTAATGGTTAGAGAGTCGGACTCAATCTCAGGTTGCGAGTTCGAGTCTCAGGTTCGGCAGGGATTGTAGGTGGGGGGAGTGAATGTACAGCGCTCTCTTCCACCTTCAATACCACGACTGAGGTGCCCTTGAGCAAGGCACCGAACCCCTAACTGCTCCCCGGGCGCCGCAGCATAAATGGCTGCCCACTGCTCCGGGTGTGTGTTCACTGTGTGTGTGCACTTAGGATGGGATAAATGCAGAGCACTAATTCCTAGTATGGGTAACCACTTGGCCACATGTCACATCACTAATTTAACCTAATATGTCCTAATAGTGTTCTTAATTAAATTTAACACTAGATAGATAGATAGATAGATAGATAGATAGATAGATAAACAGACAGACAGATCTGTATTCAACTAGTTGGGTGTTTGACTGTGACGTATTCTTTGACCTACAAAACAGATTACAGCAAAGAGAACAATAAAGACATGTCAGAGCAATTTCAGTTTAGAAGATGAAAGTGTAAGGCAGAGTATAGGGACTTGATGTGCTGTGAAATAGCTATAAAGGTTGTTTATTCATTTGCTGATTTAATTTATTAACTTTGGACAAAGTAGGCCAGTTTTAAATGGCAGCTCTTTGCTTCTACCATTAACTTCCATGATTGATTCAGTGTTTGCGGAGGTTCTGCGGAGTGTTAATCAAGCCTGTATTCCACAGAAGTAACAACTGATTCACTTTGACTGCCGTATAAAAACCTGAAAAGCATCCTCTCCAATCAGCCCTGAGTGTAGACACCTGGACTAAATAAAACACCCGAAGAGAATAAGCTCTTCCATTTATAAACAGTCATAAATAAGCTGGTTTCATGCTGGTGCATCACAAAGACAAAATCATTGAGAGTTCAAATGCAGTTGGAGCATAAAAGATTAAAGTCAAAGTTGTCCCACCTCTGACTCATAATACCCTGCATGAGTCACAAACCATTACTTGAGTCAGTATGTCTGGTATAAGCATCGAAATGCCAAGACCAACCGCTTCATCCACAGAAATGGGTCAAAATTAGGGTGGATAAAATTAACAGAACATTTGCTGGTTTAAGTGTTTCTGTACTCATTCCCTAAATCAGATCAAAATTGCGACTGCTGATGCTAACAAAACTTTTGCCATAAACAAATTAATGTATAAAAGATCAACAAGAAAACTGGCCACATTTGCTTTCAATACTAGGCCCCATGATACGTTGTTATTATTATTATGATGATAATATTCATGATATGATATTACTGTGATTTTAAACATTTTGTGATATAGTATTGCCATAACATATTGCAACTTATTTTAAAAAAATGTAACTGCAGAATATACCCAAAGGACAATTTTCTCCACATCTGTTTATCTAATAAGATAAAGTTTTTTTTATTGAAAAAATTTTTATTGCTGCAAAATGGGATTTTCAAGCAGACAGATTGATCAACACTGTCATAAAAAGCCTGTCAAAAATGTTGCATAAACCAGTATTGGTATGAAAAAGCAACTGTTTTTTCATTCAGTACCAAAAGGTTAATTCTTTTTTTAAACAATGCATACTTTTATTCAGAAAGGAAAGGATGCATTAAATTGATCAAAAGTGACTTTTACATTGTTACAAAAAGTCCTATATTATTATTTAAAAATTAAATTTCTTAATTAAAATTAAGAAATTAATATCTTATTTCAATATAAAGTTGTTCTTTTAAATTTTGTGTTAATCAAAAAATACTGAAAAAGATGTATCATGGTTTCCACAAAATATTAACTATTTTAACACTGATGATAATTTTTACAAAAATCTTGAGCACCAAACCAACATATTAGAATGATTTTTTTAAGGATCATGTGACACTTAATACTGGAGTAATGGCTGCTGAAAAGTCACAGGAATAAATTACCATTTAAAATAAATTCAAATATAAAACAGCAATTTTTTCATCACTGGAAATACTGCATGAAAATACTGTTTGTACTGTAATTATAAACTGTTTTTGCACCTAGAATATGAACCACCAAGAAGTGTCATTTAAATGCTGAAGATAAATCACTGGTTTTCCATTGCCACTAATAAGCAAGTAGGTACAGTCATTTTCAGTATTTTTCAAAAGCGATCTCCCTCAATAAAGTGTAAATTCCTCTATTTTACGCTGTCAAGCTCAAACACTCTGAATCCGCTGGTAGCTGACCTTCTGAAACGGACCATATCAACCCCTGCCTCCGGCGGGAGAGCTGAGCATGCTAATAAGCGCCGAGCATTATGCCAATTAAAATCGCACAGCGACCTCAGCAAGTGCTAACAACCGATCATAGTCAGATCTGAAGCTAATTGGCTTTAGGGGAGACAGTGGCTGGACACTAAAAGGTGAGAGTGCCAATCAAAAACCCCAACCCTGTCACCATCTCAATACAAAGACAATAAACACAGCGGATCCCCTCAGACGTCGCCCCCTTACACAGCTGTGAGAGCAGCCAGAGTACTGTAGAGCAGCATCACAGACCTTTATCTGGCTTTGAGGAGGAATGTCGCTAAGAACAAAATCACCAACTACATGAATGGCACCAGAATAATAACCTTAACTCTAGGGTACTAGATTAAATGATCTGTTATATTTCTATATATACATGGCTCCAAATGTTATTTAGAATGTAGTCATTGCATAAAAGAATAATAAAAAAACACTAAAGACAGGCACACATTTTAAACAAAACATTTCAGATTTTTATTAAAATATGAAAAAGAAAACAAAGCAAAATTGATAACCTATTATTATTATTTTTGTTTTAGATTATAACAACAACTATATATTTTTTCTGTAATAATGTCATTGATGCTATTCAAGTTTGGTGTAAGTGTCCAACTATGCTGTGGAGTAACAATTATTATTATAAATAATAATAAATACAAATAATAATTATAATAATATTTTTATCTAAAACAATTAAATTCATAAATTTTTAAGTGTGGTATAAGTGTCTGAGTATTCTGTCAAGCCACTGTACTCATAAAAGCAACACTTAAAGGTACATTATTATGATAATTATTATTTTCTAAAACAATTGCATTCATACATTTTTAAGTGTGGTGTAAGTGTCCAAGTATACTGGTATAACAGAATCTGAACATCCCTGGCATTCAACCTGTAGGCTTGAATTGGACCATCTCTACAGTACTACAAGTTATGTTCTTTACCCTGGACCATGAGTGCCATCTAGTGTTTAGGGATCTACTGGCCTGATTTTAAAAAAAAAATGCATTACCTGTTTTTGACAATTTTCATTGAAACACAGGGATCAGCTTTAAGCCAAGTATAGCTAATGTGGCAGTTTACGCAGCACCGAGGAAACACCCTTTACTTTGCATTTGCTTATTGTTTCAGCAGCGCAAACATCCAGATAGTTCACCAAAAAAAATTACCATCACATCTTTTAAAAGACACAGAACTTACTTACTTTCTCAGAACACAGATACAGGATACAATTTTTTGTCCTTTTGTAGCTTGACAGCCACTGGTCCCCATCTACTTTGATTGAAGGAAAGAGAACAACTCAGACATTCCACTAAATTTCTCCTTTTGTGCTTCATGGAAGAAAGAAAATTATATGGTTCAGAACAACTTAAGGGTGAGTAAATGATGACAGAATTTTCATTTTGGGCGAACTAACCCTTTAATTTAGCTTTCCGGAAAAGAAACATATAATTTAATGTATAATTTCATGTCACGTCTCTTTTTCCAGTAAAAAAATAAATAAATAAAAGTACTGTGGCAGAAGTCAAGTACCAGATGGGTAATAGCATGGTACTTAATAATAAGTATTATTTTAATTTTTTCTCACAAGTAAGCTGGTTTGTCTTTAGTGTACTTCAGCCAATATCATGGCCATGAATACAGTCTGTAAAACTCCACTGCCAGCCTGGCATTCACTTTTTTATTCGTCTTTTTTTTTGTTTTTTTAGCCACATTACTCACATTTTGTCTGAGTCGCGTCACCATATGGTTTCAATTGGTCCTGTGTTGAATACAGAAGTAGGTTATGTGACTGAAATGTTTCATATTTTCCTTTTTCTATTCTAAGATGCATGACATATGTACTCAACTGTCTGTCCAATAAGGTCTAAACTAGTTAGGCAACTCATACACAAAAGTGGGTAGCAGCAGATCTTTTCTTATGTACTGTGACGTACATCTGAGCGAAACAGATTATTTAAAAAAAATTTTTTTTTTTTTGCATTGACTGTTGATCGGAAAGAGGCAGAGCTGTATGTGAGCTTGCAGGAGATTGTAAAAAAGGGTTGGGGTTTACGTGAACAAGAGAAGTCTGTCATTTCACTGGAGGTATGATATTTTAATTAAAAAGGTCAAATAAATTTTTTTTACATTAAACATTTTATTTCATGCCTTCCTTAAAATTGGATAACTAAATGGATAGCTTGCTAATCATACATGTACTGTATATACTTGCATCACAAAAATGTTTAATTTGAATGATTAAATTGATTTGTGCCATAACAGACATTCACTGACATATTTTGATTTTTGGGAAAAACAGAATTTGGATGGCTATATTAACACCCAATATTGTTGGACTTCTAATCAGCAATGCTAGGTAGATTACTTACAAATTGTACTGATGTCTGTTACTGATTTCAAATTACATGACAAAAATTGTAGTTAGTAACGTAATCCATTACATTACACATTTTAGGTAATATAATTGAATCTATAAGCCACTTTTTTGTTACTTTTACATTACATTTGAACTCATTTGCCTAATTATCCAAAAACTAAAAAACTAAATGGAAACTAAAAAAATAATTTTAAAATAACAACACTAAAAAAAGATTACATATTTTATTTGTTTACCTGCATGCCATGTGACCATTAACCAAGATCAGAGATCCATGAACATGCAAACCTGTTACTTAACTTATTACCTTAAAATCTCACTAAATGATCATTCAAATAAAAATGAATGCGTTAACCAGTAGTTGATTCAATGTTGAATTAAAAATGTTATATAACCTAATTACAAGTACTTAATTTTTGGAATCTGATTACTTAATCCAGATTACATGTATTCAGTTACTACCCAGCTCTGCTAATCAGGCACTGAATAGAATCTGTCCACCAATGCAACCAACCAATGAATGTCAGCCAATACAATAGATTTTATGTTCCAAGGAGGTAGGTATTTAACGGGGATCCTGATCTGGTCACACATGCTAAAAAAAAAAAAACAAGGAAAAACTATTTGTTGCCATGTTCAACTTCACATGTATTGTACATTACACAAAAAAATAACCACACAAAAAAGTCTATCCCAGAGACTCTTGATAACTTGGTGTATAACCTGAACTCAAACTCCACCTGCTTTTCAAACAACAGTGACTTCAAACCCTAATGCATCCACTACCGTAACAGCTACTCTCAAGGGGCCTCAATTCTAAAGATGTGTGTAGAAGTGCTTTTTTTATTACTGTATTATTTTAATTACTGGTATCAGTTGGTGTATGCATAAGAACATTTGTGTGTCAGTTTCTGCCTTTATAAATCCAGATTTGGATTTATAGGAGATGCAATCCATGGAATTTAGGTACTTTTACCAAGGTACTTTCAAATCCAATCTTTTGTTTTTGTCCCAGTTTACAATTCAGGAGACAAATCCCAGGTCACAATTCAAAACAAATTAAAAATAGAACAGAAATAAATCAGGTGAATGTTAATGCAGCTATCACCAGCAAGATATTATGCAATAACCCCACCTGGTCCATTTCACAAGTTATACTGAAAAGAACAAAACAAATAAGCACCACACTGGTATGGTTAAATATATGGGACCAAAGAGACATTCCCAGTCCTTACTTTGCAAGCCAGCAATTCCATTTGGCAATGACTACCAAGTTGCACAAAATAAAATAGACCAGTTACCACAGCACTCAACGTTCCAGTGTCCAACCTCATAATATGGATGAACTATTACTGCATAACTGCTGCAGTGACTGTACAGCCCTAGATCAGTGCAGAAATGTTAATGACACCCATCCAGGGAGTCTACTAGCATGACCTGTTCTGGTTTAAATATTCATCTATTATGTGCTGAGACATCTGACATATTTTGCATGTAGTTCTTTCGCTTTCTGCTGAGCAGGCCAAATTCAATCCATTCTCTTCTTAGAGGTGTGCATGCATGAAGAGCGTCTTAAAACTGTTCATATTATACCAAGTTGTTCCTCCATGAGCTCCATGTTCACCTTCGGATGCTTGCACAGCATGTTATCCCAATTTATTCTTTTGATACACTAAATAGTGATGAATAATACTAGATATGAAACATAATATTGATTTAGGGATTAGAGCAGACTTTGCTTTACATTGTGGCCATGAAGTTATTTAATGGAAACACCTCAGTGAGTCTTAAAAACCCAGATGAATCATAAATTTAAAATATGACTATAATAACATGTTTGAGGCTTGATTCTCATGATTCTGTGCTTCAAAAACTGCTGTTTTGCAAAGTAACAATAACACTTGTAACAATAACCCTTCACTTATTATACTAAAACTACCAAGTTAATGGTAATTTTTGAAACTTGGTGCAACATTAATCATTCAGTAGCATGGTAGAGCACAATGGTATTACCATCTATCATCACTACACCATAGTATAGAAATAACAGCCAAACTTCTCACCAATTCTTAAATTCTGGGACAAAGCAGTTGAGTTATGAGTTAGTTTTATGACAGGTGGATTTAGGGGTTGTAACTTAACTTGTAACTTCTTGAAATGATTATTTGTGTTGAGAACGTTCTATTAAACATTTCGAATGTAAAGTTCCTGACCTGATTGGGGTTATCGTAAAACACACCGACAGACGACAACTTCGGTCCGACACTGCAGCTCTCCGTGAAAGCGGCTCCGCTGGCCTTGTACGATCCTTTTCTGAACTTATATGCAATCGTGATGTTTTTCACCGGAGGAGATCCAGTCCGAATCACGACTTCAGAGAAAAGCCCAGTGTAAAAAACGAAGCCCACCAGAGTTAAGATGAGACAAATAACCAAAAACAGAATCAGCAGTAAAATGACAAAATCAGACATTTTTTGCCCGGCTGTCAGAAAATCAATAACAAAAACGCTCAGTGTGTATGAATAGTTGTTAGTTGCTGTGATGGCACACACAATCAATCCTTCCGCTTTCCGAACAGTACCCGTGTCGCTCTGCAGATGTAACATTTACAGTATCTTTGTTTTACTGCAGGTCAGTTTACACCCGTCTTTCAGTTTTGTTGTTGACACAACTGAGCGTTTGTTTATCCTCCTCTACACAGAAACACTGTACGGATTGCTTCCTGGATGCACCATGTGACTGTGACTCAGACGGTTGGCTTGAAACGAGCCAACCAAATAATGAAGGAAAGTCCGATTCATTTCTGCGAATCGGTTCTTTCGAACAGCTCGATTCCGAAACTGATTCAGTGATTCTCGGCGCTGTCAAATGTTGTTTTTAAAGTTTTTTTCCCCCCAATTAAGGTTTAATGTTAATTAAATTATGTGCAATTGTCAGCATTTCTGTCATACAGTCAAATATTGGACAATAACTTAAAAAATTAAGGTAATTGACAAATTTATTATTATTATTTATATCTGTATTGAATATGAAAGCAAATAAACAATTAGCATATTAAAACATGCAAATACAATTAGAGCTGTTCAAGAAAACCACTTGATTATAGTTAACTGAACATTGCACAACAGCTTTAATCAAAATCTTTTCCATTTAATAGGAGATAACAAATCCCAAAACTAATTTGATGTAATAATAAATCAACAATAGTGTACTGATCATGTCCTAATATATAACAATATTTGCTTTATTTCAGTCCGACTCATCTGATTCCTCCGCTTCTTCCTGTCCATTGTTCCTCTCATCAGAGTCGCTCTCCTGTTTTAAAACAGACTGAATTAAACACGAAGTGAAAGACATCTCAAAATCTCTCATAAAAGATCTCATGAGGAAATTAAACTCCCAAAACAAGCCAAGCAAAATTCATTACAGGCTATTAAAGGCAATTATAACCATGCTGTATATTTGCTTTTGTGAATTACATGACACTGCATGATAACAAAATACTGCTGCTGAGCAGGTGATGAATATGTTATATGAACAGTTATATTTCTATATATATATATTTATGTGATATGAGAAATGAGTTTAAATATGAAAAGTAATACAACTATTAATCAAATGTAATTGAACTTATCTGTCATATGTGTATTTATTAACACAATGTGGTCTGTGAGGCCACTGCATCATGCATAATAATGGGAAATCATAGTATGTTGCAATGCCAGAAGTAAGGTATTCAGATGGTATTCAGATATTTCTGGAAGATTTTCAAAGTGGACATCCATGCATGCTATTTTAGCTAATATTACCCAAATCCCCTAAACTAAACTGAAAAAAAAATATTCATCAGAAAGGGTGCATTAAACTGATCAAAACTGACAGTAAAAGATTAAGATTTTAAATATATGCTGTTCTTAATATTTTGTCCATAAACATTTTTTAAGCACTGATAATAATAATAAATGTTTCCTGAGTACTCAATCAGCATATTAGAATGATTTCTGAAAGATAATGTGACACTGGAGTCTGAAGTAATGGCTGCTGAAAATTCAGTTTTACCATTGCAGGAATAAATAACATTTTAAAATATAAATAAAAATGTTAATTCAAATTATAATAATATTTGGCAACATTACTGTTTTTACTGTATTTTTCATTAATGCAGCCTTGCTGAGCATAAGAGACTTCTGTCTTAAAACATAAACCAAACTTTTCAACATGACCCTAAACTTTTAGTAATAACGAAGAAAATCAATTTAGCAACATGCTAACATTTGATCAGACTATATATGTCAGTGCATTATGCAGGATAATGCAGTCAGTCAGTCATTATACCTCCTCTTCACTCTGCACCTGAGAAGACTCTTCTTCCTCTTCATCAACTGCCTGTGACTTTTGTGAGAGAATCTCTTCACCCTGTAAAGCGAAGCAAAAAAAAAACTGGATCATCAATAACATCACTGGATTATCAATAAATGCTACACTGTGCCCTTTACGGACTTATGATATAGCTGTATAATTTACAGATATTATTATATTATAAACCTTAATAAAAAGTTTCATTTATAGTTATATATATATATATACAGTGGGGAAAAAAAGTATTTAGTCAGCCACCAAGGGTTGGCTTGAAACGAGCCAACCAAATAATGAAGGAAAGTCCGATTCATTTCTGCGAATCGGTTCTTTCGAACAGCTCGATTCCGAAACTGATTCAGTGATTCTCGGCGCTGTCAAATGTTGTTTTTAAAGTTTTTTTCCCCCCAATTAAGGTTTAATGTTAATTAAATAATGTGCAATTGTCAGAATTTCTGTCATACAGTCAAATATTGGACAATAACTTAAAAAATTAAGGACATATATATATATATATATAAAAACTAAAAACTTGTGAAACAAACTTAATATATAATAAAAATGGATATTCTTCTGACAATTTAAAAATATGCAGCAAAAATAACTGAAAATGTCACCAGGGCAAGTAAAAACTACTGAAGTAGTGCATCCTTATAGTGGATTTGTTTTTTGTGACGTGGCATTGCCACATTTTTCCATCTCACCTTTAAGTCTCTGTTCTTCAGATTCCCCAGCCAGAAGGCTTCCTGGCAATGGTTAAGAGTGAGCATGGCTTTCACACGATACACAAACTGCTCCAGATTTTTCTTCAAGGCTGGAACGTGATTGGTCAGCCCTGTATCTTGCCTAATCTGTGAACCGTAAAACAGTGATAATAATAATAATTACAGAGATTATGTTTCACAAATGCTTTTAACATCAATAAGCTAAATTTATTTAGCAGTTTTCTCATTTTAATCTTCAATCTCACTCTTGCTCCACAGATGCTGTAATTCACCTTTGAGTGGCCACACATGTGGTGGAGTTGTCTAGTACTGAGCTGGATGGTCTTCAGCAAACTTTGAACATCCTCCTGAGAAGATCCCGTGCAATGATTAAAATCTCATGTTACTTAACAGATCCATTTTGCTCAAGATGCAACGTTACACATACATTTTGATGAAGGAGACAGAAATACCTTGTGTTTTTTAAAGCTATAATCGAGCAGAGGCATTCCAAGTTTGAGGAAGGACTCCAGAAAAAGACGACCATACTGAACGAGATGATCAAAAACAAAGAGAAAACAAGTGTTGAATGACATTACCTTCATAAACATACCTTCATGCGTGCAAATGCTTCTTACCTTTAAACACACAGTGAGTACAGGTCTGCTGTCAAACATCTGTGCCATAGAAAACAGAAGAACATGCTGTTTACAGAGCCAAAAATGTGATGTGCACACTGGAAGAACAGGAAAGATGTGAAGGTCTCTGTACCTTGACCAGGTTTATGAGGATGTGGAAGTCACGCACAGCCAGATTCCATGTTAAGAGCTTCTCACTCTGCACCTGAATAGATTTAGGGCATAAACTTGAGACACACTTTCCTTACACTTCCTGTTGGTACCCAAATAATAATGAAATAATATCTACAGCCACACAACAAACAAACACACACCTCTTGATTATCCGTCTGTTTGCTGGAAGGAATCTTGCGCACAGCTCTCTCCAGCTCTGCCATCATGCTCTTGTAGTACACCAGGAACGTCTGCCTGCAGTGTCAAGCAAAGCACAGATATCTGCATTTACTACACGGCTCTGTGGAATACCCGATTCTGATTGGTCAAATGCAACGCCAAGTTTTCAAATATTTTGGTATTAATACGTCATGTACATGTAATTATTAATTTGATATGGCAGCCTGCTGTACCTGTTGAGTGTTGGCCAGCTGCGCGAGTTAGCATCTTTAGCAGCATTCAACAGCTCTGGAACCCCTTCACCTGCTATTTCCTCCACCGCCTTCAGAACATCATCAGTGTGCTCCAGATAAATACTACAGCGGGAAAAACAAATTGATTTAAACATCCTCAGATATGAACAATAATATTAAAGCATGGCATTTTAGTTCAAGTTATTTTATTCTTGCATTCTTTTGAGTATATTAATTAGGGCATATTTTGGATAGGCCCATCCTGTTCAAAAGTTCAGAGTGGGTAAGATTTGTTTTTGATCAAATAGAGAGCAAAACAGTCATAAAATGTGGTTTGCTTTGATATGATTCAGATTTTGTATAGTTTTCAGCAAAACTGAGAATAGGCTTTCCAGGCGATTTTCTCCCTAAACATTAAATATTTATGTGATGTTATAAATGTCATAAACCTTTAATATTTCAATTAGTAAAATAATATATTATTATAATAATAATTATATTAGAGTTGGAAGATCAGTATGAATATTTAATTTATTTAATTCTGCCTTTGTGTATAATGCAGGAATTAAACTATTTCGAACATCAAGTGAGGATTAATGAATGCAACGAGACTCATGAAGCATATAAATCAGTTTATGGACTTATTGCTCTCTCCTCTATCAAATAGAATCTCGTATCCATGGGTCTTAATACCCTTATCGCCTTTTCGCTTCAGTGTTATTTTAGTATTATTTATATACTATTACAGAACTGAAAAACAGTCCCCATGATATTTTTTGGTTTTAATTTTCATTAAGTTTTAGCAATTTTGTTTTTGTGCTTTTGTCATTTTTATATTTTTATTTTATATTTCTACACAATTTTAAATTAAGCTTTAAGTTTTGATTTACTCTTAATTCAGCTTATTTTAATCACTGAAAATGATTTTTAGTAGTTTTCGTTAACAATAACAACACCGCCTCAATGACTCCTGGAACTGAATGGGAACTTAAGCATTATTGTGTGTAACTCACAACATACCTGAGTAGAGTTTGAAGAGCATCATTGTATTTGTTTCCTCGCTCTTTCTCTCCACTCGCTGTAACCCACTCCTGACAGAGGAAACGCCTCGCCAGTGACGCTGGGGGAAATGATAGCACTCAAAATGAATGTATTACAGAGCAACCATTATTACACAGCATACAGTACTGGAAACGCACTGATCTGTTCTCTGTAGGTCCTGTGGTTTGATCCTCCATACTGGGACAGCACAATGAGCAGCTGGGTCAGACACAAGGCAGTGTTCAGGCTGGGTACTGTGCTTTGGAAGTTCTGCAGGTACTCAAAAGCGTGCCTGAGCATATAAAACACCATGTAGAGATGGTTACATTGCATATTGTCCACTAACAGCAAGTAAGAAGTATGTGCACTGACGCTCCCACCTGCTGAGCTGATCCAGGGTCAAATCGGTCTCGTCCTCCTTCAGTCGGCCGGCCAGGACCCCCAGAGCGCTCTTCAGCAGAGCACGATGCTCTAGACCAGAAAATCCAGCCCTGAATGAACAGCAGGTGATTGAAGATGGTAAGAATGTTTTGTAGTTGTCAGGAAAGTCAACTAACGACTAACTATTTCGTGCTCACCAGCTGAACGTAGTATGTAGCACTTGCAGTAGGAGCTGATAGGCTGAACACATGAGTTGCTGTTCCTTCACATCCACACCAGGAGCATCAACAACACCCTGATGCTCAGACAGCAGAGTCTGTGTGAGGACAAACATTCAAACAGAGCAATAAATCCAAACGTGCCAGCCAGCACTAATGCACACGTAATGAACATGTTTAGAAGGCTATAAATTGAAACACATGTGCACCTGAAAGTGATTGTGGCAGTTCTCCAGGTGTGTGCAAAGTGTGGGCAGCAGCTCGATGCAGCAGGTGGCGAACTCTTTGGCATTTTTCTGCTGCAAGTGAGCAAAGCCAACTGCTTTGTCCGTCTTACTCTTAGAGAGACACCACAGAAAACATTTCAGTACCATATTGGTTGTCAGCTGATATTGGAGATGTTTTGTAATTCATTTGTAATTTATCTGGCATGTTTATTTTACATTTAGATTAGTTTTGCTGTCACGAAACATTCATTAAAAAGTTTATATTTAAAAACATTCATTTATTTTAATAACACTGTTAAATGTATTCCTAAAAATATTCCTTTTTATATTGTACTATTAAGCCATCAAAAAGCACTTAATAAAAGCAAAATACAGATTTCATTTACCCGTTATTAAACTATTAAATTATAATGATGCCAAAATTAAGTGAATTTACAGTACAATTTGCTAAAGATTACAATTAATCGTGAGCTATTACATTATAATAATGCCAAACTTTTCATTATTAAATAAACTTTGCATTATTGCATTATTATTAATATAAAGCATTAATTTTGTCATCATTTTAGTATAAAGCATAAAAATTTATATTTTGTGATTTGCTAAAGGTTACATTTAACAGCGTTAATTAAAATGAATCATTTTAGTTTTTAGTGTTTTATTTTTTTTTATTATTTAGATAAAATAATATCTGATCAGTTGATTAGAATGTTGCTTCAGCATTGTCAAATAACATGTCTGACTGGGTAAAACAGGTTTAGTAATGTGTGTGTTTTCATACTTTAAGAAATGGAGCCTTTTTGGCTGGTGCAGAAGCCAAACTGAAGTCCAGTTTACGCCACATGTCCTCCAGCAGGAAAAGCAACTCTGCAGGGCCCAACTGCACTTCCTCCCTTAACTACACACAAAACAGCACTCATTTAATTCAAGTATGTACTTTTACTGAGAACTGACAAGCAAACAGACTCGTTTTACCTTACTATGTAGCTCAGTGTCCAACAGTGTCCGGGAAAGAAGGCCACACTGAAGCACGCTCAGAGCTTCAACATCAAGTTCTCTGAAGAACGGCCCGTACGAGGACAGACTGACTCCTGATTTGGCATCCTTTTCTTTCTCCTTCTCGTTCTCTTTCTCTGGATGATCCTGCCACAACAAACAATTGTCAGTTGTTGTGAGAGCTTTAAATTAAAATCCAGCTGACACCATAGTAAAATCTTAATGTATTGAAGTAAAATATACAAAAGAGTACCATATTGTCCATTTATACTTCATCTCAAACAAGTATGGTGTTACAGTCCACTTTACCAGCTGTTTATACAAATGTATGTTAACCAATGGACATGAAATAAATATGGTCTTTACCTGTTGGGAATCCTCTGCCTCTGTGGCCCCCTCCAGCTGTGATTTGTCTCCTGAGGTGTTCTTACTTGCTGAAGCCTTCCTCTTCCTCCCAGATGACTCTACACACCCCCACACACACACACACACACACACACAAACAGTGAAGGACTGACCCTATCTATAGCACAAATCAGTTTGCCGATATCTCCAACAGACTTACCCTTCTTTCCTTTCTTTGGGAGAGCACTTGAAGAAGAGGGTATCATCCCTTCAGCACTCTCTCCATCAAAGTTAGCCTGAGGAGGAGTGTAGCCTGGAGTAGCTAACACAATAAAATAATGTTAACTTTGCAGAGAAAATAAATATAGGATATTTTATTAATTTTCAAATTTAATTAACAAAATTTAAAATAAATAAATAAAATACAAATTAATAAATGTAACAATTTTATATATATATACACACATATACATATATATGTATACACACACACTGGGGAAGAAGATAATCTGTCTCTCTGGTACCTGCTAAGCATGTCTGCAGTAAACTCTGAAGGTAAGTGATATTCTGAATACGAGTTACAACCTTCATTTTCATCTCAGGATCATTCTGCTTGCAAAAAGCATTCACCGTCTACATTCATAAAACAGACATGCATACTATACATATTAGAATATATTAATTATTATATAACATCAAAAACACATAATTCCAATCTGTAGTTCCAAATAATAAACTGAACACAGAATTCTCATTTTTGGATGAACTATTAAATTTACAATTAAAGTGAATACTTTAAAAAGGCCAAATAGTCATATCAGAACTTGAATTGATCAGTGATGATTGTAAAGTCATTCTGAATTTAGTACTATGCTGTACTAAAGAGATGTACTAACCTCTCTGAACCAGTTGATGGTGTAAAAGAGCAGAGAACAGAGGAACTCTCTCTCAGCCTTAGACAGACTCTCCACCTTCTCCACCACCTCCATATCAGTCAGAATCAAAGGACAGCCTATAACAGCAC
Source organism: Sinocyclocheilus grahami (assembly GCF_001515645.1). NCBI lineage: Eukaryota > Metazoa > Chordata > Actinopteri > Cypriniformes > Cyprinidae > Sinocyclocheilus > Sinocyclocheilus grahami. Next base: position 963,772 of record NW_015505239.1, read on the forward strand.
AAAACTCTTCAAACATGTTTTTTTTTTTTTACCTTAAATACCTCTGATGCCTCTTGTGATAATCTTAATCTTGTGATAAATAATCTTACAGTTTATACACAATCATAATGCATTAATTGGTAACACTTTACAATAAGGTTCCATTAATTAATGTTAGTTAATGTCTTAACTAACATGAACGAACAATGAACAATACATTTATTACAGTATTTATTAATCTTTCTTAATGTTAGTTAATGACAATACAGTTGTTCACTGTTAGTTCATGTTAATTCAGAGTGCATTAACTGTTAACAAGCACAACTGTTGATTTTAATAATGCATTAGTAAATGTTGAAATTAACATGAACTAAGATTAATAAATGCTGAAGAACTATTGTTCATTCTTAGTTCGTTATCTAAAGTAGTTAACTAATGTTAACTAATGAACCTTATTGTAAAGTGTTACCCATTAATTAAAACAGAGGCATCTATTGAATTTTCTTTTTCACAGTGAACACAGTCCAGAACAAAATTATGATAAAAAAAGCTACAGGTGTACAGTATCTGACCTAGCAGAGCATCAATCTCCTCCAGATCACCCTGGTGCTGCACCTCCTCACACAACCTCAGCAGGCGGAAAAATGAGGACAGACACAAAGGAGACACGCGCCTGTGAGAATAAGAGAATCATTCTGATTGTAACATTGCAGGGATTCAACTACTGACAATACTATTTTAACAATGTCCTTGATAAAATAAATAAAAAGGCAGATCACAGGTTGATATACTGTACTGATTACTGGCATCAACAAATAACAGTGCCTGCTTGGCCAAATAATTAAAGTCCGAACTGTGAAGTGCATATTTTATTATATTATAGGTGAATTTTCAGGAAATATTGCATAACATAATTGTTCATATAATTTCAGCAATTTTGCATACATCACATATGATGAAGCTATATATTGTATATTAAAATATCAGTATCGGCTACTAAAACCCATATTGGTCCATTGCAATTATCTATATCGGGAATTCCCAAATATTTTTGTCAGCTGAACCCCTCTGACCTAAAACATTTGCTTGTAGTACCCTTATTATATCAGTAATTTATAGAATATTTTAAAACATTTGCACGTTCACAAGTAGTATTTTGGTTAATAGTCAAATGACATGCAAGTAAACAAAGTAATTGATTGTCAAACTGTTTCTATTTTACATGTTACTTATTTACATGCAACATTCTTATTATTTAATTTCTTATTAGCTTTTCATCAACTCACAAACCCCCTGCAGATCCCAGTTTGGGAAACCTTGCTCTATATCAAGGAGCATCATTTATGGTACATAAAAAGCATCTTGTTTTACAGCCTACAGTAACAGAAGCATTAAAATGATTTCAGCATGGAGTATTCAGTAATGACCTCTCTTTCTTGACTCCAGCTGGTTGGGTTGTGTCTGTTTTGAGCTGCTGGTCTTGAGTCATAAGTGGCAGTAGATTGATGGCGATTCCCCCTTGACTCTCATCCTCGTCCAAATTATGCATCACAGAAGCAGGAAACACAAACGGGCTGAGAGAGACACACAAGAGGGGGCATGGGAAAGCAAAGACATAAAAACGCTGGAATTTAAACAAATAAATGAAACAATTTATTGATTTGACAACAAAAAAGCAGGTCGTAAAGATTATACTACTCTTTATGAGCTCTGAATGTGTCACTCACCCTGATAAATCTGGTCCAAGGTCTACAATAAAGTCTTCCTGAAAATCCTCTAGCACACTCTTCCCGATCCATGCCTAAGAATGATATAGCCATAATAGAGAGTTTAATATACTAATATAATACACAGTCATTTTAGTCATGTAGAGATCCATCTGAAATGTATTGCTTTTTGTCTATAACTCAATTAAAGAGACAGTTCACCCATTAAAATACAATTCTGTTAGCATTTATTCACTCACGTCATGTAATTTCAAACTCATTTGGAGACAGAATTTTAAAAATCTAATTTCTTAAAAATCTAAGATGAGGACATGAAGGCTGTTTTAAGGGGCTATTTACAGTCAATAACCCACACACACCTGAACTAGAGGGTCCAGTTTGCAGGTCTGCAGCAGGTTGGCCAGCTCATCGTAATAGAGAGCGGCAGCTTCAGGGGAACTCTCACTGCACGAGCGTACCAGCTCCAACAGAGCCATCACCTACACACACACACACACACACCACAACACTCAAAACCTTCTGTGGTACATGGGTCAGTGACAAATAAGGAGTGAAAGTAGGCAACACATTTATAATGCTACAAAAGATTTCTATTTTAAATCAAATGGCATTCTTTTGAACTTTCTATTCATCAAACATCCTGAAAAAAGTATTATGGTTGCCATAAAAACGGTTTTCTACACCAAACCAGCATATTAGAATGATGTGAACAGTTATTTTTAAATTGTAATATACTGTATTTCCACAATAGCAGATAAAATACATATATTCATGTATTAATCAATTATCATTTTGACAACTTTTTCAAAGCTTTATTTGAACATTTACATTAGATATTTCAACATGCTATTAAACTGTTGTCAGTCAAGTTGTCATTTAAAATCCAAACATCATTGGTAATGTTATTGTTTTAGTGATTACGCAAACAAAAAGTCATTTTATTTGTTGTTTGTTGATTTTTAAATAGAAAACTTGGTGAAGTGATTTATGTGTCTGTACTTTTTTAACATCTCCAGCACATTTTAACAATACTGTGATAATACTGATAACCGTGATAATTTTGTCACTATAATCGTGATAAGAAATTTTCATACCGTTACATCCCTAGCGACAAGTAAGGAGTGAAAGTAGGCAACATATTTATAATGTTCCAAAACTTTTCATTTCAAATAAATGCCATTGTTTTATTCTATTCTATTCATCTAAGAATCCAGAAAGCGTATTATAGTTTCCAAAAAATATTAAGCAAGACAACTGTTTTCAACATTGATAATAATAAAAGATCTTGAGCATCAAATCAGCATATTAAAATTATTTCTGATGAATCATGTGACACTGAAGACTGGAGGAACGGCTACTGAAAATGTAGCTTTGCATCACCGGTAGAAATTACAATTTAAAACATTAAAAACAGTCCTTTTAAATTAAAATATATTGCTGCTTTTTACTGTATATTTGATCAAATAAATGCAGCCTTGGTGAGCATAAGAGACTTCTTTCAAAAATCTTACAGACCCCAAATTTTTGAAGGGTACCGTTTACACTCAAACCGTCAGATAATTTCACTCACCTGTCTGTGTGTCTCTTTGGGCAGTGTGCCACCCTGAGAGCCATCGGGTTTATTTCTACATAAACAACACAAGACCAAAAACAGTAAAGACCAAAGATCACAAGCTTATACACAAGGTGTATAAATGAAAAACACTGCAATGCACCAGCAAAGAGAGTACCTGCAGGCCCCCATACTGCCCACCATCATGACTGCACCAATAATACCAATACGTTTGTACTTGGGCACCGTGCTAGACAGCTGCTTACGGATGACGATGTGCATGTCATCCTGGTGAAGGACATACAGAGATTTGACAGAATTTTCATTTTTGGATCAGCTATCCCATTAATTGAAAAAATTACAACTATACCTTTAAGGTGCAGTGTGTTTCTCACCTGGATGTGTCCTCCGTGCTGCTCCTGTCCAAATGCCAGGCAGCTGAGCAGGTGGAAGAGTCGTCTGATCTGCTGTGAGGTCAGGTTGTCCATGTAGTCCAGAATACCCTGGCAGAATACCCCCAATTCACACCAGCAAACTGGTTAAATATTATTATGTACTTGAAAAGACAAAATAAAACAATTTTGATTCGAGTCAATCTGACTTAATGAAAAGAACTGACTCGGAAAACTAATTTCCTTCCCTATATAGGCAGGTGTGTACCTTAACAAAAACAGTGAACTGGCTCATTTCTGCAGGCTTCTGAGATACCAGCTCACAGAGCAGCTCAAGGGCCACATCCACTTCACCACTCACACCACTGCATGCGTGTGTGACCAGAGAGCCCACCACCTCCTACATAACAAACACACATGTACTGGACATCAGTGCAGGTCTTTAAATGAAGGGCCCATAAATCTACAGTGTGTTTGTTGTGAACTGGTATTAAGAGGTATTTCTTTTCTTACCTGCTGACAGTAGGAGTCAAAGGCAGTGAAGGCCTGTTTGTACATGTGACCTCCGAAAGGCACCACAAAGCAGTCTGGAGAACGCAAGAGTCCCTGAGCTAGAGCCAGAATTGATGGGAAATAACCCCGCATAACCTGTATGAAACATTTACACCATCCTTGATATGTACAAGGGAAGCCAACACTTCACGTAGCATAAATAGGGCTGTTTCTCAGTCATAAGCATGTGAATGAAAGCAGACCTGAGCATGACCCTTAAAGGTCTTCTGCAAGAGGTTTTCCTGAATCAGACCCTTGCGAACTTTGACTTTGAGCACTCTCTCCGCCCCACGCCGGCTGTGGTTTGCATTAGTGGAGTGAAGGATGAACAGCACCAACAGGTCAACCACCTGAGAGACACAACAAGTTACGTTAATTCTTGCATTTTGGATGTTCAGGTATGAAATGTGTCAATCTAATGGGAATCGCATAAAAACATTTTGATAGAAGTCAATCAAACCTTATAGTCATCTGACTCATCAACATTCTCTATTGCCTGAAATTCAAAAATTCAAACAGTAACTAAATAACTTCAGTTGCATGGAAATATTGTACCTAGTGCTTGAAGGCAGAAAGAAAAACAAAAAAAGCCATCAAGATTATATGAACTCACTTTTAGCCAAGCTTCTGAGATGGTCTTCTGAAATCGGATAGCTGACTTAATGACCTCCAAAACCAAAGCCACACTGTCCTGACCATTGTTGCATGATGGGACCCTGGAGGACCTGAGTAGTGACATTAAAATCAAGAACAAGACAAGCAGAACCAGACATATTTACAACTTATTATTTGTCTTCCAGGGAATAAAGCAGTCATATGGGTTTGGGAGGGACAGATGAGAGTAAGTAAATGAAGATAGAATTTTATTCAAGAGAAAGCAGGAAAAAGTCTCACCCTGACATGGCTTTGCTTTTCATACGACTCTGGGAAGCCTGCAACACTGCTGGCAAAACACACTGCTCCAACAGCTCTTTGGCCATATCTCCATGCTGGGAATCCTCCAGGATTTCAGGCAGGCTGGTAATAATGTCCCGCTGGATCTCCACCGGAGCCACAGACACCATCTGCATCAGCTTACTGCTCAAATCCTACACATACACAGCAGTTATATCAGTCAGACATTGGTCACGGCAGTGCCATGATTTGGCTTTGACAAACATTTGTCTGCTACAAAGGAACTCTTGGCAATTTTGATGTTCACTGGGACATTTCCATCATGTAGGATTCTCACACAGACAGTATCAGTGGACTGTGTACCTTGCCATCTACAATTCGGTCCAGCCACTTCAACTGGTTTATTATGAGACGGGGAACATTGAGGCCGTCCTCGCTCACACTGTAACAGAGCACATTGTCATCAGTGATAAGGGAATGTTACAGGACTGTGTCTGTAATTAAAGTGTGTATATAAAAAGTCATCAAAAAGACATTTACCCCTCCAACATGAATTCTGGAAGCTTTTCGAACAAAGTGTTTATGACCTGGGTCTAAATGCAGGAAAAGGAAAAAAAAATATATATATATATATATATATATTACTTATATTCAACAAAAAATATTCCCCCAAATATTTTGAATAAAATAAATGTTATTAATAGCTGTAGTTAATTATTTCAACAGAACATGTAAAAAGGCTACATTAAAAAACAAAAAGTATCCTTTTTTTTTTTTTTGGACCAATTAATTTTCATGACTTTTTCCATCTAATCATTGGATAATGGATAAGGATTTAAAAAAATAAATACAATAAAAATAGTAAATAGTAAAATATATAATAAAAAATAATATATAAAAATATATAATTATTATATAATAAAATAACGAAAGAAAAATTATATATTCAGACCAGTCTAAATGTAGGAAAAGTAAAATAATTTTCTCTTTGTATTTTAAGATGTAAATTGAGCAGATATTTACCTGTAGCATCTCTATTCCAAGCAACAGGCGTACAAGACTTTCCTGATAGGAGCCAGAACTGATATTAGAGGGAAAATAAGTAACAATTAGAAAATTAGAGTAACAAAACAATTGCATAAAGCATTTCAATGAATTCTTTTAATGTTTCAGATGGAAAAACAAGAATCGGTGCATTACTTGGTATCCTGCTGTGAAGTGGATGATGGCACGCAAGGCAGCAGGCAGTTTCTGAATCTCTCTGGGTCTTCAATGTATGTTTCCAGTGCAGATATAAACTCCTTTATTATCTATAAACAGCCATTTTACAATGTAAATATATGTAAAGTAAGCTTTTTCGTTGAAATGAAAAAAAAAAACAAAGTAGGATAATGATGAGCTGTTTCTCACATTGGGGAATCTGGGATGCTTTCGTAGATGCTGCTGGAGCCGCTTTTGAAATATTACTTGGTCTGCAGCTGTAAAAAATAATAATAATAATTCATTCAAAAAATGTGTTAGTTATACGTGTAGAAATAATGTGTTAGTTGATATAAACATGCATGTATGCATTGTGATTAGGCCTGTCGCAATAATCAATATATCGACTTATCGCGCAATATATGTACATGACCTCAATCATTTTTGGTGACGCAATATATCGCCCATTATATTTACTTAAAAATTAATGTCACCGTGTTTTTTTACATTCCACTTGCGTCTGTGTCTTTTGCAGCTTCTCGTACATAACGTGGTGTAGTCATGAGGTGCTAGTTCACATTTTAAAAATGCTTCTACAAACAAAGTTTCATCTGCAGATATGGCCTTGTTTAGGGATCTGTGCCTTTGTGCATACGGACTTCTGACTGCTAAGTAGTGATTGTGTTTTTCAGCAATAGTGTGCACCCTTAATTTACAGAGAAAAGAAGGTCTGGAAAAAAAAGATGGAAAAATCTCCATACAAGTTCTTAATGCATTTTTCTTTTTTTCTACTTTGCACTTTTTTTTAGAAAATGTTCATGTACTATTTATTCAAGTTTTTAAGGTATCTAATATTTTGATACTTAATTTCCATGATCTAAATATTCTTAAAAATTCAAAGTTTGTTGTCATTTGGAAGTGTGAAGGCCTTCTTGCATTATTATGCTGTTACATTATGATTATATATTCAGTGGCATAAAATGGTCTTTAAAATGACAATAATATCGCCTATCGCAATTATTTCTGGGGCAATATATCGCACAACAAAAAGTTGTTATCGTGACAGGCCTAATTGTGATTTCACCTTTATTGTATACAATAAATACTTTCTCATGCATTATCTTACCAATTTCATTAGCTGTACTGCCAGCTGTCAAAGTGACACCAGACTCCTTCAGAAACTGAACAAAAACTGAGTCCGGGTAGGAGTCCTGTAATGAAGACTTTGTTGGTCGTCCACTGCTCTTGGTCTTTTTTGATTCTGTGCGAATGGAGAGACATTAATAAAGTCCATTTCATAATTTCACTTAATGTACAAAGATTGTAGCCATCCCAGATGTATTTTAGACGTGACGTCATCAGGGACTTACTGGGAACGTCAAGCGTGGAATCGTCATCGACTGAGCGCTTCTTTTTACGCATCATCTTTAACTCAGATCAGATGGAAAGGATAAATAACGGATGTGACCTGTTGGGGTTACAACAAGCAGCTAGTCCAGAAAACTGTGTACACAACTGACAGTTCAATAATGACAATCCTGGTTCAAACAATCCCAGAATCCAATCTCTGAAGATGGTAAACAATCAGTTCACGCTGGCAAGAGCTAAACGACATATTCGACTAACTCGACGAAATTACCGTATTTGAGGCCAAATGGGGTCAGAAGTGTTTACCTTAATGTTACTCCCCGCGATGCTGATCTTAAACGTTTGTAATTTTGATGTGATACTAATAAATGCTGGTTAAATTAGACGTGTGCATAAAATGTATGCTACCTTCAGCAGGCTAAAAGATCAGTCTGTCACACAAAGCTTCCCGCGCAAGTAAAATCTAGGGACCGTCGTAAAATTCTCAATTGTGTTTTGATATGCAAATTGTTCTGGGACGTTACTGTAGGTTTTGTCTATTAACTGTATCTGTCTTTATAAGTGTAAAATGCGAAAGCCATCACAAAACCTGTCATCAGATTCACAGATAAGAAGATAAACTTTCTCAACCATTAAGCAGTGAACAGAACACTTTGATAACACTCCCTAATATTAAATGAGCGTGTATTACAAGTAGATTCACAAAGCTGCTGAGACAAACTTTTCTAAAGAATAGAGAGAAGTCTTAAGCTAAGAGCAAGGGCGGGGTTGACCTTGTTGCTATGGATGATGTCAGCATGTTTACTAACTTTGCACACAGTGATTGGCTGATAGGGGGAGGGGTCTCTGTCAGAGATTTATTCATAGAAATATTGTAGAGTGCAATATTATGTTGCCATATTCAAATAAAGTTTAAAAATAAAAATGTCAATTGCCACATTCAAATAAAGATTTTAAAATGCAGGCAAATGTCACTAATTAAGTATATGTTCAGCTACTTGTCAGCCTCTTACATGTATGCTTCTCATAATTGGCTAATATGCATATAAACAGCCTTTTAATTAACAAAGTAGAATAATCATGGCTGATAGTAAGACATGCAAGCATAAAAGAAAACCAAACTGGACACAAGCACAGCTGTTACTTTTGCCCAGCTAGTTAATGAAAACAACAATACAATCAAAGGAAAATCTGGAGCTGGGATAACCTCCAAAACCAAAGGTGATACCTTTATAAAAGCTCATTATCGTCAAATATTTCTAAAAAGTTTATGTTCTGAGGCAGATTGCCGGCAACCGCCATTTTAGGATAGTTTGTGGCTTGGTCTTAGTGACTTGGGAGTCCTCTTCACTACTCCTAATGTTTCACAGATTTAGGAGCTAGTTTTAGTGCTGAAACACTTTGTGAAATACTTTGAGCAAAAAATTAGGAGTCCTAAATTTAGGACTGAAACGCCCATTATTTTTAATATTTTCTCCTAAATCAGCGAGTTACGAGTTACCTTTAGCCAAAAGATATTTTGTGAATACGGGCCCAGATTACTGGCTGCTAAAAAAACAGCACGGAAATAACAAGAATAAATTACATATTAAACACACAAATATTATACTATAGGAATAAATATATAGAAATATAAAGAGTTTTTTTAATTGTAATATTTCACAATATTATTGTTTACGGTTTATCAAATAAATGAAAGGGTTGGCGATCAGATTGCTTGACATCATTCAATACACAACAAAAATATCTAAATGCACACATTAAAAAAATGTTGCAAACATTCATACATCCATTTCCGTTTACAACAGCCAAAACCAATGCAGATTTCACCATGTACTCTCAAACCAGTTGAACTAGTTATGCAAGTCTTTCCAGCCAATAATTTTACATTTACATTTATGTATTTGGCAGATGCTTTTATGCAAAGTGACTTGCATTGCATTCAAGGCTTTTACATTTCTATCAGTTTTTGCATTCTGTTGGAATCAAACACATTGCCTTGGTATTGCTAATGCAACTGGAAATAATATAAAATAGCAATAACAAATAATGGGTAGCTACGTGGAATCATTTAACTGATCCTGAAGATTATGACAGATTCATAAATCATCTGATTTACTTAATGCTATATAAGGAAAAAAACAAAACAAAGTCACTACCTATAACCAGGCTTCCGCATTTTATTATATTTTCAATTCAAATAGGCTTTAATCAAAATCTGGTGTTGCACATGTTGGCATGATAAATAGAAGAACACAAAGCAGCCATGTACTGTGCCCCAGATTATGATTATGTACATCTATGCAAGAAAGGTCTATGAAATTACAAAAACAAAAAAATGTTTACGACTTGCATTGCATTCAAGGCTTTTACATTTCTATCAGTTTTTGCATTCTGTTGGAATCAAACACATTGCCTTGGTATTGCTAGTGCAACTGGAAATAATATAAAATAGCAATAACAAATAATGGGTAGCTACGTGGAATCATTTAACTGATTCTGAAGATTATGACAGATTCATAAATCATCTGATGCAAATTGATTTACTTAATGCTATATAAGGAAAAAAACAAAACAAAGTCACTACCTATAACCAGGCTTCCGCATTTTATTATATTTTCAATTCAAAAAGGCTTTAATCAAAATCTGGTGTTGCACATGTTGGCATGATAAATAGAAGAACACAAAGCAGCCATGTACTGTGCCCCAGATTATGATTATGTACATCTATGCAAGAAAGGTCTATGAAATTACAAAAACAAAAAAATGTTTAAATGGATGTTTTACTAATGAAGGAGCTGCAGGGGGACAGCTTGAGTCATTGATCAGTTTGTCTTAAATTTTACATCTGGATCCATAAATAACAACAAGAGTGGATTTACCAGTCAGTGACTGCGAATACCATAGAGAGGTAAACACCAGGAACAACCATCTAGTTTTGCGGATTCAAAAATAGCATGCTATTTTGCCATACAAAAAAGAATATGCTTTGTGTATTATGTTCTTCGCAGTAAGAAGCACGTGTCATTTGAGCTTTGAGTTGTTGCTAAAGCCATTTGACACATAATGCCACAACTAATCACATGGCAGATGTGCCAATGTACATCTACAGGTAATGATAAAAGCTATTCTTTTAATCAATAAGGTTGTTCTTAATTAGAACAACAGCCATTGTTTGTGTTCCTCTTTGTCGTGTACCTGTACCTGTTCAAGTGTCATAAAATTAGCACCACATTCGATATTCCTTTGGACCAAAGCCATTTAGACAGGAGAAAAATCCACCAAAAAGAAATGAAAATTGACCATTACAAAGCACAACCATCATATCTGGGGAAAAAAAAAAAATGCTCGGGTACGACCGTGACTTACGTTGTTCCACATTTTCGTAAGCTTCCCTTTTCACAGTTTTTGGGCGTAAAAGGCTGTTAGTGTGAATATATTAGAGAGCAGCCCCCCCAAAAAACCAACATGATAATAAACTTGACATTTTGTGGCATCCTTATAGCGGAGCGACTTTGAAAGTGAAATATTTCACCCTCCGGCATGGTATATTTAACAAAAAGCATGGCTTGTGATAGGACAAATGAAACATGGAGACAATATTTAATATAAGAGCGCAAGCTTCTCCGAGAGAATCTCTGTGCTTATCACCACACGCTTAAGTTATTAAACACAGAGAGGCACATGTTACAAGATGCTGATAGCTAGAGTCCAACGTAAGTGGGTAGAGGCATAATTTAAACATGTCAGATGAGCGTAATGTTGCATACATAGTCTATGTCTAGGCATTTCCCCTCTCCTTATCTAGATCATCTAACATTCATGTCGTCCAAAGAGAGGTTATATTGCCGTTTCACCCTTGTTCTCATTTCAGACTAAAAGAAATGAGCTTCTATGATCAGCAGGCATCAAGGTCCAAGAATAAAGTCTTTCATGTCACGCTTCAAACTAAAATTCTCTTTATTTATTAATAATATTCTTTTTTGGCTCTTGATAAAGAAAAAGGGAAAAAAATTAAAATAAAGCTAAAAACAAAGGGCCTGTTTGTGAGCCTTTAATAGTCACTGAAGTAGCCAGGGATGTGTGTGCGTCGATGCATTGATGATTTCATCTTTATGTAGTTTTTGTTTCAGTGCCAGTCCTTGAAAGACTAAAAGAAACTCAGTTGGTGTCCATGTGGTCATCCGGGGTCTCTGGAGCTCCGCCTAGTGATGCGGAGGGGGTGGATTTGGACGGCGTGTCCGCATCTCTGCGTTGGTAAAATAGCACATAGGCTGCTTTAGTCTGTGGAGAACAACAAAAAAGACAATTCTGAGTCAGTTTACAAACTAGCAACTGCCAATTCCCAGTTTCCATATTGGACTTTGAGACTCATTAACCACTGTGGAATGCTTTAGGAGTCTGCAAAAGATAATAAAACAGAAAGCGTAGTAGCCTCACCACAATCTGATCCTCAGTTGCAGACGACACACTGCTGTCGTCAAAGTAATACCATTTGCCATCCACCTTGTTCTTGCCGTATCCCGTGTCTGCAAGAGGAAATGAAACATAGTGCTTAATGGCTGAACTTTGGCAATCAAAAACAAACCAAGCTATCATTTCCAGGCAGCAATATAATGACAAATACATAAATGATCAACTCCGTGATATCCTTTCTGTAGTAATCCATCAAACATGAGATATCCAACTAGGCTGCAAAGGTGAACAAGTGAAGGTGATAAAAGGAAAATCAAAGGCTGCTGACACAATCTGTGAGTCGACCCAGTTATGCATTAATATGATTGTTAATACATAACTGAACATATGAATAGAAAGGGGGTGATTTCATTATCATAAAATAATAGGAGAGTTGTGTAAATTGAGTGACTTACAGTGGCCTCCGCCCATTCCTCCATAGTGGTTGGAAACAGCAATGAGGTCATAGACGTATGGGTCAGCTTTGGGGTCACAAACAAACTCTGACATGTTCAAGTCCCTGTGTGAGAAAGTTTATATTTATTTCCAAACATGAAGTCACCAGAATTCCAGAAGTTAATTTCATCAAAACACATAAAAACGACCAAAGTTCAATCACCAACAGTAAGTGTGGCTGATCAAATTGTTTATTTGAAATTATTTTAATCAAGACATCAGTACATAAGTACTAGACAGCAGTTCTGGGTTAGTGTATTCCTTTTACCACAATGAACAATGGACGGCATTGTCTGTCCAGACAAGCATGACTCAGCTTCCCAGAAATTGACACCAAACGTATTGCACCTGACTTTTGTGCACACTTTCCTGCTTCCTGTTCAGTAAGGTAACCCTGACCAAATCCAAATAGGATCAAAGCCAAATGCAAATAACATGTTGAGAAAAAAAGTCGCCCAGAAATGTGGCATTTTTGGTATCTGAAGTGTCAATATTCTGCATGCTATAAATGAATGTCACACTATAACAAAAATTAATTTGATGAAAATAAAAATCTGATGTATTACGGTAATACAAAGTTACACCTGAAGTTAGGTGTACATTGAGGCCCAAGACAATGACAAAGTATTCTGTGTGGAGGGAAAACCTTTTTGGCGCCATCTGGTGGGAAATTTATACAAGCACTTTATATGAAGAGGACACACTTTTAGGGACAAGTCCCACGTTTTTTGGGAGTACTGTTTTAAGATATTATGTAATTTATATATATATAAAAGGGGTGTCAGTTTAACGCGATAATTAGTTATGAAAAAATAACACAATTAAAATATTTTAATGCAGTTAAAGCACTAGCCCCGCCCCCAGACCTGTACCTCATCTTATATTTCATACCGTTGACAAATATGATGCAGGGCAACAAACCCATAAACGAAGTTATGCACTAAAATTCAAGATATTGGGGCAAAAATGCCCCTGTATGAGTTTTTGTCTCATTTATATCATATGATAAGCGATATCCCACGAGCAGCGAGATCAATATCACACGCGTGCTATTTTTGTCAAGAACATGAGTGCAAATCATAGACTGTATAAGGTCCAAACAGGGACGGACTGGGAGTAAAAAACGGCCCTGGATTTTCTCCCAAATAGGCCCACCACAACTACACTGCAAAAAATGGCTTATCTTACTTAGTATTTTTATCTTGTTTCTAGTCAAAATATCTCAATTCTTAAATCAAGATACTTTTACTAGATAAGCCAAATTACTAAAGATATTTAGTCTTGTTTCCAGGGGGGGGGAAAAAAACTAAATTAAGCGCATTTTGCTTAAAACAAGTAAAATTATCTGCCAGTGGGCTAAGTAAAATATTCTTGTAACCTGAGGTTATTTCAAGGTAACCTGATGTAACTGTTCGCTTTTTTTCTTTTAGCTTCTCCCAACCGCCTTTATCTTCACGTTTTTTTGCTTGCCATCACGAGCCCTCTCTCCTTCGCGTCAGTTTCGGTTTATTATAAGCAAAAATAGATTGCATTAGCACCACCTTTTGTTGGCCGTCAACATCACTTAATTTGACACTTTTTTTTTTAATGATGAACCAGCCAGGCCAATGCGTTACATTTTAAACACAATTTTGTGTTTTTGTTCAATTTTGCCAATGAAAATATTACCTATAAAGCCACAGCAGAACTGTTGTGGTCTCCGAGCAACAGAGCGGCATTTAATTTCTGAATGAATCCTTGTTTTGAACGAATCTTGTGAACCAATGATTCAAAGGCCCATTCATAGTGAACCGTTTAATGAAATCCTGAATGAATCAGCCATTTGAACGAATCGACTCAAAGACACTTACCGCCACCTGTTGATAGTTTGTTTCTTCTTTAGCGTATCATTTAATAAATACATAAATAAAAAGGGATAGTTCACCAAAAATCAATCAATCAATCAATTCTGTCATTTACTCACAACATACAAGAAGGTATATTTTGAAAACTGTTGATAAAGCTGTTTTGGTCACCAGTGGCTTTCATTGCACGAATACAAATACGGAGATGTTTCTCAAATTATCTTATTTTATGTTCCATACTTTATGTTAGGCAGTTGTAGCCTAAACATTTAACACAATAATAGCTTTAAATTATCTTTCGGGGGTATTTTATTTACAGCCAAATTTAGTTTGCAAATTTTAGTCTCGCAACAGATTTACCTAATTGGAAAGTCTACAACAGTGTCGAGCTTGTCTCTCCAGCAGCGGTTGTAAGAGAAGCGCTTCAGATGCACGACCAAAATGCGAGGGAGAGACCACAGGTCAAATTTCTTTGTGGCCTGCTGGTGTTTCTTACACGTGGGGCAGTACCTGCAGAGGAGCACAGCAATCAATAAAACTTCACTAAATGCGGTAATACATTTATGGGCAGTAAATGTCACAATGTGTAATGATCGGAACATCCTCCTCACCAGGGGTCGTGTTCTCCCAGGGTCTCCATTGTAGTAAAGAGCTCGATGCATTCTCTTAAAGCTACTGTAGTCTTCTTCTTCTGAGCATGTAGCATGCTCTCATGTTTGTCATAGGCCTGGGGAGAGACTTCAAATTAATGTCTGAGGAGACTTAGCAGGTAGCTAAAAGATGGTTGACTGGTCAGTTTTTACTAAGGTTTATGGTAGACATTATAATAGTTCACATATTTGTACCAAAAATGTCAGTACTGCATGGGAATTGAGGCAAGACTTTTAAAAATGTACACATTGTTTTTAAAAACAGTTTAAATTAAATTGCAAATATTTAAGGTGACAGTAAAAAAAAAAAGTTGTTTTTTATATTTCTATTCATCAAAGTATCCTTAGTACCCTGTTAAAATCTAAGTTCAGAATCGCTTCAAGAGAGAATTGCGATGCCTTCGGAAAATCTCAGAATCGATGCAGAATCATTTCTCGATTCGCAATGCATCGATTTATTGTCCCAGCCCTAGTATTTTGATGAAATAAAAGCAGCCTTGGTGATCATAAGACATCCTTCAAAAACCTAACAAAAAATCTTGCAGTCCCAAAAACGTTTGAACAGTAGAGTAATTTTGCACAATTAGTGGATTAG
This sequence comes from Sinocyclocheilus grahami, assembly GCF_001515645.1. NCBI lineage: Eukaryota > Metazoa > Chordata > Actinopteri > Cypriniformes > Cyprinidae > Sinocyclocheilus > Sinocyclocheilus grahami. The sequence continues at coordinate 979,436 of NW_015505239.1, forward strand.
AGGGCATTACCTCAGCCTCCTGGTCATCGTAGCACAATTTCTTTGTGTCTGAATCCCAATCAATGGCTACTGTAGAGTGAGCTGTAGAAAGGAATATCTGTCAGTTTTTATTTTAAGAATAAGAGCAAGTGACCCTAAAGAGTTAAAGTCAGACAAATACAGCAACAGTTAATAATCCTCCTGATTTACTTGATTAATTTTTAGTATCAAATGTAAAAAGGTAATAGTTACTTGTGAGCTTTAGGAGATTGCCATCAAATGGGAGAGAACTAATGTTGGCTGTGCCGTAGGAGTTGACCATGCTGAAAGAAAAGAGTTTCGGTCGAGAAGTAAAAGATTTTCCACCGCTGCAATTGGGCCCGTTCTCTGGTTCTGAATCCTCCTCTCCATCCACAGTGTCTGAATGACTGTTCTCTGGTTCTGGACTCTCCTGGTGATCCATGGCTTCCTCATCACCTGAAACAAACGCATACAACAAAATCAGATCTGTATCTGATGAATGTTAAAAAAAACATAAATGGATGACAGTGTGAATCAGAGTATGTGAGCAGAGCGGCGTGATTTTGCTTGGAGCTAGGAGCGGATTTTTTGAAAGTCGGAGCGTTGAGGTTTTCTCTCGCTCCGAGAACGCTCCATTACCGCTCCGTCACGAGCACAAATTATGCCAACTCACGCATTAAACGTAATTAGTTAGCTTGACAGATATGTGGATCACATATGAAGGTTAAAATGGCAATGGACAAGTGCGGAAGGTTAAAGCATGTTGTAAATTGTAGTTTGTTAATCGCCGCTCGAAACTAATGTGCTGATACATTGCTACACACGGACAGAACACACAAGCACACAAATAACATACAGATCGCGCGCATACATTCAGGAATGAAGAAAATTCGGTTAACGCTGTCCTGTGATTTATCAGCTTAACAGAAAAGTTACAGCATATCCTATTCCTCAGCTTCGCCATAGTAGAGAGACGTTGCACAGACAAGTAAGCCAAGCGAGTTAAGCAGTCATTTAATATGGACTTGGGCTAACTGTAGGGTTCCAATAAACCATGTTAAAACTATTCTTCTAGTATTATGCATTTATTTTTCATTTAATATAATTTCTGAACAGAAGCATAGTGAAATAATTTTGCTGTGGAGTGAAGGCGGAGCGGTGTTTCTGATCAGTGGAGCGAAGAGTGGAGCGGGAGCGGGAAAGGGTGAACCCAGAGCAGAGTGATTATTGAATGCTTGGAGCGCGGAGGGGAAATTGTTGCCACTCCACTCCGCTCACATACTCTGGTGTGAATGCAGCATTTGGGAGTATTATGCAAGTGTCAGTGTCCTACCATCACAAACTCCATTGGGGCCATTGCAGGTTCCAGAGTGGTTGCTGCTGTTGGATCCAGCGCTGCAGGAAGCTCCATCTGAAACTGGGCTGCTGCAGCCACTCAGGCCTGTGCTGTGACTGGACACTGAAGCGAGGCATTCTGGTGATTGGCTGCTGCTAGAGGATGTGGCCGAGGCAGATGCTCTACTGTCTGTAATGGTACCCTGTGAACGTTTAACATAGCGCCTAAAACAAAAGACAGATAAAGGGTCAACCAAGTTTGCAGTAACAGAACTGGTGTAAAATTGAGATAGACCACTAAAGCACAACACCAACCCGATCCTCTCCAGCACACGATCATAAAGGGTATCTACGGTAAGGTTGTGGCGTGGGACGGTGATGAGGAGAGGCTGGCCGAAGAGCATCGTGCCCGACGAGCCTCCGCTGTGCTTAGCATGCCTCTCTCTGAAGTACACTGGCAGGTTCATCTTCTCACTATCTTCCTCTAACACCTCGTAACTAAACCACAAACACACAATCAGTAAGAGGCCACTCACTCAAACACACTTAGCTGAACGGCAAAACTTACATTTTGCAAAACAATTCAATAAACATATGCTCCAGTTCAGAAGTTTGGAGTCAGTAAAAAAATGTTTGTTGTTGTTGTAAGAAATTAATACTTTTAATTAACAAGCAGGCATTAAATACAAAGTAAATACAAAAATGAAGGTAAAGATATTTACAATGTTATAATTAGAGCCCGACCGATATGGGCTTTTTGGGGCCGATACCGATACTGATATTAGGGAGTAAAAAAGGCCGCTAGCGATATATCGGCCAATATTGTATAATGTGTACAATGAAATATACTGCTGTATTTTTTATGTTGTGGGCCTATATTTCTGCTGGAGGTCCTGGACATCTTGTTTAGATACATGGCATCTTTGATTCAATCAAATACCAACAGATAAAAAAATCAAAAAGTGACCAACTCTGTTAGAAATCTGATAATGGGCCATGTTTGGATCTTCCAACCGGACAATAATCCAAAAACAAACCTTAAAAACAACACAAAAATGGGTCACTGGGCACAAAACCAAGCTTCTGCTATGGCCATTCCAGTTCCCTGACCTGAACCCTATAGTAAATGAGTGTGGTGAACTGAAGAGAAGCACCATCATGGAGGTGCTCTCTAACCTCATCAGGCATTATACGAGAAAACTCAGAGCTGTTATTATGCCAAATGGAGGTTTCAAAAAGCATTGAATAAAAGGGTGCCGTTAATTGTGTCCAATGTGTATTAGGGTGCTTTCACACCTGGCTCGTTGTTTCAGAACCTGGTGCGTTTCCCCCCTTAGCTCGGTTCGTTTGGGCATATGGGAACACGGCAATCGCGCTCGAATCCACGCCAAAACAATCGGTCCGAGATTGCCTGAACAAGGTGGTCTCGGCTCGATTGAAAACGAACTCCGGAGCGGTTTGGTTGTAGTGAGAAAGCAATCCGATCTAATGGACCAACGAACCAGGCTATATCACAATGTTTAATGGGTAATTACGCAAGTTCCGTGAAAAGCATTAGCTTTGTTGTTTTGCTAATACTTCAAAATGAACTGTGGGTCTGTGGGTGAGCACGTCTTCGCCATTCAAAATCAAAGAACACGTTTTCATTTTATAATGCCGTCTTATTGCTCTTCTTCCTAGTACGTACATTTTAAAATAGTTTTACAGATGAATCCTGGACTCCTGCTCAAAGTGATAAATGAATATAATGACATCACACAAAAACAAAAACAAACAAACAAAAAAAAAGTAAGCCTGCGAAGCTGTTGTCGTTCCATCCCGACAGATGACAGCTGAGTGGAATCCCGGAAAATAAACCGTGAAACTTTGACCAATGAAAGAACAGTTTACTCGCGCGTGACTTGTATTAACAAATTTGCTCCGTTTAGAAACATTGCCGTGTGAAAGCGAGCTGCATTGTAATAATTTTAATCCCTGTGTCAATGATATTTCCCCCCATTTTAAATTCTTATTCTCTAATGAAAGGTTAGATTTGTGAATTTTTTTAATAAAAGATCAAAATGATTAACAATACAGATTTATTTTCACAGCCTTCTTTGATCATATTTACCAAGGGTGCCAATAATTCTGACCACGACTGTATATATACACATACATATACACATTTTTTGCAATGATCACTCAAATGTGGTGATCAAACACTTATAATGACGTGACAGAGATACGTAATGGAGGCAGGGCATTTAACAAACTTTATTATCCAAAATGAGTCTGACATCAGTGCACTGAACCGTAAAGTTTAAGTTTATTCAACTTTAATTCAAATCAATTCCATTCAACTTTATTCCGTTGAAGTTTATTTCACTTCGGAACATTCATTCATGGATTTGAGCTACTGTCTTCATACACAGACGAAACTTACTAGAGAAGTGTGACATAATATACCTCTGTAAATAAATACAACAAATTCACGTCTCGCGCACTTTAATGTCCTTTGAATGTAACGTGTACGTTCCCCTTGGAACTGGAATCATGGCGGAATTTCTCTAAGTTATGGTCGCGCTAGCAGTATCACGCACAGCGGAGTTCCACCCCGATGTGCGCGCACACACAAGTGAGAACCCTCCCACTAGTATTTGTAAATATTAAGCTGCAAAACAACTATTTAAATATGAATTATTCGTATCTCTGTGTTAATGAATGGCACAGACGTGCAGTTATGTTTACCACTTTTAATTTTTCACTTTTAAGTGATTTTAGCATCTGCCATCTCACTAAATGAGGACATAAATACATGAACAACATCTCCAGAACTGCTCTGAGAGTCACTTCATGAGCATTTGACCGTTTCATTGGAGTAAAACTATCCTCATATCATATACACACAGAAACGTAAAGGTATTCACGGCAACCCGTCAAAATAAAGGTTTGGTCTAACTTGAAGGCATTGCAGCAGAAATATATTACTATTGTTCAGTAGAATGTACGTAATAGGCTGCTGCTACTACTAAAATTATTAAAACCTTATTTTTAAGGAATAATCATTCAATATTTCTTGAATGTTTTAATTGTAATATTAAGTGACCTTTATTTTTCAAAAAATGTTTAATTTTCATTACTTAAAAGATAGATTAAATTATTATTTTATGCCTTCATGTAAATACACAACACAGAATTTCTGAGCAAAAAATCATAAGGCTATTGTAAGAATAAATTAAACTTGTTTTTATGCTTTCAAATAATTAGACATGCTAAATCAGAATTTGGTAACAATAAAACATAAGGTTGGAAAAAATAAAACCTTTCATAGGGCCCTAAACATTTAATTTTTGTTAAACTTTTAATAAATGGATGTTACATTTTAATCAATGTTAAATTGTTGTTTGAGTTTCATGATTTTAATTAATTAGACATGCTTTGATTAATACAATTTAATTTAACCAGTAGTGCCCGCAGAAAATTCCAATTTGCCACCAAAGGAACAAAATCACATTTAAAACAAACTAAAATAGAACAGTTATTTGGAATTTTTGTAATGTTTCAACAATATTACTTTCTTTTGGATCAAATAAAAAAGGCAACTTGGTAATCATAAGAACCATCTTTAAAAAAAAAAATAATAATTATAATTATAATTATAATTATACACATACACACACACACACACACACTGAACCCAAACTTTTGAACAGTAATGAGAGTAGAATTTAAGAAATTACTTACATAAAAATGTCATCCTTCTCCATGATGTGATTGAGACCGTCATCCTGTCTGTAGATTTTGTGGAATCTGTGATTGTAAACATCTGCCACAACCATCTAGAAAACAGAAAACAACCTCAGACTGTCTACTAGAAATGTATGCCAGTGTTATATACTGTAGAAGACATGTTCTTTGTGAAATAGAACACAAAATGTCAAATTTACATGCTTTATTCCAAGGTAGCCACATGGGCTTATAACAGTATAGGGGTGGGTAAATGATGAAAATTTCTTTATTTTTGAAGGTGCCATCTCTTGAAGCAATATTAATAATAGAAAAAGAGGTGTTAGGTTGGGAACCACAAGTCTTACATTTTCTGAAGGAACTCCAGATAGCTTGGCCAAAGCGCTGCACAGGTCTGCCACTACACCCATTTTGGGAACAACTACACGATACTGGAAGATAACAAAAGTATCTTTTAGCCAACCTCCTGAACTAAAACATGTACCTGAGTGTTTTCAGGAAAACGGTTCTTACTTGCATGGGTCTAAACTGTGGGTCAGTGTGGACCAGGAACACCTCCATAGTGCGATCCTTTTTCATGGGCAGAGGCAGTGTGAGGTAGCAGAAGGGGTCAAAGGTAACAGAAACTTTGGAGCATTCTGGGCAAACCAGCGTAGATTTGAACAAGCCATGGAAGATGTCCACAATTATTGAATCGTTCCGCAACCGGTGATTCGCCCATGCTTCCTTGGCTACAACCTACAGACAAATGAGAGTACTGTAGGTCAAATAACATTCTTCAGTTTAAAAGTAAAGGTCCAAATGCCTACAATGTTATAAAGGTTTTCAGAATAATGCTTACTCACTAGCACAACAGAAACAATAGCTTTTTCCTAGTAATTTATTGTTTTGACTACTTCTGTATTTTGTTTCCAACTAAAATAGCATGCTGTGGTTTATGGTCTATGTAAGGTTTACCTCATCAGGCCGCCCCTCAGCATCTCTCAGGGCCAGATAAGGCTTCTTCTTAACACGGTTAAGGTCCTCATGCAAGCCGTCCAGCAGAAAGGCCAGCAACTCCTGAGAGTCTTGTTGCTGGTACCCTGAGAACTGCGGGGCAAACCGGCCCACTTGGGTCTGACGAGAGAGAAGATATGTTTCAACATTCAGATTGAATTATAAGGGTTTGTGTTAAAAATGGCCAATGATATCCACAGTAACTTTAGCCTCTGTAAGCTATAGATTCACTCACTTTAAAAGTGCGTGGAGCCACATAACTGCTCCGACTAAGCCACATCTGTTTGACCAGATCCGCATAGGCCTCTGCAATCTCCCCTCGCATCCCTAATGGATTTTCCCGGTTGATCTCAGCTTCGTACCGGTCCTCCAAGAAATATTCCGTTAGAGGGGGAGTGTTGCTCAGGCACTGAAATAAGAAGTCACTTAGAATGAGAAGGAAATAGTCTAAATCAAGAAGACAGGGTTTGGCTGCTAGATGTCATAACTACACAATCTGGGCCTTCTTCCATTGACACCCATCAGCAAACTGAGTGAATATGGCAGATTTCAAAACATACTGTGCAAATAAACATTCATTTTTGAATACCTGGAGGGCAGAGTTCATGAAGCAGGTGTTGCCCAGGTTGCTCAGACCACAGAGGCCTGGCTGAGCGGCAGATTCTCTGTAACTGTAGGAGGAACTGTAGGAGTTGTAACCTCCCAGTCTGCAAAATGTATGGTGGGTTAGCAAAGACATTGACCATGAGTTACCACCACAATTACGGCCATCACAATTGGTCAACCAAATACTGAATACAAGAAAACTGACCTTGAACTGAAACCTTGTTTTAGTTCCCTATTTAAACTCTCACAGTAAGGAACAGAACTAGTTTAACTATGGAGTAATTTAGGACTGTTTTGATTTAATCTCAAGCTGACCTGTTACCAGAAGTACTGTTGTTCAACATGTAGCCAGAGTTGCTATTGCTATCCCCATTTGTTATTGTGGAGGATATGGTGGCAGATGAGTTTGAAGAGAGTTTTGGGGAGGTTGTATAATTCCGAGAGGTGGAAGTACTGGACCTAGGCATAAATCAAAGAATAGGTTAGGGTAAATCCAAGCAGTGTTGCAAAAAGGGTTACTGGCAATCAAAGTAACGGATTTAAAAGAAAGCTCCCAATAATAAACTATAAAAAAAAATAGAAGAACTAAAAGAAAATGATACATCCAGATTAGGGCTGGACAATAATTCAATATCAATATGTATCGCGATATAATTTTTTTCAATAACGGCGATATGATTTTTAAACACATTTCCAATATACATTACCAGTGTTTCCCATACATTGATTTATTTGTGGCGTTTGATTTCGTTGAATAAACATGAGCACTGCACATTTCAAAATCAAAATGCGGCGCGGTATCTCTGTATGCATGTATCTCTGAAGGGACCCGACTGTCTTCAGAAAAGTTTTGATGACATTTTCATTTTTATCTGATAAAGTAGCATTCATGAGCGGAGCTGCTTTGATTACAGCCATTACCGGGGAAACCGCTAGTTTTATCACTCTAAAAGCACCTCCTGCTGGCAGAGAATTAAATGCGGCGCGGTATCTCTGTATGTATGTATCTCTGAAGGGACCCGACTGTCTTCAGAAAAGTTTCGATGACATTTTCATTTTTATCTGATAAAGTAGCATTCATGAGCGGAGCTGCTTTGATTACAGCCATTACCGGGGAAACCGCTAGTTTTATCACTCTAAAAGCACTGGCAGAGAATGCTGGCAGAGAATGAATTTGCATTTTCAATAATAAGTCAGTCTCCAGCAACATGTTTTTGTTGTTGCTCAATTTTTTGGTTTTCTGCAGCAACTCAGAGCACTTTTCATATTCTTTATCCTGGCTGAAGCACATTTGTTTCAATCTATAAGTATAATCAGCCTACACTACCAGTCAAAAGTTTTTGAACTGCAAGATATATATATTTTATTTATTTATTTATTTATTTTTTTTTTAAGAATTCTCTTCTGCTTACCAAGGCTGCATTTATTTGATTCAAAGTACAGCAAAAACAGTAACATTTTTAATTATTTTTACTATTTAAAATAACTGCTTTCGATTTGAAAGCAGTTATTTTAAATCTTCAGAAATCATTCTAATATGCTGATTATCAATATTTAAAACAGTTAAGAATATATTTATTCAGGATTCTTTGATGAATAGAATCTGAAATAAAAAGCTTTTATAACATTATACACTATTCCATTCAAAAGCTTGGAGTCAGTATAATTTTTTTTTTTTTGGGAAAGAAATTATAGAAATTTTATTTAGCGCTGCAATTTTATTTTATTTATAATACTTGTATTTAGCAAGGATGCTTTAAATTGATCAAAAAGATTATGATGTTACAGAAGATTTCCATTTCAGATAAATGCTGTTCTTCTGAACTTTCTATTCATCAAAGAAACCTGAAAAAAAAATCTACTCATTTGTTTACAACATAATAATAAATGTTTTTGAGCAGCAAATCAGCATATTAGAATGATTTCTGAAGGATCATGTGACTGGATTAATGATGCTAAAAATTCAGCTTGGAAATCACGGGAATAAATCACATTTGAAAATATTTTCAAACAGTAAACAGTTATTTTATATAGTAAAAAAAAATTCTAAATGTTACTGTTTTTGCTGTATTTTGGATCAAATAAATGCAGGCTTGGTGAGCAGAAGAGACTTCTTTAAAAAACATAAAAAATCTTACTGTTCAAAAATTTTTGACTGGTAGTGTATGTCAGCCAATAGTTTGATATAAGGTAAACACTAATTTATTTGTGCTGTTTTTTCTTAAATATTATATAGTTTTATAGGAGGAGGTTTCATAGACTTGGAAAATTCATTTTCCAGAATTTTTTAGGTGTTCTTGGCAGTTTTTTTGAGGCTTTTTTTTTTTTTAAATTTTTTTAAGTGTGTTCATATCGATATTGGAATTATATCATATCGACAGAAATTAAGAAATATATCGTGCTATAAATTTTGCCCATATCCAGCACTACTCCCGATCTAACCCTTTAAGTGATTTCTTTTAAGCATTAAGCTCCCATGTTAATCACAGTTACTTAAGTGTGAAAATCACCTAAACTGTATGTACATACTTTGAATGGCAGGTCTGTCTGGGCCATGTGTCATCCTCATTCTTCTTCTCTATAACAAGAACCTGAGGAGTGAGATGAGATTCATGATGTGAACTCATAAAATGTCAGTCAAGAGTCTCAAACCAACCACAACAGGAATAGAATGCAACATGATGTTTACCTGGCCCTGAAAAAGCCCTGCGTCCTGTACGGTGCTGTCAAGCTTGTTAAGTTGTTCATAAGTGTTACTCATATATTTATTCCAAAGTCGAGTTTCCTTTTCAGATGGGATATCGAATAAAGACCTCATCTCCTTTTCAATAGTATCTAAAGGGGTGGAAAAGTAAAAAAAAAAATAAAAAAAAATTGTTCACAAGGGCTGCACAATTTCTGTGACAAAATCAGTAATGCAAATACTATTGATGAGAAAAAAAATTATTTTCTGGAAATCTCATACCTATAGTGTCTGCTTTGCTGAAATGGCGGGTGATAACTTTGTCCATGTTGTCATTCTCGCACAGGTTCAACTCAAGCAAATACACTTCCACTTTACAGTGCTTCACAAACATTCCATGTTCAACAACCTGCATAACACGTTTAAAAAAAACACAACAGTTAGCAATACAAAATGAAAGACTTTTACAGAGTCATCACCTCAACTCAATTAATTAAACTTTAATTAACCATTTAACTGTGTAAGTTTCAATGCAATTAAAAATGACAATAATATCACCCAATGACCCTGCCTGTAATCACTCAAGTATATCAGACATGATATTTATGAAAGAAATGTAAACCAAGAGATTCCCACAATGTAAAACTACAAAGAAATATACAATATACAAAGAAAGATGTGGAACCTTTCTGATGATGGGTTTCTGACCCTCCAGACAGCCATACCAGCTGACCAGCTTATTCCAGGCCTCTGTAGGCATTAAAACATAGTCTAACTCATCTATGAGATGCTCTTTCAACGTCTGAGACTCGTGATCTATGACACCGAGAGAAAAGGGGAAATCATTAGAAAAACACATTAGAGCCCTTTAACACTATACTGTATAATCTAAAAGAATTTGCCATGCTAGGCTCAGATTTCGTGTGGTGCGCAACAATTTAAAATTGTTTTGATGGTTTTCAAATGGCAGCTTAATCTGAAAAATCTTACCTTAAAAATTAATTTGTCATTATTTATTCACCTTCAAGTTTTTTGACTATCTTCCAAAAAACAGAGAGAGATACCGAAGAATGAACTTGTTGCTTTTTTCCAAGTAATTACAAAAATGGGTAATTAGGGCTGGCGATATAGCTAAAAAAAATTGATCAATGATATAATGTTTCATATCGTTCGGTATCGACAATTATTGACATTTTTTTATAACCTTTTTTAAAACAAAGCAATAGAATTTTTTTTTTAATTTAACCACTGTATTTATAATCATCACAATTTATTGAGACAAATATTTTTTGTTTTAACAATCAAACAATAAAAATTAAACAAATATCTAATTTCTAATGTTTTATATGCAGATTAAATAGGTCTTTATTGTATAGGTCTAATTGTCTCCCGAGGCCACTGGAGGGCTCAATGAGCAAAATAATGCAGCACATTTAAATTGTCAACGCAAGGAAGTAACTCTATAAAAACGTGCATTACGTCTAAATTAACTCATAAAAATCAAATATAATTTTGTAAATTGCATAAACAATTATGAACTAAACAGCATCATGTATTTATGCATTGCTTAATTCAAAGAGCCGAAGCGCCATTAACACAAACTGCGTTTAAAAACATATGAGACACAGTGAAAAGGAATAAACCTCCACAAATTCGTGACATGTTTTCTAAAAGTTTAAACTGTTTTAACTTTGCATGGCTACATCTTTTGTGTGACGTGGGTGCAGCAGTTGTATTTTGTTGTATCAGTAGTTGCATCATATTTTTCCATCTAAAAAATGCACTGAATATGCGTTCTGTGTGAATGGCTTGGTTTCGGTTTGAACCTAATCAAGATCTTCTCCGCATTGAGTTTCTATATTTCTCTAATATTTTGAATGAATAACTTGTATCAGTAGTTGCATCATATTTTTCCATCTAAAAAATGCACTGAATATGCGTTCTGTGTGAATGGCTTGGTTTTCGGTTTGAACCTAATCAAGATCTTCTCCGCATTGAGCTTCTATATTTCTATACTAGACTAACAAAACATTAAAATGTAACAACGGCACTTAGCCTACATCACCGCATCTCACGTGCCACTGATGACGCTCCCTGATGCACACCTAACATTCAAATGCAAATGTTTAATTTAAATTAGACTCATATTTATTCTTTATTCACAATCTCCTCATCACAGGCAGGCACAGCACTCAATTCAGCATGTGTTCGTGTTTGTGCCTATATCATGCGCTATATCGAACAATTTTTCTATCGATATCAAAGAAGGTGTACCGTCGATAAATATCGATACCGTTTTATCGCCCAGGCCTATGGGTAATGGAGCTTTCAATCTTCAAAAAGGAAGCAATGCAACATAAAAAAGGCCATACAACTATATTCCAAATTATAGCTTTAGGTGAAAAAAATCTAACAATCTACTTATTAGTTATGCAACAATAATCTTCTCCTCCAGTGAGATGTTAAATCAAATGATTTCATTATTAATTAGTTCGACAAATCACTGATCAATGAAAACATTAGACTCATAAGGTTTATTGTATATGGCTTAAAATTTCCTTTTGTGCTCCACTGAAGTTGGGATGACATGAGGCTGAATAAATTAAATGAACTACCCTTTCAGACTGAAATATCAAAACATAAATACACAGGTAGATCCTAAAAAATTTATTTACCTAATTCAGAGGCTATTCACATACCTAACTGAATAAGAAATCATATTCTTAAAAGCTCTGATAAAAATAAAAAAAATAATTTTACTGCTGGCAAGAAAGAAAAAAAAACAATTTTTCACAACAGTTATCTATGTGGAAGTCGTGGCCTAATGGTTAGAGAGTCGGACTCATAACCCAAAGGTTGTGGGTTCGAGTCTCGTGCCGGCAGGGATTGTAGGTGGGGGGAGTGAATGTACAGCGCTCTCTCCCACCTTCAATACCACGACAGGGTGCCCTTGAGCAAGGTTGTTCACGGTTTGTGTGTGTTCACTGCTGTGTGTGTGCACTTTGGATGGGTAAATGCAGAGCACTAATTCCGAGTATGGGTCACCATACTTGGCCACATGTCACTTCACTTCACTTCACTTCACTTCACTTCACTTCACTTCACTTCACTTCACTTCACTTCACTTCACTTCACTTCACTTCACTTCACTTCACTTCACTTCACTTCACTTCACTTCACTTCACTAACAATCTACTTATTAGTTATGCAACAATAATCTTCTCCTCCAGTGAGATGTTAAATCAAATGATTTCATTATTAATTAGTTCGACACAAATCACTGATCAATGAAAACATTAGACTCATAAGGTTTATTGTATATGGCTTAAAATTTCCTTTTGTGCTCCACTGAAGTTGGGATGACATGAGGCTGAATAAATTAAATGAACTACCCTTTCAGACTGAAATATCAAAACATAAATACACAGGTAGATCCTGAAAAATTTATTTACCTAATTCAGAGGCTATTCACATACCTAACTGAATAAGAAATCATATTCTTAAAAGCTCTGATAAAAATAAAAAAAATAATTTTACTGCTGGCAAGAAAGAAAAAAAAAAAAATTTTCACAAAAGTTATCTATGAGAATGTGAACAAATATAGGCACAACCCTCAACATTGATTACCTGAAAAGAGTCCAGAGTTGTCAATGGGTCCCGGGTACAGATTGTGCTCTCCAACATTGTACAAATCCCAGCTGTCAAAGCCCACATATTTCTTCCACTGTTTGAACCACCGGCTGTCAATCAAATACCTACACAATTGGAACAATAGGTGGAGATCAGTGAAAAGTCAAGGGAAAAGTACAATTAATGTGTTTCTCTCCTAAAATGTATAAAAGCAAATATCTATTATGTTGTTACACATCTACAAATATAGAACAGTCAGTAAGGATGTCTTTCTTAATCTCATCTAAAGTAGGAACTTGTTCCACTACATAAGCTTGTTAGCACTTGATTCCACACTGCCAAGGGACATTATACTTTGGTCATATTAAAGGTCCAATCAAAATTCTGAATTAAAATTGGTCACCCAAAAGTGAAAATTCTGTTATGGTTTACTTTTTTCAGTGGAACACAAAAGATTTCAATTTCATTTCATGGGGAAAAATGCATTGACAGTGAAAGGAAAGCGAAGCTGTCACTCTCTTAACTTAAAAATCTCTTTTTAAATGCAACGAGAAGCCCGAGCATTAGAATTTTTTTTACTATGTTCATTTCAAAACGTTAAATTATAACGTTAAAGTATATAGCCAACATTAAACTCTTCAGAAATAGAGTACACTGAGCTTAACTAACAAAGTTTACATGAGTAAATTAATAGTTTTCGTATACATCTATGCACTGAAAGCACTTTTAATCCAACTGAAACTAAATATTGTCCTTTCTGTCGAGTCACTACTCTCTTCACTTATTAAAACTCGCCAGTCTACTTCCAAAATAAAAGCGGACTGTTATCCAAACCCTTACATATACAAACGGGTTTAAACCCGGCATAATGCGTATATATTTTGGCCTTGTAATCTCCACTAACTTCAGACCTATTTTTGTGTGTTTACTATCTGTGTCATTAACTCGTCTATTGCCAAACAACATTGTGGGTTACTGGGTGTTATCCAGTGGCCATGACAAAGCACTGCCTCACTGTAATACTGGTTTAGGTAGCTTAGTCTTCGTCACAACTTCACAGGCAGTTGTTTGGCCGTTATTTTAATCTAGTTTGACAGTTCGTCTTAAATAAGGTTGACGTCTGACAGAAATGAACACTTAACCCGTCAAATGAAACGCTAACTAGCCTGGCTAACTAGCCTCGGCTAATGAAGTGCCTTACATGCCTGACGCTACTTTGCCATGTAGCTTATCAGAGAACTGATAACCGACAATGGGGTGGTTGAGTTTATTCACCATCCCTTCAGCTACTAACGTGTCTGAAAACGTCTTGTTTTTCTATTAATGAGACATTTAAGCAGAAGAACTGGGGGGAAACGCGAAGCTAAGGCTGGTTAACCTGTGCTAACTAGCTACAAGACAGCTTCCTCGAATTCTAACCGATGTAAATAAAGTCAAATCCTTATTACAGTAAACCGCACGCTTGCTTCGTACACCTCCTCGATAATAATAGCAGCCTTCTAGTTAATGGGTGTTAGCGGAGCAGGTGGCTGTCCAATGCTCGGCTAGTGAAGGGATTTCCGGCAGCCGGTGTCACCGTCTGTAGGCCTGAGCTGATGCCGACAAGCGTGCCTTGACTTCGGCTTCACATAAAAACCTCTTACCACTCATCTCCCTTTCGAAGTGGCGTTTTTAGCAGTGTGCCGATGCTCTGCTTTTGACTCTCGGTGGACGGTACTGGTGTCTGTGCGATCACCGGCTTCTCGTCGGGGTCCGAAGCGTTACCCGACTCGGGTCCGCCTCCCTCCGCCATCGTGCAGCGAGTGAACCCGCAGCGGCCGCGAGCGCGCTCAAGTATACCGCTAACGCGCCGCGCGAGAGGGAGCGCGCATACTTGGCTGCCGAATTCAAGTTACATGCATACTCGGCCACATGAACAAGGAGAGGCGGATAATTAATACATTTTAGTGTCCTTTATAAATAGTTTGGGCCCTGGGAAGATGTTTGATTTCCGCATTCCTGACAGCCGCTACAATATTTTTTGATTGATAGGACCGTTGCTAAAGTGTCGCCGAAATTGTTTTTCTATTATATTGAGCTTCGGATAGCGTATTTGGTTTAATTTAATGGCACCCACACAAGAAAACCGATGTCCGATCAATGAACGAATCTTCATTCTGATTTTGGTTGGTTCCAGCGAGTCTTGGTTGATTCACTGTCCAGACAACGGCTGCTCTGGCACATGTCCGATTACTGTGGCCGGTCGCATACTGCTTATTTATTTATTTAGAGGTCAGTTAAATCCAAAAAGTAATATTTTATGACCACTTGGTTAACAGCTAGTTATTCAAACTTGTTCTTAAGACACAGTCTTTAGTTTATGCAACTGGCCCCTGGAAATACGACATACCATACAATACAGAATTAGTTTTATTAAATAGCAATGTTCTGAAAAGATAACATTTGTTTGAGAAATATACATTTCAGTATTGTTTACTGTAAATACCAATTATATTTGGCTATAAATAATTTTTTAGCCAAATCATTCGATTATAAAGAGTGGGTGTTTGACCAATAGTGAAGATCCACCATATTCAGGTCTTTGCATAAATAGAAAATGTAAAATAAATAAAACTAGAAGTAGCCTATCATTTTCTTTGAAACGGCATTCTCTAATGAATCTGCACAATCAGATGTTAAAAAGTAAATGGGGTCAAATAGGATTTAGTTTTCTGTAATGGACACATTTTTCTTCAACAGCGGTAGAAAAATTAATTAAATATAAAAAGAAAATAAAAAAAAATACAGAACAGTGCATCACTATTTAGTAAAACAGCTGTATTAAGAGTGTACACATACAGTAAGTGAGGAACATTTATTTAACAAAACCAAAAATGACATTTAATAAAAGTAAAATAAATACATTAAATATGCCATTAAATCTTAATCTGTAATGAGGATGTCTTTTTCACTACATACTCAGTGCAAGGTGTATTGGCACAACGAAAAAAGCATCTAATACACTAGTAAATTTAGGAACATACTATTTAGGTAACTGAATATGCTGTTATGGTCTGATCCACTTTTTAAAATGTCATCAGTTGCTAAAACTTCCTTTTTGCCTACTTGGTCCAAACAATCAAATGGTTTTAGTAAATAAGAAAATGGGGCTTATAAAATAAAAAATGTAATTGTGTTAGAAGAAAAAAAAAGAAGACATAGCAATAATCATCAGGGAATGTTTTCAAGAAAACCAGGCCACACGCTCTGTAATGTTTCTGTTGCGTTGTATGAAACCACTTGGTTAACAGCTAGTTATTCAAACTTGTTCTTAAGACACAGTCTTAAGTTTATGCAACTGGCCCCTGGAAATACGACATACCATACAATACAGAATTAGTTTTATTAAATAGCAATGTTCTGAAAAGATAACATTTGTTTGAGAAATATACATTTCAGTATTGTTTACTGTAAATACCAATTATATTTGGCTATAAATAATTTTTTAGCCAAATCATTATTCGATTATAAAGAGTGGGTGTTTGACCAATAGTGAAGATCCACCATATTCAGGTCTTTGCATAAATAGAAAATGTAAAATAAATAAAACTAGAAGTAGCCTATCATTTTCTTTGAAACGGCATTCTCTAATGAATCTGCACAATCAGATGTTAAAAAGTAAATGGGGTCAAATAGGATTTTGTTTTCTGTAATGGACACATTTTTCTTCAACAGCGGTAGAAAAATTAATTAAATATAAAAAGAAAATTTAAAAAATACAGAACAGTGCATGACTATTTAGTAAAACAGCTGTATTAAGAGTGTACACATACAGTAAGTGAGGAACATTTATTTAACAAAACCAAAAATGACATTTAATAAAAGTAAAATAAATACATTAAATCTTAATCTGTAATGAGGATGTCTTTTTCACTACATACTCAGTGCAAGGTGTATTGGCACAACGAAAAAAAGCATCTAATACACTAGTAAATTTAGGAACATACTATTTAGGTAACTGAATATGCTGTTATGGTCTGATCCACTTTTTAAAATGTCATCAGTTGCTAAAACTTCCTTTTTGCCTACTTGGTCCAAACAATCAAATGGTTTTAGTAAATAAGAAAATGGGGCTTATAAAATAAAAAATGTAATTGTGTTAGAAGAAAAAAAAAGAAGACATAGCAATAATCATCAGGGAATGTTTTCAAGAAAACCAGGCCACACGCTCTGTAATGTTTCTGTTGCGTTGTATGAATGCAGTCGCAAGAGATAATCGATAAAGCTTAAAGCTTTATCACACCATTACACTTACGTCTGAGCAAAAATGAATAATGGATGGAATGGTGCATGCATATTACACAAAATGTGATATGTCTGCAATGAGGTTTATGGCACTTTCTGGGAAAAGAAAAAAATCTGAAGGGAAGCGCTTTGTCACTCCCAAAACCAGTCTGACAATTCACTCTTCTATTTCAGTGAGGTCCTTCAAAACCTCTCAGTAGTGGACAGGCACTTAGAAGATGCCCGTTGGCAACTCTTTGCTGAATATCCCAGACAAGTCTAAGTCCTTACTCATCAGATCCTCCTCAACATTCTCTAAGGCCCACTGATGATCCGTCAACTCCAGAGCCTCCCATTCCGCCTAAGAACAACATTCATATACATAAACATAAAAATAAATAAATAAAAAAACTAAATGAAAGTTTGCAGCCTCAAAATAATACATAAAACAAAAAAAATGTTTTGTAAATTTAAAAAGATTAGTGTGCAGCTTCTAATTTGTGATACCTTGAATGCTTTGTTTGTGTCAGCAGGCATTGCCATTGCAGCACCACTCATCTGTTCCTGCATGATGCGAGACTGATCTGCACCTGTTGTAAATGTCAGAATATTAATTGCATACATACTTTATATACAGGGCCTACCCTAATTAAATAATACAAATGCAACATGAAGAAATAGGATTATAATACTAAAATGATTCAAATGATTTTTATGCTAAATGTTTAAAAGCCAAAGCTATTAGTGCAACACAAATTTATCCCTTGTGCTGTGCTAAAAATCTTTCACCTACTCTGGTGTCAAATATGACCAGCCTTTTAAAAATTGCTTACAAATGCTATATTACTATCACCTTATCTGGATCTTATTGTCAACTTGTTTTTTCAATTAGCACAGGTTTTGTACTGGTTGTAAGCCTCACTGATCTGAGCTTATACATCTCAGTTTACTCAATTAACTTTTTGAGAAAAAGAATTTCAGGAAAAAGATCCTCCTCTCTGGGGCAAAATGACCAGAACACAAAAGCAGACAACTGACAATAGTTAGATCAATATTACAACGTGGCATCACCACTGGGGTAGGCCAAAATTATGGCGTATTGAAATGGAACATCAATAAAGTTATTTACCATTGTCTTGTCCAAGAATCAGAGAATACATGCTCCTGAGACCAAAGACATTCAGGAAATACCAAGATGCTGAACTCACCCTGTGGATGTATACAGCGCAAGATTGTTTAAAGACATAGCTTTGAGTGAAATAAGAACACTCAAGGGTTTGAGAGCACTAACCAGGAGGCATCTAGAGAGAGCAACTCAATTCCCTGCTGCAGCATCGGCTTGAAGCGGAGTGTGAGAGGAAACGGTACCTTTGCTTGAAAGAGAACAGAATTACAAATGGGTTAAGACAAATTCAGTGAGAATAAACTAGAAGTAGCCAAACTCTCGTATTTGATAATAAAAAAAATTGTATCTCTTACTTGTGACAAACCCAGAAAAGGTCCAGTTGATCCAACCACCAATAAGGATCATAGGCAGGACGTTTGTCACATTGCCTTTCATCATGTCTGTCAACATGCTCGGATCTAATTGAGCAAATAACGTCATCACATTAATATTTTCACTCAATCCTGACTGTCATTTTATGATATAATATGCGCATAAAAGAATCTCCACTGAGACTCACCAGTCATTGGAGATGGTGGGACCACCTTTCTTTTGGTCTTCTTGAAAAATCCATCTTCTTGATTATTGAAGTAGAATTTTCTCATCAAGAAAGACTATTTTAGAAAGAGATGAAACTTCCGTTTTAGTCATTCGGAAACATCTCAAGCAAAAGACACAAAAAAGACAGCAGGGGCTCACCTGTTTAGGAATGTATTTTCCATTTTCCCGTAAAACTCTGCTCCTGATGAGAACCTGGCTGTGTAGAGAATGTGATCTTTAGTATTTTGTAACATTTTGGGAGTTGCACAAAACATGTGGATAGATAATGGAACAGTCCAGTGAAAATTACCTGTCTGAAACCTGCTCTAACGTGAGCTTCTTGTCACTTTGTAACAGAATCGAGACATAATGGCGGATCACTCCAACCAGAAAAGTAATAAACACAATTGGCAGCACAACCCAAA
The DNA here is from genome assembly GCF_001515645.1 of Sinocyclocheilus grahami. NCBI lineage: Eukaryota > Metazoa > Chordata > Actinopteri > Cypriniformes > Cyprinidae > Sinocyclocheilus > Sinocyclocheilus grahami. Next base: position 998,805 of record NW_015505239.1, read on the forward strand.
GACGAATATTGGAGTCCAGGAGGAGCTCGGGCTCAGCCATGCTTTAGTGAAGGGATGCTGATGGGATATGCCCACCCTGAAACAGACAAACAATGAGATCTAGTAATCTCTTTGACTCGTATAATCTAATGCCCAGAGTTACACTCAAAATAACTAGCAGATCATCGTGAACCATTATGGATTAATGAATAGTAGTACATGTATATGAAAGGACAGCACTGATACTTTCATAATGAGCTAGAACACGATTCCCTCAAGTGCCTGATGAAGGTTAAATGTCAACTCTGCTTCATAAGGATGCCATATGGTACATTTATCGCTTAAATTCACTGAGCGATTTCCAATTCATTTGTTCATATTCATGTCTATTTCGTCTCTATCCATTACAGAACACAAAAAGAGAAAAGCAGGTGCTTCAGATTTCAGTTTAAATCCACCCACTGTAACGGCACATCAGGGTTAGCTTGCTGCTAACAACCTTCTTTCAGGCTAAGGGTGGCGAGACAGCTTTTTTTGACATATAACGTTACACACCCGCACCGAGCATATGCTATATTTTCGACGCTACATGTTGAGACAACTGAGACTTTAACATAATAAATATATAGTACATACTCTCGTATTCAAATTGCGGTTTATCTCTTCAAAGCCCGATTGCAACTCGAACCAGGATGCGACACCATCGAGCCGCTGCCGCTGCTGCAAAGATGTGTGAACGCACTTGCAAAGAAGTGTTTCAAAATAAAAGTCATTTCTGTAACATTTTCATAATTAAAGTTCAAATATCAAATTGACCTAAATTATCAAATCAATGTGTCGGTAAAATATAATTTTAAGTATTATTATAAATATATATGTATATGTTTATAACTGCTATATCACGACAATTAACATTATTTTGTCCTATTTGAACCGTTTTCGTTAAAACACTGTTTTTGGTATAGAACACTAATATACTAATATAAAAATATGCACTGCACACACACGCACACACTTAGTTTTATGCAGCTTATCATATATGTATATTATAGAAAAAAATCGCTTAATTGACCCAATTCTTAGGACAATAGGATCAATAAAAATTAAGGTAATTAAAATTATAATTATCATTAGCATAAATCAAATGTAAAAAAAATAACATTAGCATAACATTATTTAGTTATTACTAGGGCTGTTCGATTATGGCAAAAATCATAATCACGATTATTTTGGTCAATATTGTAATCACGATTATTTAACACGATTATGAGAAGGCCATATGACCAAAACATTATATGAGTGATTTATTTAAAGATATAGTGATACATATCAAATATATATTTCCTGTAAATAAGGTTGCTATGACATCTACATTGTAGAGACCAGCGGAATTTCAAACAAACAAAAAGTCCTCAAAATGATTGAAAATAATTAAACTGCCAGTAATAAAAAGCAAAGGACAAATACAATAGAGTAAAAAGAGACAAATGAAACAAACTGTGCTTTAATGTTTTTAATGCAAGTCTCAAGCAGTCTACAGCCTACTACAGAAATGAATAATCAAATGTAAAAATAAAACAGCATAGTCTTTACTGTAAGAATTAAACTTTTTTTATTTCTTATTAAAGCTACAAAAGCCCTTCACTCAAGAGCAGTGTGTGATTTTGAATTTGTCTTTTGTTGTTTGATGAATATTAAGCACAATCTCACAGCAGGAATATAGCCCGCTGTCGCTTTAAGAAGCATCTTGATTTTTGACATTACATCTGAAAGGATAGCATAATATGTCCTGATCCCCAAATACATCTCGGACATGAGTATCAAATAAGAATTTATGAACATAAGCAACTTATTTCATTATCATGCATAATACATAGCATTAAAGCACATCACATTAAACTAAGAAAAAATGGTGACAAATGATCTTGTTGTTGTTTTTAATTAATGAAATGTGGTAGCCATGGAGGTTCTGCACAGAAATTGTTTCACTCTAAAGACTACAGTAACAGTCATTTGTCTTCAACTAACAACAGCTTTAGAAAACTGCTAAAAAAAAAGTCAATTCAGAAAGAACAAAACTCCAAAAGTATTTGCAACATTTTAATACTGTGGCCTGTATAAGAAAACGCATTAAACATTCTTCTTTTACAACCCACATCCTCTCATATCGACACTGGCATATTCAGTAACAGGCAGTTTCTGTAGCATTTGGTCCACTAAAAGAAACCACAGCTAAGCAGATCTAAAAGGGTCGATAATAGAAATAATTAAGTAGTGTGACTGAAGTACATAGAGCTGTTTCATAACAGCTTGTAAATACAGGAAGAAAACAACAAACATAAATATAACAAACTCTATTGGCAAAATTGTAACAAATCCAATGCAGAAATCTCAAAAGAAATGGCATTGATAAACTTGGGCAAATTTAACAAACAATCCCATGTTATCACACACTCAGTCCACACAAAATGCAACAGGCAGATGAGCACATACCCACACATACACTGCAAAAATCTTTATTTACACCAAATCAACCATTGCGCTCACGTACCGAGACACATTTAGTACAGGGCGTGTCAAAGGCTGATCAAGTTTGGACATGTTACTTCTATTATGCATTACTGAATGGAATTACATGGAACCAGAAACACCCATATATAGATAATGGCTTGGGAGATTGGTGAAAAGTGTGAAAATGAAGAATGGTTACATTCCCATGCTTAATACTGAGATATCAAGCTGCCACATTTTTCCCAAGAGGACAGAATGCAATTCACTCTGCAACTCTGATGCGAAGCGAGCCACTACAGGTCAGGATCAGATGCACAGTGGGCGCAAATCTTTGATGTAGAACATTGAATTTGTGCGTTAAAAAAAGAAAAAAAAATCATAAAAGAACTTAACCTCATAATTCAGTCAGTCTGATGTGGTCACAGAGGGCCATTCTAAAAGAGGAGAGCACCCATACTGCCCACTTCACTCTGTTCTTTCACAAAGATCTCAAAGTACTGGTAGATGATAGTGACGGCCAACAAGATTCCAGTTCCTGAGCCGATGGCTCCTAGGAAGTCAGCCATGACTGAGAGGCCACCTATACACAGGCCTCCGAAAGCTGCAGCTGTGGGGATGTACCTAAACGAGCATTTAAAGAAATCTTTAGTTATTCTATGTTTGATTCATTGAGTCTAATTAAGTTTGAGTGCTCTGTATGTATTACCGGTTGAGTTCATGGACCATAGAAGTTTCTCTGTGTCCCCTCATAACCATCTGCTGTTCTTTCAGCTGTTTGGCGACCTAAGTAACGCAAAGTGTACATATGCCATAAGTCGACTGTACAATGCAGCTCAGTGTAATCAATAAGCAGGAACAGTCTAATGCTCTTACATCTTTGGCAGAGGATCCAGACACTTCGATCCAGGTCTTAGAAAAGAAGGCACAGGATCCCAGCATGAAGATGATGTAAATGATGGCATGGACTGGATCCTCCAGTACTGTGCTGAAAGACTCTGGGGGAGAGAGGTAATAACACAGACCACCTACTGGATAAGCACGAGCTGGCCCTCCACTTGAAGAATCCTGTTAACCGAAAAAACACACACACTTTATAGGTGCACCAAGTATTTTTATAAAATAATGTTATAAAACTCAAAGAGTTTTGAGTAGCATTCAAATGGTCATGTAAATTTCAAAACAGCAACTTCATCTTCACCTGGTGTGAGTGTACATCATTTTAAACATGTACAGGGGTCGGGGCCTCAACAACTTACAAGGGGCCACAGAATTATTTAAAATAATTAATTACTATTACTATTAACATGTTCTGACTCTAAAGTAAACACTAAATTTAAAACAACAACATCTTTTATTGTAGAATATACAGTTCTTGAAACAAAAGGAGTCATATGGCGCTTTTCCACTGCATGGTACGGCTTGGTACGGTTCACTTTTGGGGGTTTTTCCACTGGGTACAGTACCTGGTTCTCTTTTAGTACCACCTCGGTTGAGGTTCCAAGTGAACCGTACAGTTACCAAAACGTGACGTGTAAACTCTGCTGATCACGGATTGGCCGGAGAGAATCGTCACTACCTGCGTCACTGAACTTGCGACATGAGACACAAACAGACCTGCTAGATTTAAATCAGCACAGCCAGCGAAGGATCGGACACAACTGTTTTGAACCTTTTTTAACCACCAAAAAGTGGCTGTTTCGTTGTCTGTTGAGGAAGTACAGACGTTCCTCTCAATGATAGCAGAGGAGTGGATCCAGCGAGAGCTTGATGGGGCAACGCGGAATGAAAAAGTTTTTCAGGAGTCGCGGCAGTATAGGCGGCGCAACTAACGACATGTGAATAATCCTGCCCACTCTAGCGATACTAAAGTGCAGTGGAAACGCAAACCGTGCCGTGCCATACTGAGCCGAGCCGTACCACGCAGTGGAAAAGCACCAATACTTACTTATTTTAATATATCAATACTACCAGATTATATTAATAAATATTTGAAAACAAGCAGCTTTGTCAATTAATTACCCTATAATTATATTTTGAATATTGTGTTGGACAATGGGGGGCTTTTGAGTCACAGAAGTCATTTAAAAAATGTATTTAAAACGTGTTTCACTATTTATAAGTGCAAGTGAAAAAGCATGTTCAAACTAAAAATTTTTTAAATACAAACTGTTCAGACAACACAAATATGGGAAAGTTTAAACAAGTCACTTACCGACCAAGTCCCCAGCAGATTGACCAAGAAGTTCCCACTGAAGCGAGTGGAGAGCATTTGAGAGATGACGTAAAGGTTGGACACCAGTGCAGACTGCAGGATGATGGGAATGTTGGAGGTGTAGAACAGTTTGATGGGATATGTGTTGTACTGGCCACGGTAACGAGCAGATTTGATAGGGAGGTCGACTCTGAAGCCCTGTGGAGCAAGAAATAATATACTTAGCATCTAATACTTGAAATTTGGATCATTTATAATTAAACCGTAATATTCAAAGTATCATCTGTAGGAAAAACTCCGACAGGTAGAGCTTCACGATTTGAAAACTATTATACTAATAGAGTAAAACTACAGTACTAATATTTACTTAATTTCTTCATTTTCAAAAATTAAACCAACCAGCCAATTTACAAGCACTTCTTATAGCAGGTATAGGAGGATGTTAGCACAAATGCACATTATAAGTGACCCAAACCATGAGCAGATGCAGAGTTCCTTTGGAACAGCATTTACTGTGAACTGAACTTCTGTGAGACATTGGATCATGAGCTGCTTGCATTTTAAAAGAACACAGGGTCACCCTTTACTCTGAATTATGCAGTAAAGAGATTAATATGTATGCGTTTGATTAAATCGAAGGCTTTGTTTTTTTAATATTGCACCGAGCCATATCAGAAGGTAAGGTGAGGGCATTTTCACAGGCAAAACCCAGTCATTCCAATAGGAATCTGCACAATCTGGAGTTTTGTGTGAGGGTGAAAAACTTCCCCACATTAGTTTCGCTCATTTCACATGAATTTGCTGCATTTAGCAACCAAAATCTACTTGGATTGAAAGTGACTTATGTGCGTGTTGTGCTTCTTACATCACTATCACTACGGAACTTCTCTTGCCAATGTGACCACACCTTTATGCAATAACCCACTAACCTGAAAGTATATGACCACTCCAAAGACAAAGACTGTAGAGATGAGGTTCATGAGATTGGGCAGGTTCTGTCTGTAGAAGGCCTCTCTCAGTGCTCGCACTTTATCAGTACGAGTGGCCAACAGGTGGAACAGAGCAATAATGGCTCCCTCAAACTCAGTACCTGTACGTCCACAAACAAAATTCAGTCAGCATCACTGAAGACACCACAGAATGGTTCAAAACAAGATGCTACATCATGAACACAAACCTCTTCCTGTGTTGACTGTGGTTGGGCTGAATGCTTTCCACACGATTGTCTCACAGATGTTGGTGGCGATGAAGAGAGAAATACCAGAGCCCAATCCGTAACCCTTCTGTAGCAACTCATCCAGCAGCAACACGATCAGACCAGCCACAAACAACTACAAAGAATATACAAATCAATATTAACTGATCAAACATAGCCTAATTAACTAAAGGATAATGGATAATGTTCTTCACAATACAAATCCCAAGATAAGACTGAGGAGATCAAAGATGTTGATCAGTCAGTCTTTTTATAATGATGCTCATTTGTGTAGATAGCAGATGCAAATACAAACAGACAAGATTATTTGAACAATGCCTGCAAAGGTCACTACGATAAACAGAGCAAAGTCCAATAACTTGAAGGAAGCTAGGGAGAGAATAAGGCAAAAGGCACATACAGATCCAATATGTCTTTCAATGGTCATTGTCAATGATCATTTCTAGAATGAGGAGTACTAAAATTGAATGTACACAATACACAATAATAATGACTGAAAACGGAAAATGTGCATTAAATGAGATTCGTTTGGAACCGAACGTATCTGTTAAATGGCCGAGCAGAGAATGTTATTGGCTGAATAAACTTATCGGTTTACAGTGGGGGAAAAAAGTATTTAGTCAGCCACCAATTGTGCAAGTTCTCCCACTTAAAAAGACGAGAGAGGCCTGTAATTTTCATCATAGGTATACCTCAACTATGAGAGACAAAATGAGAAAAAAAATCCAGAAAATCACATTGTAGGATTTTTAAAGAATTTATTTGCAAATTATGGTGGAAAATAAGTATTTGGTCAATAACAAAATTTCTTATCACTAAAGTGTCTAAATATTTCACACAGAAAGAATGTGAATTTACCTGGATGATGATGAGGAGGCAGATTCCAGCACCCATCTCTGAAGGGTCTCCATACATGCCAGTCATCACATACACAATAGACTGGCCAATGGTGATGATCATACCAAAAACTGGTGGGAAGATCTCAGTTAGATATCTTAACAAAACAAATGCAATGATGGCATTAAAGGGGTCATATGATGTCGCTAAAAAAAAAAAACATTATTTTGTGTATTTGGTGTAATGAAATGTGTTTATGCGGGTTAAGGTTAAAAAAACACATTATTTACCACATACTGTACATTCTTGTTGCTCCTATATGCCCCACCTTTCTGAAACGCGTAAATTTTTACAAAGCTCATCGGTCTGAAAAGCAAGGTGTGCTGTGATTGGCCAGCTATCCAGTGCATTATGATTGGCTGAATACCTCAAGCAAGTGACGGAAATGTTACTCCCCTACCATACTATGATGATGCCCTGCCTGGCCGGAGCGATGATTCAAAAACATGAAAACCCATTATAAACGAAGCATTCGTTGCATCCAGTGGAGACATAATTATGGATTATAATGACTTATACCATCTTTTTACGCGTTGCATCGCGCCACGTAAACATAAAACCATGTCTGCATTTGTGATCAGAGAAATGACAAACAACAAGCCCTACTCTACACTGCCAAAAAACTAACTTTAAATAGAAAATATATAAAATATGAAAAATCTTTAAATATAAAAAAAACTTACTTACAGTCTGTGAGTCAGAACAGCCGGCATTGTAGTCTACTCTACCAGGATCAGGAAACGGGCCTCCATAAAATGTGCTGCACACATCTGAATATTTGGGTTGAAGTGTTCTGGAACAGTGTTGTAAATACAACTTAACCACTGATTTCTAGTGTTTCCAACAAGAGTATTGCACTGGGAGCTGCATTAGACCTTTCCATTATTTTCAATCAATGAAGTGTCTTAATATATAATAATATACATAAAATTTATATTTATATACACCCCCTCCCATATATAATAGAATGTTATATGTTTTACGTTTCTGAGCTCCGTTGAAAAGCGCTCTATCTTTAGGCGTGTCTCCAACCTCAATGATTTTAGCTCCTGCCAGCAGCTGCATGATTAGACCAGATGTCACAATGGGAGAGATACCCAACTCCATCAGAGTACCTGAAACACACATTATTAAACTTTAAACTTAATCTAATTTTCCAAAGATGGATGACCAATATAAAACACTAAAAAAAAATGTGTTTACCAGACACTACATATAACTGAGTGGTTTTGGAGTAAATATTAATTTTAGATAATTATGTATTAGTTTTGGGCAGATATTGATTTTCTTAAAATCAGCCTGAATGAATTCATTAAAGGATATAATGCAGTGCAATTGTTATTAATCTGCCATCGATGCTTGATTAAATCATTCGTCTTCATTCAACAGGAGATGACTGATTCAATTACTGCTTGCACAGGTATACGCACCTCTGTTGGATGCCAGGATCACTCTCATCCAGTAAAAGGGATCAGCTGAGTCTGAAGACATTATTCCAAAGAGGGGAATCTGGAGGACAGAGATCACCACAGATCATTCAAACATAACAGTTGATGGTCTCAGACAGCAAATTAAACACATCCAAAGACGGTAATGTTTAGTTTGAGAGGTTTATAAGTGCTATCATCAACAGCACTTCAGAGAGCCCAGGAGTTTAAATAAGAGTGAACATACCTGGCAGCACACCAGAAAGATGAACAGGGTGATTGCAGTCCATAACACTTTTTCTCTGAACTGAATCTGTGGGGAAGGGATTCAAGGAGTTAGTATAACTAAAGCGCCACAAAAACAAGCAAAGCAAAAATATGATGTGCTCAAACTGCATACCCTCCTCTCTGGTTTCTGGATCTCTGGTAAAACCGCACAGAATGGCTTTATCACTTCTAGGAATTTAACTGAAAGAAAACAAAATGCACTTAGGTTTACAGTTGGTATGCCTAACTTTAGAAAACAAGACAATGTTGCTATCCTGGTGATTCAGGCGACGTGGCTTTAGAGTTTCTGGAAATCAAACAAGTTATGAATCTGTCTCTCTTAGCAACGTCATCATTCAATCCAAGAAGAACCCCCCCCCCCCTCCCCCGTTTTAAATAACAAGATCAAAACCTCATCTGTCCATTAAATGACCAAACAAAACAAAAACAAACCAAAAATAAGGATTTACAATTACCGACGTTAGCAGACTTTTGAATTTTTGTGTTATATTTTAAGTATGCACCATGTTCCCAGTTAAATTACTTGTTATGTGCAATATGCTACACGTTTAAAAAGTACACGATGAAAATAAACAGCAAATGCATTTTTGACCAGGCTAGTTAACTGACCAAGTACTAGCTGGCTATGGTCGCTTTAAAAATCAGTACAATTACAAATGTAACCATTAAAGTCACATTTTAGACAAGTATATATATATATATATATATATATATATATATATATATAGAGTGTGTGTTTTTGTAAACTTGACAATAAAACAACGAGAAACATGAGATTCATATATATATATATATATATATATATATATATATATATAAAGTGTGTGTTTTTGTAAACTTGACAATAAAACAACGAGGAACATGAGATTCTGACTGTAACTGTAAAATACAGTTGCTAATCTATAATGAAGAAGCACTGAAGCTAAACAGTTATTTTAAAATAGCAGTTGTTTATAGCTACAGAATGCATTAAACTCCTTGTTAATAGAATCGAAGTAAAGTAATAATCATGACGACTCACTGGCCATGGTGTCCCCTCTGGTGATAGTCCCAGTCTAGCGTTAGCGGCTCTAATGAGGAACGCGTTCAGGACACGTCATCACCAAGAGCACAAGCGCACGTCAGTATCTGTGCCACAGAAACAGCGCGCTCGATATGAAATGGGCGGGATTACTGCTTCTTCTTTGACGTTTTATGGCGGTTGGCAAACCAGCTTTAGGTGCATTTACCGCCACCTACTAGGATGGAGTGTGGAGCAATGACGTTAAAGGAAAACTAAAAAAAAGAAAAGTAAAAATAAAAACTAAAAAAAAAATTGTAGTGATTCTTTAAATCCTGTTTATTAACTCTGTATCTTTGAGATACTTAAATAGTATGTGAAACATTTCTATAGTCCCATCTTTATTTCAAGTGAAGTGAGATCTATATGAAGTGCTTCTGTAAGTTGTACTCTTTCGTTGTCATATCTAGTTTGAACGTTAAGCCCCGTTCACACCAAGAACGATAACTATAACGATAACGATATTAGCGTCCAGAACGATATCGTCTGTTTATTCTAAGCGCACGCGCGTCTGCCGCTTTAAATTCTTGAGCTCATTACAGCAGGATGGATTCTGATTGGCTGTCAGTGTTTTATCGTCCATCAGCTGGAGAAAACAATCAACGATATCGTTCCTCTGTATCGTTATCGTTATAGTTGTGGTGTGAACTATGCTCTTCTTTAATATTGAGAACGATGTTTAGAACTATATCGTTATCGTTATCGTTATCGTGCTTGGTGTGAACGGGCCTTAAGGGTGTCACGTGTTAACTGTTACTTTTCTCAGCGCAGGCCCAAACTGACAAACCAGAATCATTTATGAGCTAATAAGAATTTAAAGACTTTTTATTGAAATTACTGGGGTTGATTTCTGTATTCATGCTAGGGAAAAAAAAACTTTGAAAGGTATATATTTAAAAGATTATACAAGTATACACATATTATAACTAAAACAAACACGTGCTGAGATTTGAGTGTTTTTCCGATGAGGATTGGGCCTCCTGGCAGAAGACTTATTTTTAGGATACATGACTGTTTTGTTCTTTTTCAGCACAACCAGATTTTTAATGGATTAAAATGACTCGTAGATTAGAATTATTGATTTTTTTTAGTATTATTAACAAATTTGATTACATCTGTCAAGTCACTAATAAGATTGACAGATGCATTGATGCAATAGCCAACGTTATTCTTTACAAAGATAAACCTTAATGTAAAAATTTGTATTGTTTTATGCTGTTAGACTTATTTTTAACACAAACTACGTTCAATTAGAACATAATACCCACAGTTAAGATGCACAACATAGCCTATCAGTGTTTAGCTATATAGATTTTGTGGTAAATTGTTTGTGTCTGCGCAAAATAACTGAATTGTTCAAATTCACGGCTAATTTTTAAAAATATGACTTCACTGAGTGCATCTTCAACATTGCCGTTTAATATAGGTTACTTGACACAAATAACCGACAGGGGGCATCCCTTCATCAGAAATCCGGAGGCTGTTGAATCATGGAACAGCTGTTGCTTCAAGGACTTGACTGCTGAATCAGAGGTATTAGAACCCCTGAACATGAAGCAGGCCTACACATTTATTTGGACATATAGGCTACCAACGATACTACCGTGATTTTTGGACATGTATCATCATATTGCCAGTAGCCTATTCTGATGATCAAATTATCATTTGATACCATCATGGTAGTTCCACTTCAGTGCTTTTTAGTTCAGCACAGTTCTGTGATTTGAGATTATGATTTGATTTGAAGGCGATTCACATTGTCAGAAATCTGACTGATATAATCTGATGTGTTTTATTATATTAAAGAGTATACATTTTATGAGTTGATGTAATTCACATCACAGGAACATTTAAAACTTGATAATGAATTATTTAACTGACCTTTTTTCAACTATTATAGTTAATCAAAACCGATTTGTTGAATGGGTACAATGTGATTATGACAGCAGATTATCCTAGTCTGGTGTCTGCAGCTGATGCAGGCCAATCTGACACACATAATCACTGAGCCGTACTAACATTCACACCAACCAGGGATTAAAACAAATGGCAGAGCAGAGAACACATGGCTTTTTGCTCAGTACTTTATACACATTTATGTGGACAGCGGCTGATTGTTCTGGTTAGAGATGAGCTGTCGTCTGCACTTTAATAAAGATACTTGTTCAGACTGGTTATATAATGGTCAGTGAACAGTGAGATAGCACAGAGGTGAGGCCAAGCAAATACCACACAAATCACACATACTTTTCTCACCCAACTGTCCATTTACATCTCAGTGTTGTGTCATACAAGGCAAAAATAAAGTCATTTGGCACTTTGTTTGTGTGTGCGTGTACACCTCATGTAAATTCATAAAGGAATCATATTTCAGCCATGTTGAAGGATGTGCAATCTGGACTGAGAAGAAAGTGGCATGATACATAAGCAAAGGAAATTAATATTTCCCAAAATGTTTATTTTCACGTACACCAAGGCCTTCCGCTTTATTTATTTTGATGGGGTTTGCATTTCTCAGTGAGATATAGTCCATTTGAAGCTGCTATTTTCAGATGCTGTTGACATAACGCAGGATTTAAATTCTTCAATTGCTAACTGTGCTGAGAGTTATATGATTTATTTTATGCATTATGTGACATTTCAGTTGGCTCATCTGATTCACCTGGGTTTGGTTTACAGTTTGAGAGACACAAATTGCTGAGCTACATCCTTTTTTCAGTGCCTTACATAAACTGGTGAAGTTAACTTATTTAATTTCATATTTAGGAATCAAACTGCCATAATGAATGTTGTTTTACTCACATCAATTGTTTCTTATAAGCATTCAAACAATACTGGGCACCAGTACAAATTCATATTTCGCTGGTCATCATGGCTTAAATCTTTCCTCTTAATGACCTGACAAGCCAATTAAAAAGTCGGATTATTAAAAATGACAATTATAGTCATTTTTCCTTGTGAACAGACTCTTACTGCAACATACAGTCTTTGACCTAAATCAATTGCATTAATGCAAAAACTATTATTTTTTAAAATAAATTTTGTATATTACTCTAATTATTTATTTTTATTGTGTATTTATGCAGCTACGAAAAATGTTTGTTTGCATTTATTTAAAATAAATATTAGTATAAATATTTGGATATGTTACTATTTATTTGTTTATTAATTATTTAAAAAATATATATGAATAGTGTTTAAAAATATATATAAATTTTCATATTTTAAATGTTTTCAAATAATTGTAATATTTAAGAAAGTGCAATTAAATGTGGAAACAGACACTGAAAAAAATAGTGCAGAAACCATTTTCATTCATAAATTGCTAATACATTTCACAAATAATAACAAAGAACACATTACATTAAACCTGAAGTTTTCAAGTAGAAATACTGAAATAATATTTTCTTGTCAAATGTACTCTAATAATATTTGTTATATTTACATCTTTGAAAATGATTTACAGTGTAACAGGCATCTTTTGGCAAGATATTGTTGCTTTAAAATTGTGAAACCCATTGTATAGTTTCTCTGTGCTCTTTCCTCCTGCTCTTTAATGACGTAAAACCATTTAAGCTTGATGTAAACTCGCTGGCCTGGTCCACATGGTATTTTACAACATCCAGAGACATTTACTTAAGTGACACCCTCATTTATTTATCACATCAGAGATATCATCCCTAAGCCTTTGATGAGGCATGACAAATTTGTTTAGACAGAGTAAACTCTGGTTAATTCCACATATGCTCAGACACAATCACTAAACAGATACTGTCTAGACTACTGAGGTAAACTGATGCATTATCATCAAATGCCAGAGCCGTTTTGCTCATGTGCGCCTTTTCAGATTAGTGTTTTTCCTTATATTTAGACGCATCTATAAATACTGTTAGTGAGTTAGAAAGGTGTCTGATGAGTCACAATGTGACATTATATCAGGACAGCAGAGAACAGCATGCTTTACAGCTCAACCGATTCATAAACCAAGAGCGCAATACTAGAATCAACTGGGAAGTCAATACATTTTAAAATGAGTTCTAGTCTTTTTTTATTCCTCCTTAAAATGCCATAAGCAAAATAGTAAGAATGCCTTTGGATCAGCACCCAAAATATTTTCTCTGAAGTATTATACACAGCAGACTAGTTGCATGCCTCTGAATACATTCAACAGTACACCAGAACACTTTACAAATGCTTGAGACATTGTTACATCATCCTTGTTACATCAAGGCCACTGAATAACATTCAGTGCTTCACTGTCATTCGACCAGGTTTTCAAAGGAAGAGTTCAGCCAAAAATGAAAAATCTGTCATTATTCATTGTATTTGTTTAATTTCAATCCCACATACTATTATTTTATAAGCAGAGCACAAAAAGGGGGGGGGGGGGGGGGGTATCCCCCTTGCCATGCCCCGCTCTAGCTCCCAGAAAATACCTTCCAATAATGTATGAACTACACTGTAAAAAGATTTTTCGAAGTTGTAAATAAGACAAACTGATCAGGTTTAAATTAATTAACAAATAGGTTGTAAATAACATGAAGATGAGTAAATAATGATAGAATTTTAGGTTATGAATATATGGCTATTGAAAACTGCTTTATAAATGTCATAAATGTGACCCTGGACCACAAAACCAGTCTTAAGTCGCTGGGGTATATTTGTAGCAATAGCCAAAAATACATTGTATGGGTCAAAATTATTGATTTTTTTTATGCCAAAAATCATTAGGACATTAAGTAAAGATCATGTTCCATAAAGATATTTTGTACATTTCCTACTGTAAATATATCAAAACTTAATTTGTGATTAGTAATATGCATTGCTAAGAACTTCATTTGGACAACTTTAAAGGCGATTTTCTCAATATTTAGATTTTTTTTTATCACTCTCAGATTCCAGATTTTCAAATAGTTGTATCTTGGCCAAATATTGTCCTATCATAACAAACCATACATCAATGGAAAGCTTATTTATTCAGCTTTCAGATGATGTATACATCAACATTTATGACTGGTTTTGGTAGTACACTGTAAAATCTGTATTGATTTTTATGTTTCACCTTCATTGCGTTACCTTATATTCATTGCATTGTGATTTTTAACAGAAATGGCTGTAAAATTAATGAATAATATTCTGGCAAAAAAATTGTAGTGATGAAAAAAAAATGCAATTAAATAGAAATAATATTTAATAAAAAACAATAAAGAAATATAAATAAAGAAAAATAAATGTAATATTTTTTAGGACCTCTCTGTCTGAAAACTACTTCATACCATCCCCCTCCATTATCTTCAACTTTTTAGGTGGACAACAAAGAACGTCAGTTATGTAAAAACAACACTTAGTCAACCTTGACCTATCTTTCTGCCTGCGGGGGGTTCAGCTGGGCTGAGCTGGTTTGACAGAATATTCATATTACAATACACACATCACATAGAAATAAGACTGGGATAGGAATTTAAATGTATTCATCTTCCTTTTTTTTTATTCATGCACTTCTCACATAATAGTCTTTTTACCTAGCAGAGCAACAAAGCATTTTTAAAGCGTTTCTTGCACAAACAGAATCACCTGAGCACTCGAAGCTATTTTAATGAAATAAGTCAAGTCAATATATCTGATCAAGAATACGTCGGTGGATAGATTTAGCTGATCTTGTTAGTGTAATTGGCAGGCCTGATTAAACACATGTTGACAGCGCAGTCAGTAAATGAAGTCAACACAGTCCGGCTCATGCTATATGGGAGCAGCGTTTACGCTTATGTAAGATTCTAATTCTTTCTTGGCCTGGTTTTCTCTCACTCTCTCTGACTGTGGTCAAACACTAAGGGCCATTCATGACCCTACACTGTAAAAAAAAATCTGTGACATTTACGGTAAAATACCGGCAGCTGTGGTTGCCAGAACTTCACCGTAAAAAATATGGTAGCAACATTTTAGGTTTTACAGACTTAATCTAAATTTACAATAAAATACCGTATTTCATTAACTGATGTAATGTTAATAAACCAACATATTTAAGTACTAAAATCTGTTTTGAACCATTGTAATGCACTGATAACCACCAAAAACTGGTGGTGATGAGAAAGTCACACGATGAACTAAAGCTCATCACAAACAGCTTGTCTGCGAGCTGAGGAGGACAATACTTATATATAGAAGTTACACAGTGTCATTTACACAAACACTAAACCCCATCACGGTGAAACACATGATACTGAAATAATGCAATAAACATTAATTTAACAACATTAGATGTAAGATTAAACCCTAGTGTACACAACTGATAAGAAAAAACTAAAAAGAAACATGTTATTTCAACAAAAAACATCAAATATGAAGTGTCATGCAGAGAATTCTGGGAGTGTCAATTTAAGTTTTTTCACTGTAAATTAAACAATTACTTTTTCTTTTTCACTTCCAAAAAACGTATTTTTAACAGTATTTTACTGTAGAATCACATTAAAGGTAATTACATTTATTCACCGAATATAGTATGGAACTTACTGTTAAGCAGTTAGCAGGTTTTTACTGTAGCATTTTTACAGTCTTTCGCAATAATT
This sequence comes from Sinocyclocheilus grahami, assembly GCF_001515645.1. NCBI lineage: Eukaryota > Metazoa > Chordata > Actinopteri > Cypriniformes > Cyprinidae > Sinocyclocheilus > Sinocyclocheilus grahami. Next base: position 1,014,961 of record NW_015505239.1, read on the forward strand.
TTTTACAGTGTACAGCTGGCCCTGTCATTGTGTGTTTATGTCTTAGTCTCCTTGAATTCTTACAGAAGACATTTTTTTTTCCTTTGTTAGTTGCTACCTGTAACATGTGATGTCGGCTAGTGAAGCAGTGCTAATGTCTTTTCCCCACATGTTTGAATGCTTCATATGAAGAATCATGGCCACAGACACATGCTTTCAGTGGAACTGGAATGGGATGAAATATTGATTTCCAACAAGTGTAAAGTCGATGAAGTGACCTCTATAAATGACCCAGCTGCTACACTGAGGATCACACTGATGACGCATACAGGATCACTCTTGAAATTCCCTTTTCTAAAATCTGAAATTGACCTGTCACATAAGAAAGGAATACTAAACCTCAATGGATACCTAAAGCAACAGTTATTCTCTCTCTACACATATTCAATGAGGTCCAAAACCCCATTAGAGAAAATGCTTTTATTTTGCATTTTTAATACAATTGTGTTCATTGTAAATTATATTTCAGCATAATATATTTTAATGAATTGATTGAGTTTATTTATGAATTTGTAAATACCTAATTTATTATTTATTACGTTTATTTCATAATCCTAAATGTTATATAGTGAAATGGCTCTCTTTTGCATTTTATGAGATAAATAATGGCAAGATTTTCATTTTAGGTTATAAATAGGGCTGATTGCAAAAGGCTTTATAAAAATCACAAATGTAAAAGGTTTTTCTATTTTAGTACACTGTAAAAATTCGTAAAAATAGGGCACAATGTACTGTGCTAATAATAAGGAATTTTCTGTACTGTTGTTTTAACCTGCATTTTGAATTTTGCTCTTTTTTCACAATTTGAACCATTGCATTGTGTTTTATAGTTATGAAAACAGAAAAAAATTAAATTGAAATAATATATATATAATCAACAAAACTTAAATTTAAAATGCAAAATAGAAGCATTTTCACTATATATATAGTGAAAACGCTTCTATTTAGCATTTTAATTTAAGTTTTGTTCATTGTAAATGATAAATTAGCATAATAAATTTGAGCGAATTTAATTAAACATAAATGTATTTATTTTATTTATTTACCTTTCATTTATTTATAAGTGTCTTTTTTATTATTTATTTGTAAAATTGATTTCATAAATTGTTTTAAAATATATATATAAATATATATAGTAAAATGTGCAATTTTAAATTTAGAAATGTTTTGTTCTTTAAAAATATTTTCAGCATAATGAATTAAGTGAATTTGAACTTTCATTTATTTAAATAAAATTATAACTTTTTAGTTACTTATAAATGTTGTATTATTTATTAAAAAAATAATTTTATGAAATGTTAGTGAAAATGATGCAATTTTGCATTTTAATTTTAATTAATGTATAATTGATATAAAACTTACACTTTTATTTCTTTGTTTTATAAATATAAATTTGCCTGACATTTTAAAGGAGGCGTAATTAATGTATATGTAGGACAACGCATGATCCCCAGCGCTAGAGAAAAGAACTAAAAATATAGTGATTTCAGTATTACCAAACAGCTCCGTTGCCATGACAACCGCTGTTCTGGAGAATAGGTGATGCTAATACTGACAAACATTCAGACACAGAAACATGCTAAATCACTCAACACTTCCATATACATGCGCTGACCAGTAACACCATTTACATTTCTATTGACACTGGCGCTCATCCATGATGTTACATCAAATCACTGGAACAATGCAGTCCACTGAGATACGGGATAAAGCAGATAAAACAACCAAACAGAACACATGATTAAACTCAAAGCCTATAAAGCCCATCATTTGGCATCTGAAGCCCCCTGTGGAGCGCTTAGTTTTGGACCAACTGTGCATGGACCACAATTCACTAAATCTAGCATGACATTTGAGTCCATTTGCGTATTAAATGCTATTATATTGCCGATGAAAGGTTGGGAATAATTACTATTTTTTTATGTTTTTGAAATAAGTGTCTTGTACTCACCAAGCCTGCATTTACTTGAGCAAAAATACAGTAAAACTTACAATTTAATAACCGTTTTATATTTGAATATACAGTATTTTAAAATGTATTTTTTTCCTGTGATGACCAGCTGAATTTTCAGCATCATACTCGTCTTCAGTGTCACATGATCCTTAAGAAATCATTCTAATATGCTGATTTGATGCCAAATTATTAAGCGATCTTATTATTGACTCTATGCTAAACCATCAAAACCTCTAAATATTCACTGGAGAAAAAAGCGTGACAACTAGCCCCAATCTTAAAGAGTGCTGTGCATGTCTGTTTCACATGTGCGTCATTGTGTGACAGTGATACAGGTCTATTTGTAACCTAAGCGTCTGAATTCTCAAACAGCCAGTAAAGAGGAAAAGGTCAGGCCACTTGGTCAGGACACCTTGTGTTAAAAGTTTCACACAGGGCAAGACATTAGCATCCTTAAAACCTGTGATAATGTAGAGAGATTTTCCGTTATCTCTTGACTGTGAAAGCTAAAGAAAACATCCTGAGTAAGTTTACGCAAAAATAAACATTTGCACTTTAGTTTGGTGAACAATTCTTACTATTAAACTAACTATTATCTCTGACCTTTGCCTCGGTAAGCTCTTAATTTGCTGCTTATTAATAGTTAGTAAGGTAGTTGTTAAGGTAGGTTTAAGTGATTTAGAATATGGTCGTGCAGAATAAGGCATTAATATGTGCTTTATAAGTAGGCTACTAATAAACAGCCTATGCTAGTATGCTAGTATGCTAATATGCTAGTAATGCATGCTAATAAGCAACTATAGTGAGAACACTTTGATCCCTAAAGTGTTACCAAAATTTCAATTGTAGTGTTACCAAAAATTCAATCATCATTATTTCTTCTGTGGAACACCCGCCAATTTTTTTGAAGAATGTTGATAACCAAATCATTTTGTTAGTACAAAACCGAAGAAAGTCATACAGGTTTGGAGTAAATGAACATTTTTGGGTAAACTATTGCATTTTTAACCAACTCAAAGGGATAGTTCACCCAAAAATGAAAATGTTGTCATTTACCCACCCTCATGTCGTTCCAAACATCTTCAGAACACAAATTTAAATACTTGGGTGAAATCCGAGAGCTTTCTGACCCTCCATAGACAGCAAGGGTCCTACCACGATCAAGGAACAGAAATGAAGAAAGGACGTCATTAAAATAGTGACATCAATGGTTCAACCGTAATTTTATGAAGCTTGCGTGTGGTGCTGCTGACGTAAAACATAACATAGCGGCGGACTGTCCTGAGAGAGAAGAAATCATTGAATAAAGTCGTTATTTTTGTTTTCTTTGCACACAAAAAAGTATTCTTGTAGCTTCATAAAATTACGGTTGAGCCACTGATGTCACTATTTTAAGGATGTCCTTACTATGTTTCTAGGCCTTGACCATGTCAGTTGCGTTGCCGTCTATGGAGGGTCAGAAAGCTCTAGGATTTCATCAAAATTATCTTAATTTGTGTTCCAAAGATGAATGAAGGTCTTACGGGTTTGGAACGACATGAGGGTGAGTAATTAATAACAGAAATTAAATTTTTGGGTGAACCATCCCTTTAATACTTTTTATTGCACTATTCTTTATTTAGCATCTACAGCTCAAGACCCAAATTGGGTTTTAGTGATTAATAGTGACTTGCTGTAATTTGATACAAGATACAGCACAGCTTGCAAAAGAAAAAGAAAAAGTCCAAACAAATCACAGTACGAGACCAGAATTTATCACAAACAAGTTTTATTTTTCCTCCAACATACCGTGTACGACAGATATTGAATAAAACACTGCCTTTAAGTGCTTCTAATATTATGGAATTACGCTCAAGAGCTGCACTAACCTGCATGCCGCAGAGGCGCACTCCGATGCTGGCGGATGTACTCTGCTGACACTTGCGGATCTGGACGGCCTTCTTCTCCTCAGAGGCGTCGTCCCCGTGCTGCCTCGTGCCCATCTTCAGATCAAGCACGCATGGAACTGTGTAGCGCCATGTCAGGTTCTCCAACAGGATGAATTCTGATGGGAGGTTCTGGGTTAAGGGAAACGTAGATTCTCCTTTCTTTCCAGTATTGCTTTACAATTAAGCTTTGTTTTTCTGCATAATAAATAGGCATGTTTTATCTATTTACCTCACAATTGTCATTCGAATTGTAAATCTGCATAGCAATACAAGCTTTATAATGTGCTATTCAAGCTTTTTAATGTTTTGTGTTTTTGTTGTGCAGTATGAATAGCTAAATTAATGAGTAGTGATTTTCATATATATTTTAGTGACTTAAAATTTGGGTAAAATAAGTGTAAATGATTAATTAAAATACATTTTGTATATAATTATAAATCTGTTATCATTACTTTTTAATTACATATTACCATAATTTAGAAATACATTTTTCATTGGCAATAAATAAACTATCAGTAATAATATATATTTATTATATACAGACATTAAAATATTATAATATTTTATAAATAAAAGATATATAATCATATTTATAATGTTTTGTATGATAAATATATATTTTATGGAAATATTCTTTTTATACAAGTATACACACTACTGTAAAAAAAATAAAAATTGAGGGGTTGGTAAGATTTTTTTTGGTTTGTTTTTTACCAAGGCTTTATTTATTTGATAAAAAATAGAGTAATCTGTGAACTGTAATTTGTGAAATATTATTACTATTACAATTGTATTATTATTATTGTTATTTAAATATTATTATTACAATATTTTTTTTCTTTTATTATATTTTAAAACGTAATTTTTCGTGTGATGGCAAAGCTGAATTTACAGCATGTCAATTTTGGTGTCACAAGATCCTTCAAATCGTTCTAATAAATTATTCTAATATGCTGATTTGGTGCTCAAGATACATTTCTTATTCTCAGTGTTAAAAACAAACTTAATATTTTTTATTTCGTAATCTTTTTTTTTTCCAAAATACTTTGATTAATAGAAAGCAAAAGATAAATCTTTTATAACATTATAAATGTCTTTACTGTCAATTTTAATCAATGTAACACATCCTTCTTAAAAAAAAAAAGAAGGTGGTTAGGTTAAGCCTTACTGACCTGAAATGTTTGAACAGTGCTGTTTATGTAAATAAATTTATGACAATCTAACAATCAGCAGTAAACTGCACTAGACCAATCCACCTTTGTTGGTTGTGGCAGCACTGAAGGATACTGTATTGGTTGCGGTGTTTTGCGTTGTCCTTCATCCTCTGCAGGTGTTGTTGGTGGCACTTGAGGCTCCAGGGGTTGTGCTTGAGCTGAGGGCCGGCAGCATTGCTCCTCTCCAGGCTGTAGTAGAACACCTCAGTCTGCTTGAGCCACTCCAGCTCCTCCTCGCGTTTGACACTGGAGGGGTGAGGATAGAGGTGGGTCAGCCTGACAGACAGATTACAGCTAACTTTGTAGAACTTGTTTTAAGAGATCTAAACAAATTCCTTAAGTTTGAGTATTACATTTTGGTGTGTGACTCATCCTGTGCCGTTTGTGCTACAGACATAAACAACACCCCAAGTCGTATGGCTTGTTGAGGTGGGTTAATACCCATGATTCCTAAAATCCTAAATCCCCCCACAAAGAACAAATGCCTCTTATCTGGCCTTTCACCCCTTCCCCAGTCACACTGAGGTCACTTCTAAGTCACAAAGCTACGCTGGTTACATAACGTCTTGCTAAACTTTGGCTCAAAACACACATTTGAACCAGTCCGGTTGCCAGCAGCTGAGTGTGCATCTGCTCTGCCCAGCTGGGTGTTCTGTGGGTCAGTGCACTCAGCGCCTCCTCATGACGACAAGGACGCTACGATCGGTCACATTCTCGTTGAGTCAGCAGACAAGTACTGAGCAGAGCCATTATTTCAGGAGAACACAGGCTAGTATTATTTAACAGATGTGGGGTATTGTGGCTAACTGAAAAGCTGCTGGTTCGATCCGCAAGAAACAGTACGTGATTTGTCAGTATTGTTGTCCTTGAGAACGACTCTGAACTTCCCTGCAGTCTCTGGTAAATGGCTACATTTTGATCTAAATACACATTTTATTTGAGTTTTTTTTCAAGCAAAATTGGGCTACAACGTCATAGGTAGTTGTCACATCTGTGCTATTTGGTTTCTAACTGTTCTAAGTGTTTTTAGCACATTGCTAAACAGTTATTAGGATGTAGTAGGGCTGAACAATTTGGGGATATAATATAACAATATAATTGTGATTTTTCTGATAAAAATTGTGACTGCAATTTAAAATGCAAAATTGTTAGGGCTGCACAGTTTAATTATACATCAATATGACTATAAAATTATTTCAATTATTATTTGTATTTCATTATTTTATTTCAATGTAAAAAATGAGTACTTTAATAAAATAATAACTTATTACTATATTAATAGCTGCTCTGAGAAAATAAAAATATTTTCATGAGCTGCATGTGTGTAAATGAACACACTCCAAAACATAGTTCTACATATTTAATTAAATAGCAGCCTTTGTGATTTGATAATCGCAATAAGCCAAACTGCGATTTAGATTTTAATATTTCAATAAATCATTCAGCCCTACTTGTTAAGTGGATGCTTATATATCAAAAGACACACTCCCAAGTTTCTATTATATCCTAGTCTCTCATTCAACACAAGTCTACTGGATTTGTCCACATGTTAAAATGTTATTTTTGTTGACTTATTTACATGCCATTTTAATCACAGTTCAAATTGACTGTAACTATTCTAACAACCAATCATTGACTAAATTTATAGACCTTTTTAAGACAAAAACAATTGTAAAAATTAACACCACTTCTACGTTTCAATTCTTCAACCCTATTTTTGCATCCATTATGCATATTGCTAGGACGACTGCACAATCAGATGTTACGGTCCCCTCACCTCTTGTCCTTATCCTTCCGAGCGTGTCTGGATCGGTCCTTGCTGTAGCCCTCATTGTCCAGCAGCATCTTACTGACCCATTTTATTTTGTTATTGGGTTCCAGGTCTGCCAAGGGGTCCACGTTCTCCAAGTCCCCAAGCTCACTGTGCAGAGGGTACGCAAGAAGACACAAATTTCCTTCCTCATCCTCCTCAAAACTCACCGAAACCACACCTGCAGAGATGAGAGAGATATGGAATAGGAGAGAGAAAGAAAAAAAAAAAGAATGAGGTCAGAGGTGAAATCATAATAACTTCACTTCAGCAAACAGGAAGTAGTCAGAGATCCGAGCTTAAAGTAAACTGTCTGGGAAATCTTTAACATCTCTTACCCACTTCTCTTTTTTGCGCTTAAAAGCTCGCCAGTCTTTAACAAAAGCTACTGAGCCGACAGCACGGGCTGCTCCTAACCTGATAGGAATCACACAATCCATAAACAAACAACGAGACAGAAATTCTTAAAAAAGAGAGCGAGGGAGCAAGGAAGGCTGAGGGTTGGGAAGAGAGAGAAGTCTATCAAACAACAGCAACACCCAATGTACAGGAGCGGCTTCACTGGATCAGTTTTCTGAATCTGTCACAGCAAACCACATCAAATGTCCATTTAATCAATGCCACACAAGAAGGAAAACAGCCCAACAAACAAATGACAAGAGGCTAGAGATATGATGAAACCAACACTATTTATTGTCAAAGATCATATCACTTCATGACTCAAATTCAAGAGCATCCATAAAGCACAATGCATCAAAACCTGGCAAAAAATGAAGGCATCACATGTAAACACCAAAAGAATATATTATAAACCTGAAAGACAGTCCCAAAGATATAAACAAGAATCATCTTTTGCACTAAATAAATAAATCTGTTATTCTGAGAGAAGAGAGAGTACTAAAAGGGATAAGGTCATGAAAAAGTTCATTTAAAATTCATATAATAGAATATATATATATATATAGAGAGAGAGAGAGAGAGAGCGAGAGATAGATAGACAGACATATATACAATTTAAATAATAATTAAAATAAAGATTTTTGTTGTAATGTTAGTGTTTTTATTCTCATTCTCAATAACATTATTTTAGTATTTTTAATGTAAAGTAAAAATTGCAAATAATTCAAACAATATTTTTTTAAAAGACAGAACAAAAAAAATGTATCTGCATTTTTTATTACAGAAAATGAGATTTGTTTGATAAAGCATTTAAAAAATATATATATAAAGAAATTTAAAAGCATTATTTTCAAAACAACAGAGCACAATGCAAAAAATATAGGCAGAGTCTCGTCTAGACTTCCAATTCAGAATATTAAAACAGGCACTCAATATATTATTATTGACAATAACTTCCTACCGTTATGTAAAATAAAAGCATTTCAAGACACCATAAACAACCACAAAGATGCCCAAGCTTCTGTTTTGTCATCACACCCATCCCCCCAACCTCTCCCAATAAAAAAACATATGTCCTGCACCCTTATCACACTGGAAAACAGGCCATTTAAAGTGTATGGATGCTGCAGTGTGCATCCAAACTGGGCTGTGTGTATCCGTGTTTTAAAAGAACAGAGAGAGGAGAGAGAAAAATGAGACAATGGACATAAGCAAAAAATCTAAACCAGTCTAACTTGTCTTTCCAGGTGTATGATCCTCAGGAATGACAGCAAATTTTGAATCCACAAGTGTGTAGGAGGCAGTCTATGATGTCATGTCAGGAGTCTTTGGGTCCAGAAAAAAAAACACTTGCCATTGCTGCTGCTTTTCAAGTTTGATAAGCTAGAAATCGCTCCACATTCAGGTATCTTCAAACGAAACCCTGACACCTAGGTGTATGCGTTAAAGTACAGTCTTGCCAATAACTTACCTTTTAGGGGCCCTACCTAAACGGGACATTTACAAAGGCAGTACACCCAAATATGTAAAAGAAATTTAAACTTCTATAAAACAGAAAGGTGATGGTTGTAACCATTCACTTCCATTGTAAACGACAATGAACGTGGCAGGTGTCTCTTTTTCGGTTCCACTAAATAAAGACAGACACACGGGTTTGGAACAACATGAGGGTGAGTAAATAATAGCAGCATTTTCTTTTTTGGGGTGAACTGTCCCTTTAAGTATTTATTACAACAGCGTCACCTTGAGAAGAATAGCGTTAAGACGGAAATACAGCAGCACTGCTGGCCTTCATTTAACATGAAGATGTTTTTTACAGTCTAACACACTGAAACATATCACATTGTACGCGAAAGACAGTTATGAAGAAGAAAATAATGGCTTTAATAGCCAGGAAAACGGAATGAGACGTCACATTAGTAGCTACTTACCTCTATATTGCGGTGTAAACTTCCGCATAGCCGCAGGGAGGCTCTTGTAAAACTGGTGCTCTCGGGGGATGAGGGGTTTGCATATCGTCTGTTCCCCGAAGCGGAGCACACACGAGTGTCCCCCCACCTGGTGCACAAAGGGCTCAAGGAGCACCCCTTTCCCCAAATACCCCTGCGGCTCTGTCTGCATCCCCTCGATGGCTGGGCTCATCCTCCGGGGGCATTAGACTCTCGCTCCTGGTCTGGTCCAGCTGGACACCACAGACGTGTAGACGGAGGAAAAACACGAAATGGTCTAAATATTTTTCTTTCTGTCTTTCGTTTATCTCGATTCACTCTATCGTTTATTCACGGTCAGTGATGTACTCCGCCGTGCAGCAGAACACCGCAGGACATAAACAAAAGAAGCCGGAAGGAGGAAGAAAGGCGACACGACAGAAGAAAGAACACAGCTCTGTGTTCGGATTGTTCTTTTACGACACGAATAATCTAGTTCGTATTTTCTTCTAGTTGTTCTAAGGGCGACATTTAAGGGATTTGAATCGAGAAAGAGCAGCTTAAACGTCCGAGTGTCGGCCGCTTTCTCGGAAGCTCTTCTACTGACACCGTAATCTCTTGCCGAACTGACAAAATGTCAACGCTGCATCAGTAGCTCCGCCTCTAACATCAAATCGACCAATCAGAGCGCCGGAAACGGTGTTGGGTGGCAACAAGCGGAGAGGACAGAATGCGAACAAAGAGCGAGGACGGGTGGGGGAGGGGAGGATGTAGCTGGAAAACAGTCTGGGGTGGAGGGGAGGGGGAAGCTGAGCGACTCAGCTGTTTTTCTCCCTGTGACATGGATGTCTGTAAAGTGCACACTTTAAGGCACTCGCAAGGGTCACGACACAAACATGCAGAAAAATGCAGTTTGCGGGGGACAGGAAACGAAAAAGCAGAAATGAAAAAAAAAGTATATTAAATGAAAACTGTAATAAACTAGCAGATAACATTGATCTGGCCGAGAAGTCAAAGAAAAAACAATAATGTTAACAATAAACAACATTTTTTTTTTCAAGTTTTATTTGTAAAGCGCTTTTCTCAATACACATCGTTTCCAAGCTGCTTAACATAAATAATTATGAATTTTTATTTATTTATAATATCTTAATATCTTCATGCCTTTCATAGACTTTTATATTCTTTACATTTTGTGGTTATCTCAACAAGGCCTATATGCCGTTTATTGCTTTGCTTGAGTATACAGATAAAATTGGATATAGACTACTCATATAGGCATATCTAAGTTTATATAGAGCTGTGTGTGATAAGATTACATTTTTGCAACAATCAGGCAGTTGAGATTTGCTATATAGTATCGCTTTACATGAGTATACTGTATGTATGTGGATAAAGTTGGACTTGGCTATGTTCAACTTTATATAGAAAGCTATGCAATAATATAGTTTACATATTTTATGATGATATGAACAGTCACACAGCTGAGATTTGCTATAAGAGCTACATATTGCTTTACCTGATGCTGTTGGATGTACTATAAATCCAACTTTAAATACTGTATATTTCTTCACAATAATATGGGTTACATTTTGTGACAATATAAACAATCAAGCAGTTGAGATTTGCTATATGCCTATATATTGATTTAGCTACCTGAGTTTACGGTATGTATATGAATAAAGTTGGACATACTTATAGTTCTTGGAGTTATTTATTTGTTATGTGGCATTATTGAGGTTTATGAAATCTGTAAGGTTTTGTTCAATTGATAACAATTTGATGTAGTGAAAGTCTAATTAATATTTGGTGATGTGTATCACTGCAGTGGTTAAATGAAATGACAGGGTTAAAATTTCAATCATATTACCCATAAGCAGTTTAACTGTGGAGTCAATTGCGCGTCATGGCATAATATTCATACATAACACATTGTACATATACTGTACATATCTGTAGTACCCTTGTGTGCAAGACAAATGCAACTGTGGTTTACACATTAAAAACAATATTTTTTAAATAAAGATCACGTAATTCTATTAGCACTAGTGTGATATCGTCTGTGCATATAGGAGACTGGCAAATGAGAGGAAAAACAGGTGACACATGATGCCCTCAGGGTATAGGGGATCACTATTGTGTGCTTCAGTGTCAATCGTTCAGCCAACGAAATTAAATAGGGTGTCTCACCTGCCTATATGGACAGATGTTTGTTTTCGGAGGAACTGAGAGCGCTGAGTTTTAGACAGTGGCAATGGTATTGTGTCAGTGTTTTTTTTTTTGTTTTTTTTTTGATTGAAGCAGTGTATGAAATGATGTTATATGATATTCAGTGCAAATTGGTGGGTGATGAGAGTAAATGGGCAATATAATTCTGAAGACGCCGCATGATTTTTCTCCGAGAAAGAGAAATGCAGATATAGTTTGAAGGAGGATGGATGCACGTATCATGTATTCTACAGTAGGAGGTTTGCAGTAGTGTTGGACCACAAGCAGCAGGTTTGACTTTAATCTCTCTCTCTAATCTCGCCTGCTGGAACTCACAAGTGGAAAATGGGCCATGGAAAAACCGTGAGAGAAAATGAAAAACATCAAAAACCACTACAGAGCAGGGACCTCCTTTTCTTGAAATGACCAAAACAGCCAGATAGATCTATATTATTAAATTTTATTTCAGAGACTTCAGACAGAGACAGAGATCTATTAATTTTACCATTGTCTAATTTTATTTAGATATTTTAAAAGATTTACATTTAAATTCTGTCAGATTTATTACATTTTAAAATCCTCATTTTGTTCCAAACTTTTTCATATATATATATATATATATATATATATATTAGTATAAGATATGAGATATTTTATGTTTATTGTTATGCATAAACTCAAGTAGAGAGTAACCTGTGACTTTTCATCTAAAAAAGACAAATATGCATTTAAGAATTATGTAATTTATATTCTGAAGCCAAAATAGCTTTGAGTGAGATCTAGTGCTGTCAAACCATTAATCGCATCCAAAATAAAAGTTTGTTTACATAATGTATGTGTCTATGTATATAGTAATACACACAGGCATGTATATTTTACATATTAAATATACACAACACACACACATATGTAAACAAAAACTTTGTTTATTTCTTTATTCGGATGCGATTCATCGGGATTAATCATTTGACAGCACTAGTGAGAACACAAATTTAAGTTGTTATTCACTGAAATCTCTTTTGCATTAACAGCATTTTCTGTGCTACAGAGCTTTAAACATTAAAACATCATTACCATGCTTTAGAATGTGAGCATGGCCGTGTCAAAGGGCCACACAATTCATTTATTCATTAATGGAACAAATGCAAATTGAGGGGTGGTATACCAGCGGTTAAAGGTTTTGTCCAGTGACACAAGCCTGACGCTTTGATCACAGAGACCTTTGAGACCCGTGAACTTGAGAATCCCTGAGAGAACCATGCCTTTTAATAGGGTACATAACCCCAAATGGCTCCATGTGGAGGCCCGTGCCTTATATTTTTATTATGCTATGTAAACAGCATCTGCTAAATGACAAGTAATTCAGCACAGAGCTAACCAGATATGCTGCTGTTAAGATCTGTACAGACCAGTATGTCTTTACAAATGTTTAAACAACACTGACCTCCAGTTAAGTAGCGAAACGAGGGCAGGAGCCAATTCAAACTGCCAACAGAGTGAAACACCAGCCTAATTACTGATCTGAGACGGAACAGAGAGTTTCAGCACTTGCTTGCTGTTGCAATACATTCTGAGATATGAAACATTAGGGCCTTTCGCACCGCTTTAGTTCCAGAACTAAATGTACAGTACTAAAGTACTGGGATGATTTTGCACGAACTATTTCCCAGTACCATTTAAAGGGTTGCATTTGCACCGAGAGTGTGTACTAAGTGACGTAAGCCGGTCGACAGCATCGTCATTTGTGCGTGGCGTTCAACAACAGAAACAAAGAACAACATTAACAACAGGAGGATGGAGGACGCTGTGATCGGAGCTGTGTTTTTGTTGTGTCTCGCGGGTTTCACAATAATGGACATGGAAAGTCGACGTATACGTAAAGCGGAAAGGAGGACTAAGAATCTCCAACGACAACTGACAGTGCTACATTTGCTACAAGTGCCTGCACTTCAGCGTCCGTCCATCTATCGCTGTTCTCCATACTTGCAAAATAAGTTGACACAATGTTTACAGTATGTTTACACAGCGTTTTAAATCATGGCGGGTGAGGGAGTTTTCATACGCGTATGGCCAATCAATGTTTACTTACTTCACGATTAGTACCAGTTGTGCTGGTTAGACCCTGCTCCGGAGTAGGAGCTAATTTGGTTCTCGAAAAAGGCAGTCTGATACTAAAATCGCACCCAGTTCCGGCGGTGCGAAAACACCAAAAAGTGGGTAGTTCCACAATTAGTTCTGGTATATGAAAAGGTTCCCGCGGTGTGAAAGGCCCTATTCTGAGCTTTGGCAGTGTAAATCTGGGACCCGAATGAGAATGAGAGCACCGGATCCTGCAATTAGTGATAGGTTATAGCTGTGGCACTTTTGGCGGAGTTCTAACAAGGGCATTAAACCATGGCCAATGCCAAGGCAACTTCTCTTAATTCAATCCCAGACTTGGTACATTGTGTCTGTAAACGAAGTCTGTAGGAGCACAGTCTGCCCTGTAACCCAGTAAGAACTGGAGGTCAAAGCTAAGGCAAAGACTGGGCTTCATGAATAGAGACAAGTGAGACAGTAATGCGATTTGGGCCATGCTAATCTCTCAATGCGTCTATGGTTAAAGACACTAATGGCTAAAGACACTGGGATTGATGTGCAGACTGTCATCATCAAAACAGGACAAAAGGTACGAGTTAGCATGTAGTTACTGATGTGTAGATGTATAGCAAATTCTTTGCCAAGTAAATAAAATTCAAATAGATTATATTTACCTTCTTAATACAATTAATTTCTTCATGTTCTGGTCTTAGTGTGCATGATTTTTCAGTGCATATTATTAAAGAAAAAAAAGTATCTACATAATCTTTCAACAAAACACAATTTAAAGGAAAGGAAATTATTTTTCAGCTGACATTACAAGAGCTTTTGTTTTTCCTCTTCATCCATCTGTAATAAGAGACTACTTTTCATGATTCAATCAATTCTTAATAATTAATAATCAAGTCCTGGCATACATATTTTCATTTCCACTGTGTTAAATAATCATTAATATTTCAGAAATATGTGACCTTATGCAAGAAAATTGATTGTGAGATGCATTGAGAATAATGCAATAAGCAATAACACAGAAAACAAGGTTTGTTAGCTCTGAAGAGAAGGACAATGACTTGATTTAAATATTCACAATTACACTTTATATAATCTATTTCAGCATTCTAAGGATTCACTAGTGGTTAGTGCACTCTAAATTTCACATACAAAAGTACAGCTGTTTTATTAATTCACCTCATGTGTTTTGAATCGCTTTTAGCAATTAGAGAGCAATGACTGGATGTGACATCCACAGAATCCACATTTTTGTGTTTGTGTGTGTATGAGAGAGAGAAATTAAGAGAGGACAGGATGACCTTGAGGAACCAAGGGGGGCCAAATCTCCTGATTTTGCCCACGTGATGACAGTGGTATGAGCAGTAAGGATGGATTAGTTTGGGGTAAATGAGAAGGTGTTGACTGACATACCTGAAAACCAACTTAAAGGACAGCTGGTATAGTTAGAGGGAAAGCAATAGAAAAACGTGCAGCATATAAACACTATTAAGTCACCTGAGGAACACGAGAAGGCCTTTTCCATTTTGACCTATACAAAAACACTTCTGCTCAGCAGTGAGATCATACTCTAAGTATGAATCAAACTGACCAGCCAAAACTGACAACAATACAGGCCCATAGCCAAAGATCCCTAAACAGCCAAGTCCTGCACTGGATGGAAAGTAGTTGGGCTCAAGGTAAGTCTATTTACCAGACAGCTCAGAGCAAATCCACACAGGTCACTGAATAATACCTGCACAGTACATATATTCTCACACAGTGCCTAATAATAGCGCTGTTTTTCCATAGTCTTTTAATAGAGGTGGATTATATTTGAATTAAATTACACACACACATATATATATATATATATATATACACCACTAGTAAATGCATGCTTTATTTAGATTTACATTGTACATATATTTCAATAGCATTAAGTTTAATAAACCTATCATTTTCTGTCACTAATACAACCCCATTTAAAAAAAAAACATTGCCATAAAACTAGTCAAATGGACATGAAAATGAAATAATAAAATGACCATTTAAATAAATTACCTATAACATGCTTTAAAAGAGAACAGCAGCATATACAAATAAGTGAAAAGTGAAAAGTTCATTTATTTCAGTAGTTCAACTCAAATTGTGAAACTCGCAAAACGAGAGGGAGAAATCCAAGAAAACAGGCAAAGATCAGAAACCGCAAAAACAGGCAAGGCAAAACAAGGAAAACATGGGGACTCGGAAAGGGGTACAGGCTAAACAATACTCAGCAGAGAAAGGTGGTTAGAGTGGGTGTTATATAGTGAGTGAGGTGATTAGAAACAGCTGTGTGCAATCAGTGCAGTGTGCAAAAAGGGGCTTCAAAAGGTTCTTCAAGCGATGCCATAGAAGAACCATTTTTGGTTCCACAAAGAACCATTCAGTCAAAGGTTCTTTAAAGACCATCTCTTTCTTACCTTTTTATAATCTGAAGAACCTTCTTTCGCCACAAAGAGCCATTTGTGAAACAGAAAGGTTCTTCAGATGTTAAAGGTTCTTTATGGAACCATTTAGACATAAAGGTTCTATGGCATCGTGAAGCACCTCTATTTTTAAGAGTGTACACCATAGATTCTCTATGGGGTTCAGGTCTGGTGAGTTTGCTGGCCAGTCAAGCACACCAACACCATGGTCATTTAACCAACTTTTGGTGCTTTTGGCAGTGTTGCCCACAAGGTGCCAAATCCTGCTGGAAAATGAAATCAACAGCTTCAAAAAGCTGGTCAGCAGAAGGAAGCATGAAGTGCTCCAAAATTTCTTGGTAAACGGGTGAGAAACCTTTGCAGGTGTTTTGAGTTGATTAGCTGATTGGCATGTCACCATATTCTAATTTGTTGAGATAGTGAATTGGTGGGTTTTTGTTAAATGTGAGCCAAAATCAATTAAAAGAACCAAAGACTTAAACTACTTCAGTCTGTGTGCATTGAATTTATTTAATACACGAGTTTCACAATTTGAGTTGAATTACTGAAATAAATTAACTTTTCCACGACATTCTAATTTATTGAGATGCACCTGTATAATCTTAAAATACTCTGTGGCTTTCTAATTTTAATAAACATATGTAAAACATGTTAAGCATTTCTTGACTGGCGTCTTTAGACTATCTTAAACGATTGCCTGGATGTCAAAGTTGTCTGCGGTTTTGACTTCGCTCGTCCACACTATGAAAACAATCCATCACGTGCAATAAACACATGTATGCGACTCTGAGATAATCCATCTTCAGTGTCAACACATCTAACCCAGAATATCCCTTACATCGCTCTATATATGAAGCCCTTCCTGAGCTGATGAGATCATGACACATATAGCAGCTGATTTAAAATAAGCCACATGCCGGATACAGTCAGAGTGTGTCCTGATGTCTTTATGAAGAGTCGCTGGCCTGAACACACACATCCTCTCTAAAACAAAGCTTTTGAAACTTTCTGAGTGCTCTCCACCCTACCTTAGAGAACAGCATATCCTGCTGAGATATGAACATGCTGTCAGTCCTGTGTGTGGGTCATGTTTTGCCTATTGTGGGGATCAAAAAAACACATAGGAAACATCATTACCTCAGCATAGACATTATAGAATCTCTCTAATGAATCATCTATCATATGTATCGTTGGCAAGTCTACTTCATTTTAGTGAATTAGTTTATTATAAACTAGACAAAGAGAAGAAAGTCTGATTCATTTTAGTGAATCAGTTTATTGTAAACTAGTCATATGTAGAGAAGAAAGTCTGATTAATTTTAGTGAATCAGTTTATTATAAATTAAGAAAATTCGATTCATTTTAGTGAATCAGTTTCTTGTAAACTAGTCATATGTAGAGAAGAAAGTGATTCATTTTAGTGAATCGGTTAATTATAAAATAGTCATATGTAGAGAAGAAAGTCTGATTCATTTTAGTGAATCAGTTTATTATAAACTAAGAAAATTCGATTCATATTACTGAATTTGTTTATTGTAAACTAGTCATATGTAGAGAAGAAAGTCTGATTCGTTTTAGTGAATCAGTTTATTATAAACTAGTCATATGTAGAGAATAATGTCTGATTCATTTTAGTGAATCAGTTTATTATAAACTAAGAAAATTCGAAGAATAATGTCTGATTAATTTTAGTGAATCAGTTTATTATAAACTAGTCATATGTAGAGAATAATGTCTGATTCATTTTAGTGAATCAGTTTATTATAAAATAGTCATATGTAGAGAAGAAAGTCTGATTCATTTTAGTGAATCGGTTTATTATAAACTAAGAAATTTTGATTCATTTTAGTGAATCAGTTTATTGTAAACTAGTCATATGTAGAGAAGAACGTCTGATTCATTTTAGTGAATCAGTTTATTATAAACTAAGAAAATCCTATTCATTTTAGTGAATCAGTTTATTGTAAACTAGTCATATGTAGAGAAGAAAGTCTGATTCATTTTAGGGAATCAGTTCATTCTAAATTAGTAATTCAGTTTCTTTTTATACTCTCTCATATGTAGTATTGGAAAGTACACTGTATATTAAAGAACTGGGTTGTTCTATAATCATGTATTGTTGGAAAGCCCACTTCATTAGTGAATAGGTTCATTGTAAACTAGTCATGTGTAGAGAGTAAAGTCAGATTAATTCTAGTGAATTGGTTCATTTTAAACTCTAATCGCATTGGAAAGTCTGATTCATTCAAGTGAATCAGTTCATTCTAAACTAGTCACATGTAGCGCTGGAATATCAAATTCATTTTAGTGAATAGGCTCATTTGAATGATCCATATAAAATAAATAGATTCTCAGAAATGAGTCCCAGTACCATCTTTCCAACTCTGTCATGTAAATTATGAGTATTTTGTTGTCTTTAGTTTACATTTAGTCATTTAGCAGACGCTTTTATCCAAAGCGACTTACAAATGAGGACAATGGAAGCAATTAAAATCAACAAAAGAGCAATGATATGCAAGTGCCATAACAAGTCTCAGTTAGCTTAATGCAGTAAGTATAAATGTATTCGTTCAAGTTTGATTCTATGCTTGTGGACCACGTCACTGGTGTTGGTTTTAGTCTAGAGATTTAGGAATTTAGAATATGAGTATATAGTAGATGCCACACAGGAGGACCTTGTTCATTTTAACTTTCCATCACTTATTTGCTGAAGAGAGCAAACTCACACCTGTGCTCAAAGAGCAGATGTATATCCATGCTTATGCTCACACAAATGTGCATTTCAATACTTACAACATAGCTGGAAAGTGGATTCCGAAGACACTTGGAGACATTTCTCTAGTCTCCATGGTTATTTTGTATTTTAAATTTTGTATTATACAATAGCATGACGTTCCTGCAGAACATTTCAGAAAAATACCTGTACTCTAAAACACTGTGACTGTAACGGGGCTGACGAGACGTGAGACGTGTGGAGCCATCTGCAAGCTTTTATTAAAGAGACGTGGTAAACAGGCAGGGTCAAACAATAGCAAACAGGTATATGGCGGGCAAAACACAAGAATAGTCCCAGGGCTAGCGTAGGTCACCGATCGGCAGACAGAATCACAGGGGCAAGACGAGAGGGAAAAATCCAGGAAAACAGGCAAAGATCAGATACCGCAGAAACAGGCAAGGCAAAACAAGGAAAACACGGAGAATCGGAAAGGGGTACAGGCTAAACAGTACTCAGAAGAGAAAGGTGGTTAGAGTGGGTGTTATATAGTGAATGATGTGATAAGAAACAGCTGTGTGCAATGAGTGCAATCAGTGCAGTGTGCAAACCGTGCAATGAATGATGGGATATGTAGTCCGGGGTGCTTTGAAACAGTTTGTGTTGTGCGAGAGTCAATGTAATGGAAAGGGTGACCTCTGGTGGTGAATAAATGGAAGTCCATGGACCGAATTCGTGACAGTGACTAAAATAACAATACAAAATAAATAAATAAAATCTTTTGTCTGTGTTCTCGTGTGATCACCGACATATACATTTTGTATAGGCTACAGCACAAATACAAGAAACACATTAAAGATTCATTACAATAAAATATTTTTTTGCCTAGTTTATGATGTTTCATGAACAAAATATAAAATAAAATAAATAAATAAACAGATTTTACTAAATGTACTTTGTGGGCTATCATCGTGCCCTGCAATTTTTTATTCTATTCACACCTACAGTAAGAAAATGTATGCTGTGCGATATTCTCTGTAAAGATTTTTGTTTAAATATTCATTCATAAAATTTAAATATTTTCAAAATTTTGACTTTTTTTTGTCTTTTTTTCCTATGCACTTATCTATTACCTGCAAGTGGATGATGACTGATTGTTAATTGTATATAAAATATTTTAAATATATAAAATATGCTAAATAAAACGGTAGTTATTTAATTTATGAAAAACATGTCCTTATAATATCATATGTTTTATTTTCTCACAGAATGGGCAATGTGTCAGATATATAGATAGATAGATAGATAGATAGATAGATAGATAGATAGATAGATAGATAGATAGATAGATAGATACTATTTTATATTACATACAGTCTTGTAATGTAGTCTTGAAGTAAGAAAGATACAACTCTTTAATTTTTAAAGGAATTTTACAAGGCCTTCAAAGTGTGTCTCAACTTGTATATATTACTAGTATGACCTAAACTCGTAGTACTCCATGATACCATGTCTATACCTGTGTGGATTGTGGCCTCGGTAACACAATCTAGAGAATGTCAATAAAGATAGACAGATTATAAGCAGGCACCTGGTGTCGTTTCCTCAACTAGAAATTAGCACTCAAGGTGAGAGATACAGAGAGACAAACAGAGAGTCTCGAGTTGGATGGTGACAGTTATATGGAGAAAAGAGGGTGAATTCCAGAGCATTGACACCCGATGCTCACGTGAGGGATAACATGAGCAGATTTATTAGCACTATTGATTGGCAACTCACCTACTCACTATAACCTAAATACTGTACATGCTAAGGCATTTTTTTTTACAGCCTTCTTATTTATGCATTTTACAAAAGGTCAGACTACAGCTAGCGATGAAAAGACCCATACAGAAATGTTAATATATGACATATATTGTCTAATATCAAGAGCGAGACTGCCATATATGTTACCTATAAGGTGATATAGAATTTTCATATACGTACATTCTCTGGGCAGATGAAGATAATAACATATGGAAGATTTATGATGATATTCTAATGCTATTATATGTCAAATATATATGTCAACATGCAATATATATTTTATTTATATATGCAAATCTATTAAAAGAAAATATATACACAAATCTGTATGTTTATGTTTTTGTAATACATTTTAAATACATGTCTATATTTTATATTTACTTATATAATATCAACATGTATTAACATGTATAAACATATATTAAATTTGCGTATGGGAAAGGGACATGGTAAACATTTTTTTGTAAAAAAAAAATACTATTTCAGTCTTTAACTCAGTGTGTATATTTGTAATAATTTGTGAAATTTACTAGCAATTTCTGAATGAAAATTGTTTTAAAGGAAAGAAATGTCACATGGTCTACTATTTCATTGCCTATAATTTTATTTAATAATTTGTCTATATAATTTGTCTATCTAAAACCTCTCAAACCACCAAAATAAATTCAATTTTAACGGAAGATGTTTGAAGTTTCTAGATATTAAAGTATGTTTCTACAAGTATCAACCCAATACCTCAATGCCAAGTAATTTGTTATGTTTTGAAACACTTTTTATTTGTGCATCAGTGTTTGTTACATCAGATGGATATTTTACGACTCCACCTAAATTATTCTTTCACACATTTGTAAATGTCATGTCAAGCTGGTTATATATAGTGCTTTTCACAATAATTACCGTTTCATAATCAGCTTTACATAAAATAGCGTGTTACAAATCCCTCCAGTTAGCAAGCCAAGGGCAATGTGGCATGGAAAAAAACAAGTAAAATGCGATCATCTATATTTAATAGGTAAATTAACAGCCATCAATTGCCAACGGCCTATAATGCAAAGCCAGATGTAATGCTATATTGAAGAAAAACAAGAAGGAAGGGAAAAGGTGAAAGTGTGAAACCAGAGTGAGCTCCGAGTGAATTAAAGTGTAGTCTCACGTGCGGTTAGAAAGAGATATCTTACAGACAGACTGTAACCTAAGATAAGCTTTTAAATTTTTACATGGAAATCTGATCATATTAAAACGGCTACACCTATTATTCATGCTTCAAAAGCAACTGCATTGTAATCTTAGAGTTAATATACTTTAATAGCCCTCATTACAGGTGCACACCTGTTTCGTGGAAAAACTCACACGCTCTGTAAGTGTGTGCTTTACCGTATGTTTGTTTGTACTGTATTTTGGGTGTGATATAATGCATTGTACCCAGTGTACCATAGCGTTTAATTGCATGTACAGTTAATTTAGGTTGTGAAAACATCCTAAGGCTGCATCTGTGTACTCTTTTCCTTTGACGAACCTTAGATATTCTCATGGGTTGTGGTTCAGTGTGTCTGTGTACCAAAGTCACCTACAGGGATTTCTGAGCATATCTCTTGACAAAAAAAATAAAAAATTAAGAGAACTGCCTTCCTTTCGTCTCATCTCACTTGAGTCTGTGTGTCTCACTTTCTCCATATCTTGCATGTTCTCTCTCCTTATGTGCACACTTCCTCTATCCCCATTGATTTTCATCCCTTGTTTCTGCTGTTATCTAAGTAGTGAACGGTGTTGGGGAAGCCACTTTGAAACTGTACCTCGACAAACTGCATGCTCTTCGCATTGAAAATAAAGGCAAGAAGAAAACCACGAAATTGTATTATCTGAGTCCTAATGTGTTTATGAATGTGTATTTGGATGGCAATAAAATTAATTTTCTGAGGTATTTTTTACTTCCAACCCTTAAGGGTACAACTACAGTCAAGCCACCCTTCAGAAAAGAGTTACTACAAGCTAAGGAAAGGTATATATAAGGATAATATATAAATAATATATATCATTTTAAACTAATTAAAATAAGCAACACCATCATTTGCATATAAATGAATAGAAAACATAACAATGGTTGTGATGTATTTAATTGTTTAATAATTCATTCAAATTAATTAAACACTTTTAAATTGACTGCAGCAATAAATATTTTGTGATAGTCATTTGTCTCTAAATTATACATTGTTTTGTTTAGTTCAGAATCATGGGAGAATCGTGATCTCTATTTGTGACAAAAAAAAATTGTGATTCTCAATTTATCTAGAATTGTGCAGCTCTACTACATATAGGCCTACTATTGATAAAGTTGCTGCGTTTAGTGAGTTCCTCCGCGACGCTTTTTTTCTCCACTGTTGTTTCCTCAGCTGCTCCTGGATAAAAAGGTAAACAGACCCAAAGAACACACACAGACAAAAACAAAAGTCATGGCACTATGTTTAGATGAGCACAAACGAAGATTTTAACTATTGGGTCTATTATAATAGGCTATTATATATTTACATATACTTATTACTATTATTTTATTATTATTTTTATTTTTATTTATTATTTTATATTAGTCTAATAACCATTCTGTCTTACATTAAACCATACTTGTCACTGTCTTTCCCCTCGTGAAAGTGTGGATGTGTGAGGGAGGTATATCAGTGATGTGATGGATGAGAAGGTGATACTGTATATGAGGCCTTCTTGTACTGCAGCCAAGTAGCTGTTTGAGAGTGTGGATGTTCTGATTGGCTGTTGAATGTTTTTGAGGAAGGGTGCTGATGTTCTGATTGGCTGGGTCCCAGCAGGCACGGCACACCTGAGACCAAATGCTGAGTGTCTGTGGGCTGCAGCAGGCACAGTGGAAAAATACAGAATCACGAGTCTGCCAACTGTGAATAGGTTCACAGGGAGACGTGCATAAACACAGGCACAAAAACAGGGCACAGAACACAAAAAATTTATTCAGAATCAGAATCCATCCAACACCTTTGAAGTATAATATGCATGTGTGCTTGAGAGTAATTAAGCCCCTGTCAGCATTGCATGTTATTTTGATCACACAGTGCCCCACATTTTCCTGTCATTTACTTGTACATGTTTGAAAATAAATTATCATAAATATTAGCAAATGAAAGACAGAAAATCAGTCCACTGCCAAGAAGTGCCACAATTTCAATACCAGTAGAGACTACTGTGTAATCTGTTGTTATCTAGCCTATGTATGCTGTTGCATCATTTCAAATGCATCAAATTTTTCACAAGATGCAACAATAAAAAATGGATTACTGAGATTTTCAGTGTTTTCAGCACATTTGGAAATATGAAATCTAAAATCAACAAGCTTTATTTTTAGCTCATTGCTGTGTGGTTGCCAGGGAGTCTTGGGTGGTTGCTAAGTTGTTCTGACTACAATTTACACAACAGTGTCGTTATGCAGTGACTAAGGTGTTTTTGGGTAGTTTTAACATATTGCTATGTGGTTGCTAGAGTTTTGCTAAAGTGTTTCCACAGGTGTTCTAAACTTCAGAGTACCACTGCTGTCTGGTTTTTTACTATATGATATTTTGTCTACATATATGATTTATCAGCTACGCTAAAATTGTTTGAAAATAACTTCACTATTTTAGGTCTGCTGCACAAATGATTACGCACGAAGTGCAATACTTAGAATTAGTGGTTCGTTCTAAACCCTTAACTCTAAGCATGAGTAATTGTGATGCTTGTGTAACTTCTCTTTCTATGGAGGAACCAGAAGATATGAACTGCTAAGGTTAGGGCGATACACACCAAAAAATAGCTGATGCAATATGCCAGCAATGATAACAGAATTTTAAGAATTACCATGAGTCACGATGCACAACCTGCTAAGAACTTGGTAAACCACACCTTGCAATCTTCTTACATCTTTCGTTCAAATCCTGTTTCATCCATCTCCTCACACAATAAGTCTGTCACTCATAAGTCTCTCGACAATGTCTTCTGCACCCGATATCAAATTACTTTGGATCAGGCAACAGTAGCTCATTAAAAGCTACTTTATGACTGTGTCTGTGTGTCTGATACTAATAATACATGACCTGTCCATCTGTTCTGTGACGTTATGAAACAGTCCTGATTGCCCCAATAAAAAATGACCCACCAGAAGAGACAAAAAGGCACCAAACTAGGGAGAAGGATGCGAAATGAAAATGAAAAATAGAGGGGAAATAAGATGAGTAGGTATGTGTGATAATACATTTGATGCAAGATAAATGGCAAAGACGCTGAGGACGATGGCGGCACAGGTGGGCAAAAGAAAGGTGGTATCAAAGAGAGTAGATCACAGAAAGAAACTTTAGGAGAGAGATAAACTGGAGCAGAGAGGTCAGCGTGACATAACAGACGGACTGAATTTTGCAGGGAGTGGCGGTTTGATGAAAGGACGGGACAGAGAATATCTCAAGCTCAGAGACTTAGCAGTTGTGTGTGTGAGCTGGTCAGAACAGGTGTGAAGTGGCTGACTCTCTAGAGGCTGATTTGGCGGTGTCTGGTTGTACATGCTGTACATAGACACTCACACATAGACAAGCATGCAAAGAATTTTAGGTGAACTGTAGCAAAATAACAGAATGCTGTGGGATTTGCATAAATCATAAATCATTGTTGCATGAAACTCACTTAAATTTACTGCAGCACAATCTCACGCACTGCACATCCCTTTAAAATGAGTTTTGCAGAACACGCTGGCCACTTTGGTATCATAGTAGGACATACTCAAGCATATTTTTGAACAAGAAAAATTGAAATGCCAAATCATTTCTTAAGGAATGTTCAAAACAATAACAGCTGTCTATTACCACATACTATGGTTAAAATAATTATTACTGTAAAAGTGATTAAAATGCATTTGGAAGGAGCAAGGCATTTCAAAATGTTTGAATTTTTTCAGCTTGTATATATTTGTGTTAGTGTCTGCCAAATGTGTAAATGTTAATATGCTTATAATATTTTTTATACAAGACGTGTTATTTGAGCTCTAAGGTTGTCTTTGTAAAATAAATCAATTTATCTTTTTGTAAAAAAAGAAAGAAATCGAATTATTTTTGTAAAACAATTCTGTAAATAATCTTTTTGTAAAGAAAAATATATTTTTTGTGAAGAAAAATAAAATGAACATTTAATGAAAATATGAATACAGTGCAAATACAGTGTTAAAAACTTTTAGTAAAGAAACCATAACATTTAATGTAAAGTATCAATATTATTTCTAGCAAATATGCAAATACATTACTAAAATTAAAAATGTTGTAGCTTGTTATAAGCTATTAAATGTAATTCCTGTGTTTTTTTTATTATTTCCAGATACTTGCATGCATAGACTGTCACTATCATAGCACTTTTTTGTTTTTTATGACATACTCATTTTATGTGGTAATGGACAGCAGTCTTGCATAGTAACATTCCTGTAACCTGTATAATTTTTTAGATAATAGTGAATTTTTGTTTTTTATTTTAATTAAAAAATTACAAAAAGGACATGAACAGAAATACAGTTTTCTCTTTTATAGATGTAACTATTCTCCCCCACTCTGTTTTCTGGAGGTGTGAAAGTGTGGTTTATTCTCAAGCCATTGCAAGTTGGAACACACAGTGTAATAGACAAGCTTCCCATGCTGTGAGTAATCAACACTGTGCATTTCTTCATTTTAAAATGGATGACAAAACCAGAGAAAACACTGCATTCCTCTAAGATTTCAAAACAGACAAGGGACTGTTATTGAGTTGGTCGACCAATGGTAAAGAGTTAGAGACAGGCAAAGAGATAACATAGCACACAGAAGAGCAGACTGCCTACGCTCTGTGCCAGATATGGCTTTTATTGTGCCAGTCCATGTTCTGTTTAAATATAAACATGGTGAACCCCCATGAAAGGGCACGCAGAAATACAGAGCAATTTAGTAGTGCTGCAGTCATGCTCACACAAAGGGAATAAACCCCTGTGATTTATCCAACAGCCCACACAGACATCCAGCCTCCACATCCCCACATCACTCACCCATAACCACCCACACTTCAAACATCCAACACAAATGCCACCCACCCCTCTCGTCCCTCCAAGCACACCTGTCTGTTCTTCTCTGTTATCCCTGACGGCCAGTGAACCTGAGGCATTAGGTGCTCACATACACATGTGACCCAAGCAGATGGTTTAAAGGCATTGCAAAACTATTGTATTTGGTTTTATTTAGAAAATTTGTTTGCAGGGGCCTCTAGGTTTGATATTATGGAAGCCAGTTTGTGCCACAGAACAAAAAAATTAAAAAAGTAATTGCGACTTTTTATTTCACAGTTCGGACATTTTTTCTTGCAATTCTGAATTTATAGCTCACAATTCGGATTGTGATTTTTGCAACTCTGAGAAGTTAAAGTGCCCCTATTTTGGCATTTTTAAGGTTGCTTATATTGTTTTTGAGTCTCCTAAAACAGGTTTACATGCATGCAAGGTAAAAAAAATTTAGTTTTCTCAAAAAATAGATTTAAATTGAACTCATTTCTAAATGATTCGTAAACGACTCGTGCAAAGCAGTTCAAAGAATCAGTCTCTCTAAACCCCTCCTTTCCGTGAGCCCTCACTGCTGTGATTGGTCAGATGGCCCAGTCCTTTGTGATTGGTCCAGAGCCATAGAGAGATTGGCTCTGGATTGGTCTACAGCGTACAGCGCGAGTCGGTAATGAAATGTCCATTGTCATGACGGAAGGACAGCCCTGGAGACTTGTCAATACATAGAAAAGATGGTATCGATTGTACCTTACCAATTCGAGTCGGAGTCTGATGATGAAACGGTTGAAATGGCTGATTGACAAGAGACTGATTCGCTAGCACGACTGGAGCAGGACGTTTCTCAGTGGTAAGTGTCAAGTGTTAACAAGTTTGTGGTAATTATAAGATGTGATAAAGCGTAGGATACAGTGTCTTCTCGACATGATGTTAACCACACGGAAATTTTACTGTTTGTGAGCGGGCAAGTTGGCGATGTAGAACGGGGGGAGACATTATGCAAATGTGTTACTTCTGTCAGAAACGAGACCGGGATCCAATAGCAGGTGAACACAAAATCCAAGTTTATTGAAACTGTGATAACAAAAGGTAAATAAGTCAGCCGGATAGCAAAACCCCAGCAAAAAGTCAGTTCTGATCAGCGTGGAGGTTAGACCAGCCGCAAAGTGGCGAATGAGACCGGCTTTCACGGATTCTTGAATGTATTTGTCCATAGCCTCTCGTTCTGGACCTGACAGGGAAAAGAGACCCGTACTTCATGCTTCATGACGTAGAGCCGTAACAGAATAAGATTCGAATTCCTGACAACTCGTTTAGGCGATTGCGAGCCGACTCTTTTTTTTGATAGACAATAACTTTATCGTGCACTGTCGGCTTCACAACTTTGCAAATAGTTTATGTTCACATACAGCTACATGACACACTGCATGAAAGGTAATATTCGAAAAGGCATAATAGGGGCACTTTAAAATAGTTTTTACTTTGTTATAATTGTTATACTGTAAATGGTTATATATAAACACAGAATTACACCCAGATAGCAAAATTCCTGAGGTCCAGATCAGGCCCACACCTGATACTTTCATCTGGCCCACATATTGCTTAGAATCAGAATCAGAATCAGAATCAGAATCAGAATCAGAATGAGTTTTATTGCCAGGTATGTTTATACATACGAGGAATTTGTTTTCATGACAGAAGCTCCACAGTAGGGCTGCACGATTAATCGCATGCGATATTTAACGCGCATTTAACTGACGAGCTGCGCCAAACCACGTTCATATTCGTGCGATTTTTAGCGCAGCTCCTCAGTGAACAACGGCTCTGTGTAGTTAATGCTGCTCAATGTGAAAGCACGCAGGTGATGGAGATTTACCGCTGATTAAAGAACCGGCTTTACTGATAAGATACGCGTTAAATATCGCTTGCGATTAATCGTGCAGCCCTACTCCACAGTGTAACAGAATGACAGTGACAGAACAAAAACACAGATAATAAAGCTTCAAAGACGCTCCAATCAGTGAGGTCAAAAACAAGCTTGTAAATCCTGCTCTGCTTCATTAGTCCATCTTTTTACGGTCCTTAATACAGGTTTAGCTGATTTCAGTTTCTGCCTGTAGGTCGGGATTAGATTAACTAAACAGTGATCAGAGAGCCCCAAAGCTGCTCGTGGAACAGAGTGATATGCATTCTTTATTGTGGTGTAACAGTGATCCAATATATTACTGTCTCTGGTGGGACATGTGATGTGCTGTCTGTATTTTGGCAGTTCACGTATGTCTGTATGATGGCATTTGGGCGATCTGCTCCTCTTTGCCAGATTTGGGCCACAAGCAAGCAATAGGAAGGTCCAGTGTCAGCCAAGAATAAACCAAATAAAGCAGAATTGGCCCAAATCTGGGCCACATTGATTTGAATTCTAGCCCAGATCCGGCCCAGATCCAACACCTTGCTCCGGCCCACATACTGTGAAGAATGATGGCACTTGGGCAGTCCACTCCTGTTTGCCAAATATGGGCCACAAGCAAGCCAAAGGAAGGCTCAATGTCAGCTATGAATAAACCAAATAAAGCAGAACTGGCCCAAATCTGGGCCACATTGATTTGAATTCTAGCCCAGATCCGGCCCAGATCCAACACCTTGCTCCGGCCCACATACTGTGAAGAATGATGGCACTTGGGCAGTCCACTCCTGTTTGCCAAATATGGGCCACAAGCAAGCCAAAGGAAGGCTCAATGTCAGCTATGAATAAACCAAATAAAGCAGAACTGGCCCAAATCTGGGCCACATTGATTTGAATTCTGGCCCAGCTCCAGCCCAGATCCAACACCTTTCCCCGGCCCACATACTGTGAAGAATGATGGCAAAACCAAATTTGGGCCACAAGCAAGCCATAGGAAGGCCGCATGTCAGCCATGACAATAACTAAATAAAATAAAGTAGAACTGGCCCAAATCTGGGCCACATTTATTTTAATTCTGACCCAGATCCAACACCTTGCTCCGGCCCACATATATACTGTGTGGAATAATGGCATTTGGGCAGTCCAGTTCTGTTTGCCAGATTTGGGCCTCAAGTAAGCCTTAGCATTGCTGCATGTAAGCCAACCAAATAAATGAAAACTGGCCCTAATGTGGGTCACAGTTGATTTTTATTCTAACCCTGGTCTTCCCCACATTCCTCATGTGGCCCACATGCTGCATGGAATGGTGGCATTTTGACAAGCAGGCCACTACACAGCCACATTTTAGCTAATAATGAACTAAATAAACCATAAATATACATTATCTGGGCCACACTAAGCCTTAATTGAGTTATGCATCAACAATACTCAACATTGTAAAGAGAAATTTAAGAATGTCCTCCATAAATGTTCAAATAAGTTCCAGAAATGTGTCCTACTTGATCAAATCATCCCGACCCAAGTTTTGCAGAAGCAGCAATTAAAATGTCACAGATAAATATTCAAAGACACATTCCAATACTTTAAAAACTGTTCTTCACAAGTTTGAACTTAAATGCTTCTCACTCAGACTCTACCTACACAGTAAGTCTGTGAGTGTCATAGCTACGCTGTGTTAAAGAGCGCACTCCAAAGATGAAAGGTTATATAGCATAAGTCTTTAATCCAACATGGGTTAATTCAAACACAATGTAGCACAGCAACATTTAAGACATGTAGACGTAAGACCAAACAAAGTCAAAGTGAACATACAGGAACTTAAGTACTCAGACCAAACAAGGATTTAACTAGGCACACCTGAACAGAATTCAGACTTTTTTCTCGCAATTCAGTGTTTACATTTCACAATTTTTAATTTTGAGTTTGTATTTCAAAATTGTGTTGTTTTTTGTTTTTTCCACCATGAAATAAAAATCTAATTGTGACTTTTTATCTCATAGTTCTGACTTTTTTTTCCTTGCAATTGCGAGTTTATAATCTTGCAATTATGAGTTTATGAATTTTGAGATAAAAATTCACAAATTATTTTTTCAGTTTTATTCGGTGACAGAAACAGGCTTCCAAATTATATTTTGTTCTCTAAAGTAGTGAATTTCTTTTTCTGTTTATATATGATATATTACATAAATGCAGTGAAATGTATTATTATTAAGTGTTGAATATCAAATACTTTTTGGGGCCACTGTATATTAAAAGAAATTCCATTGAACATAATAGACAAGGACAAATGATCTCACTGCATTCTGGCAGAGAGGCAGAGATTATTTCATGCATTGCTTGGATTGTGGAAAGAAAACTGCAGATGTGATTTCTTGCAATGTTACTCTGACATATCTGGGTTGTTTATCTTCCATGTAGAATGTGATAGGTTAGAAGAGATAACGACAAAGAGTGAATGAATAAAGGAGGAAGAGGAAAACAAAAATAGAAAGGGACATGGTAACTGTAAACCTCACTTCAACCGAAGGTGGATCCCCCCGAAGTCCCCTTCCCTTTTCATTCAGCAGTCTTTCAGTCTCCCCTTTCTTCCCCACATAGGCACAGCGTGTATCTATGAAAAGAAAATAGGTCTGTTTGTGCATGTGCTGCTGGCTTATGAGGGTATGTTAGGGCTTCCTGATACTTCATATAAGGTTATTCATTTACTACACTACACTCAATACTGCTTATTTAAGCTTACAGTCAGTTGAGGGTGCGTGATACATATCAGTAACCTACTGGTTATCGGCCGATATTAGAGATAGAGATACAGTATAATGGATATTTCAATTGTGCATTCTTCAGTTCTCTATTTTTACATTTAGATCACCTTTGCATCATCTAAAACACTCTTGAATTTCTTCTTTTAAAACACTGATCATTTATTATTATTAGCAAATTTTGTCATACTGTAAATAGATATATTTTTCATGCTGTAAATAGATATATTTTGATTAACTTTATTTTAATATATAATGATAATTTTAGTTCTTTATTTTAAATTTAAACAAAATAATACAGAAATTTGATGACGACCATTTTTAGTTTCAATATTGAATGAATTTCAATATTGGTGCATCCCTAGACAAAATGTTGATGTTTTTGAAATAAATTGATACTTTTATTCACTAAAGATGCAGTAAAAACATTTTACTACTTCTATTTCAGATAAATGAAACTGTTTATAAAGTAATACTCCTATTTCACAGTATTGCTTTATTTGTTTTTTTTTGTTTTCAGTTGATTTAATGCTATTAAATTAAAATTTCCTTCAAAAACAAAGTGATTCCAAGTTTTTGAACAGTACTTTACCTTTCACTGGCTCTCTTTTTCTCATTCACTCACACACATCTCTACCATATTTCTTTTCATCTTGTTTATCCTATAGCTAAACACACAGGACCTGTTTCCAATCCTCTTTAAACTCTTGGCAGCTATGCAGGTTCCAGTCTGTGTGTGTGTGTGTGTGTGTGTGTGTGTGTGTGTGTGTGTGTTTGTGTAATCAGATCTCAATCTTCAGAAAGATCCGACATTAACAGGAGATGAGTGACTCATAGCGGTCAGTGAGAACACAAGATCAGATGGATGCCAACTAACACACACACACACACACACACACACACAACAGTAGAACCCGTTCATTGGCACAGCCAGCATGGCATGGACACTGATTATAATCTCAAGCCAGAATATTTTATCTGCAGCCATTTCCGGAACTCTTTTTATGCCTGATAATTTTCATTAAGTGCAAACATGACATAAATATTCACATTATTTAAACCATTTAATCTCACCAATAAAATTTCCAGAATTTAGATTTGAGTTATATTTGATGTATTTTTCAACAAAACATAACATTTACTGTATGTTTAAATTGCCTTGTTCTATTTTTGTTGTAAAAAAAATAATAATTATATGTGTGGAAAAGTTATCCTCATAATTTTTGTTGCAGACAGCAGGGCTTTAAAAAATACTAAATGCAAATAATAAAATCCAACTGGCCATATAATTGAACACTTAAGACAGCACAATAAACAGGCTTTTATTTAATTTAATTTAATTAAAAAATGAGAGAATGCTTCCCATCTTTTTTCACATTTACAAAGTTACATTTTACAGTTATTACTGTTTTCCATCAGTCTATCTTGGACTAAGGTATTGTTGTTCTGAAGCCCTTACTTTGTGATATTAATGGTTGTTGGTTTGAGACCAGCAGGTTTTAGAGGCCAGTATGAGCGCAGCTTCTTCCTGAAGTGGAACATATTGTTCCAGATTGGGTACAAGAAAAGTGGCTTGGGACCAACGATCAGGAAGTCAATCATAATGTTCCAATTAAATGTAGGTCACCTCCTATAAAATGCTTTCAAAGCCTCTAATGGTTAAGAAATGGCTTTCTTTTACAGGATACCAACTCTAATATCACTGCTATTTGAGCTATTCAGAAAAGGCAGCCAATTATACATCACATTCTCTTTCCATGAACTGTGCAAAGACAGTTAGCTTTCAACACCTTCTCCATGATGGCTGCCCTAGGTCTCACGTCCCACATGAGAGCTGAAAAACAGAGGATTGTGTGTTCCTTAAAGTCTTTGGCAATCTGGATCGATGACGGGGAATGTTAGAGATCATGATCTTTTTCAGTTCATTAATGTAAGAGGTTAATTCAGTGTTGGTGTCATTGCTGTTCAGTCTTCTGGTGTCTTCAGTTTAGAGTTACAGCTGATGAGCCATGCTGAAAATGAAACGTTGCTTGAAGAATGCATGCACTTTACTTGCAGCATATGTATGTACGTTAAAATGCCTCTGCTTCTACTCCATATCTAAACTTGAAATGACACTCTCGGGTATCGTTACTGAGGTGATTAACAACCTCCCAAGTTTGGTGAAGTTATCCAAAGGCTATCCAAGACTCATCAGATTGTTTGGAAGGTCTGGACGTCACAGCTAGAAACAAGGCCAGGGATACCAGACTTGAGGGTGTGTGAAAGGAGAAAACAGTACCACAACTGACAGGGTTTTCCCCTTTAGAAGGGAAACCTCTCCTCTTATGCAATGCAGGAGTAATACGCCTGTATTACATTATCAAACTGGTTGTAACATTAACTTAGAATGTTTTATATTTATATTTTTAATCATAATAATGCATTTTATTTGTAGTGCACTTTCTAAAGTCAAAGCGCAACAGTGTGATACAAACAGAAACAACAATAAATAAAAAATAAAATGAATTAATTAAATAAATGTGTCTTAATCAACTTTTGAAAATATTCAAAATTTTGAAGCCTAACTAATAGCAACGGGAAGCGCATTCCCTAACTTACAGGCATTAAATGATATATTAATAGGTTGTACATGCTCATTTCCCTTATTTTTACATTTTGGATTACGTTTGTCATTATCTAGCACTCACATAAAATGTATCTTTAAATCTTTAACCAGTAATTTAATAATTAATGTTTATTTTTAATTAATCATTTTATTAATTATTATTATTAATCATTATTTTATTAATTATTAATTGTATTCATTACATTTGTTATTATTTCAATAATTAAGTTTCAGATATATACAGTATATATATATATATATATATATATATAGTATATAAATCTAATACTGTGTATTATAATGTTATGATGACTAAATTAACTTAGAACTTGATTTTTATTGTTTTATTTTAAATTTAATTAAAACAAAATGGTACAACATTTAAATATCCTTAATTTATTTATGAGCTATAACATGAAAAATTATTATGAGCTTGGGCATTATTGCTCTCTCCTGGAGCTGAGACATTGTTAAACAAGTTCCTTCTGGTCACATTCCATCAGCCAGAATTAAAATTTTGCTTCATCCCCCCAATGTTACTCTTAGGTTTGGTTCAAATATACTGAATGTACTTTCTGTACTTCTGAAGAAACAATACTTGAAAGAACAATAATTTTATTCAATAATTGAATGTTTAATACTTAGGGTTATAGGAGTTTGTTAAAATCCCTAACCCATACGAGAAATAGTTATGGCAATATTTAATAATGACATTAAGATCACAACTGTAAAGCACCTGTACTGGAGCTTTCAGTGTGAAAGGTTAGTCAAACTGGCATGACCTGAAACTAGCATCACTAATGACTTTGTCAATACACAACACTTCTAATCAATAGCAGTTTGGCTGTAGTTAGTAGGTATAGTGCATAAAACCTGGGTCACTGGCATTGGCCTAGTTGCCTCTGAATTATACATGTGAGGATGGGCCAGAGACGAGGTAATTCTTTGAAACTGGACCCCAGTAACACAAACCCTCTAACATGAGCAGGGAAAATGAGCACACACACACACACACACACACACACACACACACACACACACACATTTTAACAATTTATTTAAGTCCACTTAAAAGAAATAACGTACAAGGACGTAAATATTATAGATGCAGTTAGATACATGTACAACATCATGGACCAATGGCATGCAGCAGGTCTTCACAATATTAAGCATATCACTCAGATGTTATGGGTATAAATAACAGTGTCTACGCCATATGACGGCTGCCTATGATAGAGGACAAAGCACAGTACTTTGCTAGCCGTTTAGCCCTCTTTTTGAGTCACAACAACCCAATAGCTAGGTTTGTCCCTTTTTAACCCAGCACTGGGTTATATTTAACCCAGCAATTTTTAGAGTGTAACTCCTTTTAACCAGTTCAATATCGTAGAAAACTGAATATTAAAAGAATAAGAGATATACAATCAACCAAACACGTGTAGTTTATTCCCAGCCCGACTACTTCTTGAGAAACAACATAAGAGCAAATCCTTTTTGAAAACCGAATAAAAGGCTGAGTGAAAGTGCTGCAATTATCCTGATGCTAATTGTACTGAACTACCCACTATTCAAAGAAGAACAATGTGCGTATCAAATCTGTCACATTTAAATCCACGTCCTAATGATGCATATGGGGTGTATATTAAGACCCTACAATTAGCTTCATAATGGCTACTCTGAGCTTATCTGCTGAATTAATTATAGGTCTGTTGATTTGGAGCCATGAACACGAGTTCCTGCTTTGTTCCTGTCAATCCGCCTGTAGAAATCCATGAATCCGTGAATCTCTACAGCAGCCACATTAGCACTTTCAGACATAACATGGAGAGGAGGAGTGGACTTACATAATGCTACAAACACCATTCACACTGCAGCACGTGTTCCGGATGAGACACATACCAGACAGAAAGACAAAACCAGATGTTCTGTGAGACACAGCTGGATAATGGAAGGACATTGGGCACGAGTGGTTTCGTAGATCTGTTAAGTAAGAATGTTGAATTAAAGGATTGTATTTCTTCAGCAAAAACGAAGAAAGGAATGATACCAGACAAACAAAAGGCATAAACGCTTTCTCCTGGAGCTGAGAGATTGTTAATGTCTGAATCTCACTTAAAGGGGTCCTATTATGCTTTTTCACTTTTTCAACTTTAGTTAGTCTGTAATGTTGCTGTTTGAGCATAAAAAAGATCTGCAAAGTTACAAAGCTCAAAGTCCAATTCAAAAGGAGATATTTTATTTGACAGAAATCACTTTTCAAAAACTACAACGAACGACTCGTTTGGACTACAATGCATATTTTCCGGGGATTTGTGATATCACAAATATCGACCAATGGGACTTGACCTGGTTGACCTGCACTAGAGAAGGCAACGAGTGTTATCACTATGTCGGCGACACACTAGCTTTCCCAAGGCAGACAAACTTAGAGTGGTTACAATCATCCGGGTTTAAATCGCGCTCAAATTAATTTGATTTTGACGCAATATTTACACTGAAGCTCGCAGGCGGCTATGGTAAGGGGCATGACATTTCCCGACCAGGCGCCGAGTGCTGCCAATCACAACACACACTGGCCCAGCTAACCAATCACAGCACATTTTGTATTTCAGAAGGTGGGCCTTCATTTGATACAGTAACTATTCGAGCCGTTCATACCAGACTGGGGAGAGAGGTATGTGAAAAATAATGTGTTTTTCGAAGTATGAGAGCCTGTTCTAGTACACTACCAAAACAAAATCAAGACTTTGTCAAAGAGCACAATAGGACCCCTTTAAAACAAGGTCCTTCTGGTCACATTCCATCAGCATGCATCCTACTCAGTCAGTTTATCTGGAGAAGAAATCTCTGAGCAGCTCTTGTTTATGCATACGGTCAGTGGGAGACGGTAGCGGGTGCGTATGAGTGTGTGTAAGTGGTTTGGGGTGATGGCTATTAAGTGTTAGTGATTCCAGGAACAGCAGACAGCACGGGGTCTATTGATGCCTGTGAACCTCCTGCAGGGCTGGAACCGTTCATCACACGCACTCACACACTTCTCTGTAGTCTCAATATTTTATCTAGATGGTTCTAGATAATGCAGCTCTTAAATGTTTTAGAGGCACAAAGTATGGAAATTAACTGACTCTATTAATCAAGTGTCATTAATACAATACAAAACTGCACAAAATTGGTTGATGTAAAAAAATTAATTTCAAAATTGGTAAAAATGTTAAAAAGAAAAAAGTTAATAATAATAGTTTAATTGTATATTTTCTCTGTCTTCATTTGATTATATTTTATTTAATTGACTGTAGCAGTAAGTCATATTTTTATTTATAGTTAAATTGTATACTTTCTCTTTATTTATTTATTTACTTATTTATTTATTGTTTTATTTTATTTTTCCTGTGATGGACTGTCCAGGGTGTTTTCCTGCCTTCTTGCTGAGATGGTGGGATCCAGCATCTTTGTGTAGGGCAATAGTTTAGAGGTTGGATCATTAATTTAATTTTGTTTTGTTTTGTTTTGTTTTGTTTTGTTTTGTTTTGTTTTGTTTTGTTTTGTTTTGTTTTGTTTAATTTAATTTAATTTAATTTAATTTAATTTAATTTTAAATTTTTATTTAATTTTATTTAATTTTATTTTAAGCAGCATTAATAGCTGAGTTAAAAATTCAGAAGGAATTGTTAACACTTAGCTTTCCATTATGATATGGTACTAATAGATTAAACCCTATATGCTATTTATGTCTAGAGACACCCCTGCTTTGAGCACCCACATTTCTGTTTCAGTTTACACACATGAAATGTCTTTACAAAGGCCTCAAGCTCCACCTGGGCATATGAATACCTCTACACCCAGGAGAAACTGAATCACCAGCATCCCACTGAAAATCACAGCAGCCACTCCTAAATATTAATATCTCACCCAGTCAGTTTTGGGAATGTCCAGGCAGTTATTCACGATGGTGAAACAGAGCCAAAAAATCCACATGACCATTATTTCCTGATTAAAATGCTAATGAGTGAATGGATCTGACATTAAGAATTAATTTAGAGTGACACACCATTAGGGTCAAGTGAAAGTAAACACTAGCCGCTGATGGGCATTAAATTGCCTGCTAAAGATAAACATCTGTGTTTTAAAGACAGTCTTATCTATACCATTGGATTGACTGGTCCAACAAATGTGATAATGAGTTATGTAACAGTGGCCACACAGGCTTCCCAAACAGATGGACCTGTGGAGCACATGACAGTACAAATCAAACTCATAGCTGTAAACTATATCCATTTTTGTTATGTGCCCCAACAAGCAAGTTCTTTGGTGTTTTCATAAAGAGCAATGACGCAGACTAATGTAAAGGTCATGCAACTGGGGCATGAGCCAAGCTCATCTCACAAGAATATCCAATAAGTATGACGTTAGCACTAGCAGTCTGTGGAGAGTCTATGTGTGTGGGTAGTTTATTTTTCACCCAGTCTCTCTTCAAGACAATGAGCTTTTTGCTCATCATACAATGGAGGTTCATTCACATTCTGTTCTCAAACGCTTGACTTGTCCTCCTACACATTCGGGTGGAGAACCAAAGAATAATAATGTAATATTTGACTAGGCCAGTTTATGTTGGGCATTTGACTATTGATCTGTTTGCTGTGTACTTCCTCTGTGATGAGTGTTTGGCTATTTAAAGGTGAATAGAAAGACAAAGCATCCAAATACCCATTGATCTAAAGTCAAAGAAAACTAGTTACAAATGAATAGAGGAAATCATGCATGATTGTCACACAGGAAAGTTGTCACAAGGCCTACTAACTATAAGGTTTCAAAAGAACCAGGTTTCAAAAGAGTCAAAAGTACGATTACATAAATGCTTGTTTTCCTTAGCAGTGGGTTTCAAACACCTAGTTCAAATCCTCTTAAATTAGAATCATTTTTGCACATTTTGTACTCCAAACTAAAATTCCCTTGTCATATTTTTGTAATAGCTCCTGGGTAAACAACCTAATAAAACCACAATATTAAAAAGTGAACATATTACAGTAAAACCACACTGGCTTATAGTATATTAAAGGAATAGTTCTCCCAGAAATCACAATTTGCAAATTCGAGTTTGTTTCTTCATCTGAACGAATTGCATCACTTGCTCACCACTGGATCCTCTGCAGTGAATGGGTGCCATCAGAATGAGAGTCCAAACAGCTAATAAAAACATCACAATAATCCACAAGTATTTTACACAAATCCAGATCATCAATTATCATCTTGTGAAGCAAACCTCTGGGAAAAGCTTATAAGAAACAAATCCATCATTAAAGGGATAGTTCACCCAAAAATGAAACTTACACGTGATTTACTCACCCTCAATCCATCCCAGGTCAAATGCAGTCGGAGTTACATTTTTAAAAAATGTCCAGGCTACGCCTACGTCCTACGTCATCTGCAGGAACGCCACTCTCTCGTGAAAGCGAGTACGACAGTTAGCGGAAGCTAGAGATTACAGTTTATAAAGTTTCAAATACGCATAGTTCTCTTACACCAACGCATCAATTCCCTTCAAAAGGCCCTTACTCATCCCCCAGAGCTGTGTGGAGTACTTTTTATGATGGAAGGACGCATTTTTTTGGGCTTCAAAATCTTGACCACCATTCACTTTCGTTATAAGGCTTGGAAGAGCCAGGACATTTTTTAATATAACTCTGTTTGCATTTGTCTGAAAGAAGAAAGTCATATACACCTAGAATAGCTTGATGATGAGTAAATCATGGGGTAGTTTTCATTTTTGGGTGAACTATCCCTTTAAGGTGTTTACATTTTAAACACTTCCTCCCCTGTTGTCCTCTCATATCAAAATCCACTGGCATATTTGTTTAGAACAGTTTTGAATGTTTTTGCTTGTAAACAGTGCTTGATCTGTGCGTACTTCTCTCCTGTTTCAGATGAGACCGCTTTTTCATTGGAGAAAACAATATTAAGGATATGACTTGTATTTTAGCTGGAATTAATGGTTTGAAGTTAAAAATGTCTTGATGGATGGATTTGTTTCTTGCAAACGTAGCTTTTTGCCTTTTGCTTTCTTCTGTGTAGACTGTCTGATAATTTTCTTAAAACTATTGCTTTAAGTTAAGAGCCACTGTCATAATGGTGGTATTTCTTTTTATGTGAAATATTGGAAACTTTGTTGTCAGGACAAGGTTATTTTACCATGCATGTCAGGTTAGGGCAAGATTGGATTTTCATGCATTTTAAATGTTTCAAGGCAACATAGAAATGTTCAACAGCTTTTTTGTAGGCAAAAGACAAGTATGTGTCTATACAGAAACTGGTATTCAAAATACTTAATAAAGTAAGAGTGACAAATAGCC
Source organism: Sinocyclocheilus grahami (assembly GCF_001515645.1). NCBI lineage: Eukaryota > Metazoa > Chordata > Actinopteri > Cypriniformes > Cyprinidae > Sinocyclocheilus > Sinocyclocheilus grahami. The sequence continues at coordinate 1,055,167 of NW_015505239.1, forward strand.
ACCTCAGTCTCTTCTATCAGTTATTCCAGAAGAAAATGTACCGAGCACATGAAACATCTCCACGTGAATGCTCCATTATTATAGATCAAACATGTGTTTCAGGTATCAGACTTATTTAAGAGCTTCTCAGCAGGAGTTCACGGAAGTAAAAAGGGAAATGTTGATGTTGGTTTACCTCATGCTGCTGCTTACCATCAGACACATGTTCTGCACATGCATGATGTCACGCTATACACATGCAGAGTCTTCTTTTTCTTTGCCAACAATTGTTAATATACAGTATGTAGGTCTATTTAATAACATAGGTCTGTTTCTGGTTCATTAACAATAACTGTTCATGCAATGTATTTTTTTTCCAAATAGGATGTTACTGTAATGAAGCATGGAGCTGACAGCATACCTACAGCCTCTGAGTAAACTTTGTTTCCCATTTCTTATGCAAAGAAAACGTTGACATAGAATTCTTAAAGGTTCAGCAGCAAATAACAGCTCATTTAATTTTAAGGGTCAGAAAGAAGATGGGAAGTGGTCATGTTCCCATGGTAATCCTTATAGCTTTACATTGTTTTTCAGCGAGACATCAAGGATTTTTTTTTCTGCCCTGGTTCATCTTTTCAACTTCCATCAATTTTCTGCTGTTTGGCAGTATCCTGCCTTCCTTCCTTCCATGTATTTAGTTATTGCCAGGCTCACAGATCCAGCCAAGTACATCGAGAGAGGGGGAGTAAAGAGAGAGAGTCAGAACGAGAAGCAAGTAAGACAGAAAAATTTGCCTATATTGGTTTCAGACATAACAAAATCAAGCTGCATCTGCTAATTCAATGCATGAAATAGAAATATTCAATAAAATTTGTATGTCCGAAATTTGTCAGTTTGCCTAATAATGACTCTTCCTATTAAATGAACATAATTGATGCACAGCACATCTTTGCTTTCCTTTTTTATTGTTAGTGGTGCTTGCTTAATAGCAGAACTCATGTTTTCCTCAGAACATGTAAAAAATATAGTTTTATTTATGTATTTTGCATTGTTCAAACGTAACCAGCAGCTGCTTTGACAATACAATTGCAGCGTTATTTGTCATGCAAAGAAAGTACACTAAAACTGATAGAGAGAGTGAGAGAAGAAGGAAGAAGAGAGGAACATTGTGTGTGTTTCTGTGACTGTTCCACAGTTATGCAAGCCAGAAGTAAAATGTCAAACTTGTCCTGCACACCAGTAAAATAAATGCTATGCTATGCTTCACAGCTGATTCATTGAGTTAGCAAATTGAATTAGAGGCTTGTCTGTGGAAAAGCATCAGAAAGGCCTTTAGAAAGTTGACAATATCTGTCAGAGAGCGTAATAAATGGCATGAGAGCAGAAATAGGGTGCCCCCTACTGGCTGTATTGAGGGGATGTGTTTTGTGTTTTGTTACACCCTCAAACTTGAAAATCTTAAAAATAAATGAAAACTGTGTAAGTTAATGATGATTTTCAGCAGCCATTACTCCAGTCTTCAGTGTCATAAATCATTCTAATAGGCTGATTTGGTGGTCAGTAGCAATGTTGAAACATTTTGAACAGCATTTGAACAGCATTTTTGTTATTTTGTAACATTATAAATGTTTTCACTCTCGCTTTGGATCATTTTAATGCATTCTTGCTGAATAAAAGTATCCTTTTTTTAATTATTATTGTACTTAAGCTAGACTTTTGAATGGTGGTGTATCATGGGTCCAAGAAAATATTAAGCAGCAAAAACTGTTTTCAACACAGATAAAAATAAGAAATATTTATTGAGCACCAAATCAGCAGCATATTAGAATGATATTCTAATATGCTGAGAACATAATGATTAGAATGATAACATAATATGTAATTAACTTGTAATAATATCTCACAATTGTACTGTTTTTACTGTATTTTAATCATCGCAGTCTTAGTTACTGTAGCATAAGAGACTTCTTTCAAAAACATTCAAAAGATTAATTTGAAAGACATATATTTGAAATGGGCATACAATGGTAAATAAAATGACAGAATTATGCTTACAGTTTGTTATAAAGAGAAAACCATAGACAAACAAATAACTTTTTTCCTCAGCTATAAATGACCTCAGTGCTAACAGGCATGGACTTTAAACCACAAAACTCTAATTTTCATTTCATGGGCTCTTTAGTCAGCTTACAATCATACAACCACTCTCTTTTTCTTTCGCTTGTTTTGGAAAGACTTTATGTATCACCCTCTTCCTCAGCTGAGGCCTGAGCTGCACCTTTAGACATTCAGAGACAGACAGAGGGAGAATAGCATTCACTCCGGCGTGAATAGCTATGACGCAAATTCCTGACCAATGAAGTTTACTGGCTACTGAGTTTAACAACAACTCTATTTCTACCCGTTCTGGCAAACAGACACACACTAAAGAGATCTGAACTGACCCCAAACAGAGTTTGAGCTGACAAAAGGAAGTCTGGATGACCTTTGTGCCTCAACTGGCTGTCCAAAATGGGCTGTTTAGGCTAATAACAGGCTGAGCTGTTCTCAACTGCAGTAATGAACAGAGAAGTACTTTCTCTGCAACTTTGGAAATTTTTATTTCAAGCAAAGTAACACTAGTTGCAATGTACATGTAACTGATATTACATGATGTGTAACTATATAATCAATAACAGCAGCATCTACATTTGCTATTTGTGCCATTTGTGTGTTATATTGCATTGCCACAAAATACTGACATATTTCATGCATGTTTTTAGTATTGCTCAGTGCTTTTTGCAACATTAAAAATAAAATCTAGAGTGTATGTATATTTTATAGAATATTGTTTTAATGTCTTCATTTTCAAACAGGAATACATTTGGATAGCATGTGTTACAAAAGCATTCGTGTTTTACAGGTTGTGGCGCCACCATGTGGCTACTGTGTTTCTAAACCCCGCATATTGGAAGGATAGTTCCAAAACTGAATTTTAATATATCGGTAATAATATTATAATTTTAATATAATGTAGTATAGTATAGTACATAGCAAATATTATATATAGATAATATAATAAATAGAAAATGAGATATATTAAGCTTTAAATTAGCGGAACCAATATGTAACTAACTGCAATATAATTTCAAAACATTAAACAAATTATAAAACATATTTGTCTAGGGTCTTCTCTTTTTTCTGCAAGTATGAATGCCATTCTACTCATTCCTTTATTAATTTTTTTCATATCTAAATAAATAAGAGATAATAATAACACAAGAATTATTTATAAATGATTTATTATTCATGATATATTTTGACAAATACATAATTTAAAAAAAAATATTTTGGAATAAGCAATTATTAGGCTAGTTGTTGGTTTTTTCTTAGACAGTGGAATTAGCAAACACATAACATCTGTATTTAATTTACGTGGAAATCATCTGTTATGTCTGTTGAAATGTCACTTACATTCAGTTTCAGAAAACGATACACACCCAAAACAAATATTAGAACGCATGACTGTAATTTCCCCCTCCCTCCTGAGACCACATATCAGTGTAGTAGTGTAAAACAGCTGTTTATTTGCCATAAATCACCACAACCTCTACTATATTACTGTATGTGTGTAGGCGTATGGTGTAATGTGGATTGGATGCTAGCTAACATTTCCATTACATATATTAGAATTAATACTGACGTCACCAGCCTTAATTTGAACTTTAATCCCCGGGGAGATGTTTAGGTTGGGAAAGGATTGAGCAACATCACTTCCTTATGAGGTGTTTAGGCGTGTTCTGTGAATGGGGGATTGACCGTGTTCTCTATCTCATGCTAATACAAGAAGTCGAAACTGTCCTGTACGAAGAAACCAGTTAATTTTGTGAGTTTTTGTCTCAGGCATTTACAACTTAAAGTACAATCACTGTTACCGTTTTCTTTGGAGTTTTTGTAATGGGAGTTTGACTTTTAAGTGCGGACGTTCACTCTTCATTGGACTTCAGGGAAAGAGGTAAAAGGTCACAGGTGAGCCTCAGGTAAATTCACACGCTTTTTATAATCAATCATACATTTTCTCCTTTTGGTGCTTAGACGTTGTGTAACATACCCGCGAAACAGGTAACATTTGAGTTATTTCGTTGTATATAGGCTGCCTAGTCTAAATGTATTTACAATTCCGTGACCATGCGAAAATCAAAGCTGGTTACTGTGACACTGTTTGTTTATCGATTGTTATAAATTGCGCATCAAGTTGCATATTAATATTTGTTCGACAACACGAGATTCGTTAAAACTTGTTTATGTAGGCTACTTTCCTAAAAACCTACATTACAGTGAAAATCTTTCTCTTAAAGATATATATTGCGTAATTATACAGTCATCTTATTTCAAATTCGCAAAATTCCATAACCATACTTTCCATAACCAAATATTAAAGAACCAAACATGGGAACGCCTTCAAGCTGTGTTATTTATTTATTGATAACAGTGGTGTCTACCATGTTACTACAGTTTAACTAGCCTATAGTATGGTGTTAACTGATAAAATGTAACCCTAACAAGTCTTTTTGGATTCAAGCTGCCAAATGCATAAATGTAGCCTCTTTTGGTGGATGGTTTGCTGTGTGCTACGTATTTGTATGATATTCTCTTTTTGCTATAATATGCATATTGTACAAAATTGATCCCATAACATTAAAATTAAAACATAATTTCATCATTTCATTTTAAAAGTCAAATGTGGTGTCAAAAATTCATCACACTTTAATTTCAGTACTTGAAATCAGAGTTTATTTATCAAATGCATAATGAAGCATGCATGCTTTTTTTAGCAAAGCAGTATAATAAGCTATATACAAAATGGAGGGAATAACTTTTCAATACTATATAATAAAAAGCCCCCCCCCCCCCCCCCCCCCCCCCAACCCACAAACCAAAAC
>NW_015505239.1:1060082-1090972 GCF_001515645.1 Sinocyclocheilus grahami
CCCCCCAAAAAAAAAATGAGGGTTGCATTGTTGTTCTATAGCAGTCTTATTGCCAATTTACTGACAAGATACTGTAAATGGATGTTCTGACATAATGATGAAAGCATTTTTACAGAGTACATATTAATCTCTCTTTCTTCTGTTTTTGTCTTTTTTTCTGTTCAAAGGTCCTGGTTATCTTCATCATGTGTTAGCAGTAGCAGTGAAATTCTTTCAGCTCAGGCTACATAGGAGAGCGGAGATGTTCATCAGCCCCAGGACCTTGTTAAAATGTGTCTGGTTGCAGATACATCTTACCTGTGCACTAAAATCATGTCCTACAGTCCCACAAATGAATGTAAACTTTTCTGTTACCTACTCTGTCTCTTTTTTCCAAACCGCAAAAGCCATACAGAACATAGTTGTGAATGAAAATTTTAATGAGGTTTATGTGGCCTCTCAAAACGTGGTTGAAGCCTTGGACAAAAATCTCACCAAACTATGGAAAATAAGAACCGGGCCAGTTGGCAGTCCAGATTGTGAAACCTGTCATTGTGATATTGAGAATGAACCGGGAATGCCACTGGACACAGACAACCAAGTTCTTGTTTTGGAGCCTCAGGGCTATTTTGACTTCCTGTACATCTGTGGGAGCACACAGTTTGGAGTCTGTAACTTCCTTGAACTTAATCAAAGCGAAAGACCCTCAAACCCTGAATGTTTTTTTGATAAAAGGGCCAACTCACCCTTAGCTTGTCCTGACTGTGTCGCTAGTCCTCTGGGAACAAAGGTCAGCGCGGTCAAAGATGGTTTTTCAACGTATTTCTTTACAGCAGCTACCATCAATACCACCATTGCTGGATCTTTTGGCAAACAGTCCCTTTCTATTCGTCGCTTGCTTGGCACAGAAAATGGTTTTGACAGCCAAGTGAAGGGTCTGACAGTTCTTCCTGAATTTCAGGATACATTTACCATCGACTACATCTATACATTCTCTACGCCAGAATATGTGTATTTCTTATCTGTACAGTGGGAGAGCCCGATGAAACCAAACGCCAAGTTGCAGACCCATCTTGGGCGGCTGCCAATCAAGGACAGCGAGCCTTGGATGTACAGGGAAATCGTTCTGGAATGCCGCTTTGAGCCCAAACGAAGGAGAAGGAGCTCATGGATTAAGGATATTGTGTACAACTCAGTTCAAGCTGCTCATTTCAGTACGGCAGGCAAGGAGCTGGCTGATGAGATAGGAGTGAAGATGGACAGCCCAATTCTTTATGGGGTGTTTGCTGAAACAGATGAAAAGGGGAATCCTATCAGAAAGTCTGCCATGTGTGCATTTCCAATAGATGATGTAAACAGTGAGATTGAGAAAGGGGTAGAGTCCTGCTGTTCAAGTGGGACGGAGCGGCTCTCTCGGGGATTGTGCCATTTTCAGCCCTGTGAAATGTGCCCACATGAGGTGAGTTTGTATTTCTCACTGCAGCTTCTTGACAATTGGCAGTTCAATTTTAAGTTAGTTTGATCTTGTTTATTAATAAATCCGTCTCTCCATCCTGCTTTTGAGAACCCATCCCCCTTTTTAGGTGTCTGGGGCAGAGCTGGGTGGTAACTGATTAGATGTAATCTGGATTATGTAATCAGATTCCAAAAATTAAGTACTTGTAATTAGATTAAATTACATTTTAAAATACTCATAATCAGACTGCAGTTTCTTTTTTATTGATTACATGATTACATATTATTCACAAAATGACAATAAATTGTTCATAATTGATTGATTCTCCCTAATTCCTCTTTTTAAGCTAGCCTACTGCTTATATACACTCAAAAAGTTTTCCAGTTTTGTGGGCATTCACACCCAGACCAGTCACTTGACCATTGGATTTACAAAAATCATTTAAGTTTTAAGAATTGTTTTCTTAGCATTTCAACATTACATCAACTACTGATGAACATATTAAGTTTTCTTTGAATTATCACTCAGTAGCACTTTAACCATGTATTTCTATGTCTTTGGAAGGCTTTTGTCTTGCAAACACATTAAAATGCACAAATTTACGTTATTTCTTATTGACATGTAATGCAGTCATTCCCAAACGTCTTTCACCTAATATATTTACTTGAAGTACCCAGAGATTTTTAAATAAATATTTTAATAATTAAGTATCACATTTGCATGTTCACGGTTCTCTGTTGGTTAGGGGTCATATGACGTGCAGGTAAACAAATAAAAGATTACATTTTTTTAGAAAGTGTTTTATTTTGATTATTGTTATTTTACAATTACTTTTTTATTTTGCATTTTTTATGATTTATTCATTGTTAGATTTTCATTAAACTCACAAAGCCCCTGCAGTTCCTATACAAACCCCAGTTTGCAAAACCTTGATGTAATGGAATGTTTAATGCACTTCATGTTGTTAATTACAATGAATGGAATATATTTTCTTACTCTTTGTATTTTTATATCAATACGGTACAAGATTATCCTATTTAAATTAATGTGATAAACGACTTAGGTCAAAAGTAATGTAAAAGTAATCAAAAAGTACTCTGATTACATTACCTAAAATGTCTGTGTAATATAATGGATTATGCTACTAACTCCAATTTTTCTGTCATGTAATGTGGAATCAGTAACAGACTACAATTTCTAAGTAATCTACCCAGCTCTGTCTAGGGCAGGGATCCTCAAATCTGACCTACGAGATCCACTTTACTGCAGAGTTTAGCTCTAACCCTAATCAAACACACCTGAGCATGCTAATCAATGTCTTCGGGATCATTAGAAAATCACAGGTAGGTGACTTTGATCAGGGTTGGAGCTTACATTAACCTCCAGAACACTCTGCCAACCACCTATAGTAATGACCACTCAACCACTCAGATTACCTCAGCAACCACTTAGCAACACCATCTATCTAAGTTATTCTCAATATGATTTTGTCTTACTGAAAAGGCTGAACGAGTAATTTCATGGAATTTTATGTTTCTTCCTGTACCTTAAGACTTGTCCCCATCTTGTGTTTATTTAAAGGGTTTATATAATTGGTCTAGTTTATATTTCACAACCTATACCTTAAAAGGAGTGGACCATAGAATATTTGATGGTTAGTGAAGCCAGTTTCAGGAAATGACTCACACAAACATTTGATTTTTGTTTAAACTCATGTGCGGCTGCACTTGCTCAGGGATCACTCTGTGAGAGTCAGGCTTTATCATACACTGTTTTACATGTGGCTTGGAAGTCTCTGTTGTGTTGTTCGATTCATGAAGTCACTTTTTGTTTTGGAGATACCAGCCGCCACATGCTCGTACATGAACTGTAATACGTCACGCAATACCTTACTGTTAGACTGAACTTTCTGTGGCAGACGGTTGTGCTGAGTGTGGCTTGATCTCTCACAGTCTTAAACAGGCAATGAGCCAGAGCTGATAAATCAAGGAAAGCGTGTAGTTTCAGGATGTTCAATACTGACGTCAACAGTTTGTTTTTAACCAGTAGAAACAGGTATACTGAGGAGGTTGGCTGAAATAAAACCAGATTTACAATGCAAAGTCCTGTAGTTATAGATTTAAATTTTAACACGTCCATTGTGAATAATTTCTGGATATTCCACCCTGTATATCTTACTTACATAATTTTTGTGTTTTCCTTTTATATTTTACTTTTTTATACATATTTTCCATTATTTTACAGAATATTTTAATCTGTTTATCAGTTGTTCTAAAAAATATATATATATAAATCTTTCCTTATTTACTCAACGTTCCAAAGAGAAATTCTGAAGAATGTGCTGGAGAACTGGATCAGTCAGTTTCAAAAGCACATAATTCAGACAACAAAAGAAAAATTGATCTTATAAACTCTTATGAATGTGCCTCCTTGATGTAGGTCCAGATTTCCAGTGAATAATAATTAAAATTCATCTCACAATGTTATCATTTTAATTCAGAAGAATTGAAATATCACAAATGTGTTGTACGGACCACTTTAATTATACTTTTAAGGTATCTTTACATCCTTTTTGAAAAATTGGAAAGTTAGAAAACTTTAGTATTTGTTTACCATGGGAGCAAAAAGGTCAACATAAACGATATGACAGCATCTGCTCTTAATCTTATTAATTTCTACAGCAATGGAAATGAAATCCGGACAGTACATGCTTGTTTTCTAATTATTCAGTTAGTGTTACCACTAACAGACTGTACATATCCCTCAAATCTTAATTTGGTACAAGGGTTAATGCTTTAGGGGCAGGAAATCATTTATTACTGCCAGATGGTGCCTGTAGCCTTCCGTTTACAAGTTGTTGCTTCCTTTTCATTGGGGTTGATGTTAAAGTGCATGCATTTTTTTCTGTCACAGTGTCATCCTTTTGAAGTCAGTAAAAAAACTCATAAAAAACATGGCACAGGAAATGGACAATGAGGAAAAATTTTCATTTGAAAAAGTGTACAATAATGTTGCTGTTTTTTTAACAGTCCACTGAGCTTCAAATGCAGGCAGAATATATAGAGTGTATATTGATGCAATTACTGATTTTACAGTTTTCATTTTGTCAGATTGGCAATTTCTGTGTATGGCGTGATTTTTTTTTATGTATTTCTTGCAAAGCAATGAAAAGTTGCATGTAAAAAAATTTTATATTCACTAAATATATTTATTCACTCAATATTTTGTTTTAATGTATTTCTTGCAAAGCAATGAAAAGTTGCATGTAAAAATGTTTTATATTCACTAAATATATTTATTCACTCAATATTTTGTTTTATTTTGTCTAGAACCCAGATGATTTGACTTGCAATGCTATCCCCACAATGGTGGCAAAGCCTTGCTACAGAGTGGACTTCTTCGATAGGCGGATGAACAATGTGCTCTTCACTTCTATTCTGGTGACCACCATTGAGACCAAGACTGTGGCACACATTGGCACGGATGATGGAAGGCTCTTGCAGGTTATTAGGACACTCTTTTTTTGGTAGAAACTGATTCCATTTTAAATACTGTGAATAATGATTGGCACATTACTGAAGTTTAATGGGGAGCTAACATATGTGTTGCTGAGGTCTATTTAAAGTGTTTCAGACACCAATCTATCATCTCATTCCCCCTAAATAGTCATTTATATTTCACAATTCTTACTTTTTTCTGAGGTGTAAACTCACAATTAAAAGGGAAAAAGTCAGAATTGAGTGATATTCACAATTCTAAGAAATAAAGTCATAAAACTTTTATATCTTGTTCTGAGAAGAAAAGTCCAAATTTTCCAAAGTCCACAAAGTCAATAAAAATCAGAATTGTGATACAAAAAGTTGCAATTTACTTTTTTTATGTTTTATTCCGTGGTGGAAAAAAACTGAATTGCAAGATGTAAACTTTCATATCTCATAATTCTGACCTTTTTTAATCAGATTTGCGAATTACAGTGGGGCAAAAAAGTATTTAGTCAGCCACCAATTGTGCAAGTTCTCCCACTTAAAAAGATGAGAGAGGTTAATTGCAACTGCATAGTGGCTTCCACTGAATCCTCTCCTTACCAGCTGAACATTAAAGTTCATATCTTTCCTGCTAGTCAGTGGCCAATACAATCATAAGCCGGGCTTTTGTTGGCTCCCTATATTGGATGGATACAGTGAATTATTTTTGCCCTTTTAAGGACAAATATCATGTATATTTCATATTTGTGTAGCTGTGACTAAGTATGCTGTGTAGTTTTGACTCTTGACAGACAAAAAACAACAACTTTACTTTTCAGGTTATTCTGAGCAGATCGTCCCTTGTAGTGTTTGCCAACTACTCTCTTGTGGAAGAAATGCAGAAAGTGTCACGAATAGCTGCCGTTCATTCTTCCGAGTCTCTGCTCTTTGTCGTTGAAAACAAGGTATGCACGTTTATTCTGTACAGTTCAAAAGCTTATCAGCCATCAGTGGTGAATTAAAGATTTAATGTTTAAAATATACAGACTGAAAGTGACTGATAGTTTTCATCTGCATTTCTCTGTCAAACCTGTCTCTCTTCATCCTGTATGTGCAGCTGATAAATGTGTCTCCCAGAGGTCCAGGCTGTGCCCATTTCCTCAACTGTTCAGTGTGTTTAGCGGCCCCCAAGTTTATGGGATGTGGCTGGTGTGATGGAGTCTGTTCCCAGATGCATCAGTGTAAGGATCAGTGGAGTAGCAACTCCTGCCCTCCAGTAATCACCCAGGTAACGCATTGCATAATTGGGCAATAAATGTGACAATAAACTGTCTGCCTTTTAAGTTTGCGTTTCTAATATACAGTGAGTGTGTACCGATAATATGAAGGCTGCTTCAGAGTCATTGTAGTCATATCAGGGCAGGGCTGTGTTAACAACCACAGTACCTGTTGGACTCTCCCCCCTGTCTCACACTGGACGGAATGCCAGCTTTGGCTGTGAAGTCATTTGAGTGAAAAAATAACCTTTATTTTTGTAATATGTTCCACATTTTAGATAGTAAAATTAAATAAAACAAACGGAAGTATGAAAATTATGTAGTGACACAAAAACAAAGCTATATTGTATAGTAAGATGCTATGCTGAGCATTTGTTGGCTGTTACTTTGCTTCCCAGTTCTTAGACATTTTTAACAAACTATACAAAAGTCATATACTACCATGATTTCTACAATGATATCTGAAGGACTGGACTCTGGAGCAATGACTGCTCAAATTTCAGTTTTTCCATTAAATAAATAAATTACATTTTGAAATATATCAAAATAGAAAATGACATTTTAAATTGTAATAATATTTAACTTTTTTTTCCTTTTTATTAAAGTTTTTTTTTTTTGGCGTTTTTCATTTATAACGATATAACAGTCTAGATCTGAGAGGAAGAGAAGTGGGAGAGATGGGGGGGGGGCGCTGTAACTTGGCACTGACTAATATTTCACAATATTACTATTTTTACTGTATTTCTTATTAAATAAATGCAGCCTTGGTGAGTGTAAGAGACTTCTTACAAAAACATTTTTAAAAAATGTATCAAACTTTTGAATGCTGGTGTAAATTTATATTTGTCTGTGCAAATTTCAAGCATCTAAGCAAAAGCGTTTAGTTTAAAAAGCTATCAAGAACTTTATGTATAACCTTGAATAATTTTTTTTGCACTTTTGCTTTTCAGGTTTTCCCCAGCACGGTGCCCTCAAATGGTAAGAGTGAAATCACTCTTTGCGGCTGGAACTTCCAGTCATCTTACCGACCTGCTATCACTCAAACCTCTCACCAGGTTTACGTGGGGAAAAGTAGCTGCACTGTTATACCAGAAAAAAGCAGTAGCTCCCAGTAAGTAACACACACATTGTAGATTCTCCACAAAAAAAAAAGAAGATAAATACAGTACAGTTCTTTCCTACTGAAACAGGAAGTTGTGGCAGATGCATATCAAAGAGAGAGATTTTTGTCATTTTCCCACCCAAAAATATCCAATACCCTTTAGTTTATGTTACAGATAACCTTTGTAACCCCACACATACATATGTGCTCATCAGTGTTATTTATATACTATTATAGTGTTTATTAATATTCTGAATTAGTTTTTAATAGTAATTTTAGTTTAAGTTTTAGTACGTATAGTCATTTTATTAGGTTTCTTTTAATGAATCATTTATATTCCATTTTATGTCGGGTTAATTTCAATGAACAAAACCAATTTTTAATAGTTTTGGTTAACAATAACAACATAAATGTATTTATAAATGTAATTTTTCATTCTTCACTAAGGCTGGTGTGTAGGATTGATGGTGAGGTGTCAGGCCCGGAGCAAACTGCTGATATAACAATACAAGTGGATGAAAAGAGCGTGGAAAGTGGATACTTCATCTCTGGGAAGGCTAGCATACAAGGCTTCAGTTTTGTGGTAATGAGAAAAACATTCTCAATCTTTAATTACCTAACTTAAATATGGTTTAACACATGGATAGGGTATTAAGAAATATTGGATTGTGGTACTGCTGCTGATGAACTGGATAAATGAAAGTTTTGAAAATGAAAATTTCCTTTGTAGTATTTTGCCATTTTAGATTGATAAAGCTCTTATCATACCTCCTATCTCCCATAAGACCCCAGAAATCACAGATATCAGTCCAGGCTTAGGACCTAAGATTGGAGGAACCCTGATCACCCTGTCAGGAAAATATCTGGATGCTGGTGGAAGCAGAACGGTCAGCCTTGGAGACAGAATTTGCCCTGTTGAAAGGTTATTGTGCCAGGTTTACGAAATTCACTGTTTAATAGTTATAAGTCAAGGTTTAGAAATATAAGAGTGCCAGTCTAGTACATTGTTTGTAACCACTGAGATTTGAGTATTTTCCTACTGTTGTTTCTCTAGCATCTCCAGCGATGGGACATATGTTGTTTGTAGGTCTGAAGGTGCTGAGGAGACTTCAGAGGTAGATGTAAAGGTTTTAATTGATGAATCAACTATTTCAGCCACAAAAAAGTTCAGATATGTGGTGAATCCTGAGGTGACAACTGTGAAGCCTAACTGTGGATTTAGAAGGTGAGTCAAACCATTCCGTTTTTTTAATTTACTTTTAAATTGAGTCTTTAAAAGTCAATTTAATAATTTTTTTTACTATGTATTTTTTGGGGTCCTGCTACAATGAAGAGGATCAAAAATCACTATCATCGGGCAGAACCTGGACTCCGTTTCCCAAGCCGTAATTAACTACAAAGGCAGTAACACAACACCTGTGCAAACCGTAGGACTCGTTTGTATTTTGAAGAGCCATGTTTAAATGTTTTAATTGTTTTAAATGTTGCCACTTATCGGATGCTGTACCTTAGGTGTGTGTTAGTCAAGGGAATCCCAACCAGATGGAGTGTACAAGCCCAGTATGTGAGGAGACAACGGGAATCCTCTCTGTGGATCTGGATGGAGCCAAGGAACTCCTGCCTCAGACATTTACCTGCCATGCTAATGGAGAACCCATCCCATTTGAAACAGAAGGCCATGTGCTTGAGCTCAGCCCAGGGCAGGACAAAGTCTCACTGCATGTATGTCTCAGTGGTTGCATATATTGTGTGGTTATATAGTCTCGTATATGGTCTGACCAGGTCACATGTCTTCACATGTTGTTTATGTAAGATATTTATATATACACTACTGGTCAAAAGTTGTAGAATAATTATTCCAAAAAGTGGAATAATTAAGTTTTTTTATATTTTTTAAATAAATCTCTTATGTTCACCAAGGCTGCATTTATTTAATCAAAAATACAGTAAAAACAGTGATAGGATGACATATTATTACAATTTAAAATAACTGTTTTCAATGTTAATATATTTCAAAATTTAATTTATTTGCTATATTATTTGCTTTTTTTTCTCATCACATAAAGCATTTATTTCTGGCTAGAATACATAAAATAGACAGACATAAAAAATAAAAACAACACAATGGATGATTTACTAAATTTAAATGATGACTAAAATGATGACAGTCAGATTATTCTTCCAGATGTATTGTATCATAATCTAATCAAATGTTTTATTCCAGCACAAAAAACTAGCCCTGGTGTCTGATTGTATGAAAATCATTATGACTATTAATGGAGTGGATTGCAAAGCTACAGTTCTGGACAATGAGGTCACCTGCAGGATCCCCAAAAATCTGACTATCCCTAGCCAGGGGGTGCCAGTTAAGGTCAGAGTCTGTCCATTGAATTCAGCTTTGATAAGTTCAAGTTGGCTCTGCATCTGTCATTCATGATGTGCTGCTCTGTCACGTGTGTTTCTCAGCTGTTAGTGAATGGAGAAGAATATGACATTGGTATAGTAGTAACTACAAACAGCAATTTTATTGTGGGCATGGTGCTGTGCATCTTGGCTGCAATTGGCGTGGGAGCAGCTCTGGCCTACGTAGCCATGGCAAGAGAGCGCAAGAAAAGGAAATGTAAGTGCGTTCTGTCAAAATTACTCAAATTTTTCCAAAATTAAATGATTATTTAATGTTGTAAAAATATTTTGTAATTATTATACTTTATAGCATATGTTTTAAAATATATGGAAAATATTTGCTTTTTATTATGATGATTTCTGACCATTTTTAGAAAGCAGAATTTAGAAAATGGTGAATGTGCATGTAAAAAAATATTTGTTTGGTTAGCAGCTGCGCTTGCTCAGGTTCGACTATCGCTGCATTCAACTCACACTGCGGTGGAGAATTATGACAGATCACCTGATGGTGACTACAGAAGAGGTGAGACCAGCTAAAATCCTGATCCTGAAGTTTTTTTTAAAACATTTGAGACAGTTCCTATAATTTAAAGAGTATGAAGCCCAACTTGGTACATTGTATCTTCATAAAGAGCATCCATTCTTTAATAAACATGAACTGTGCGTCCTGTAGGTCTGACGGTTTCTCCATTACAAGGCTCGAGCACAACATTCTCCAGTGTGCCGTATGCTGGGTCAATGGACTCTGCAGTAGCTCCTTTGATTCAATCTCAGGCAATCTCAATGTCTGCTCTCCGGCCAGATCTGTTGGAGGAGGTGAAGAATGTTTTGATCCCACATAATAAGGTTAAAATCCAGCATGACCAAATCATCGGCAAAGGTACATATCTTAGGGCAGCAGCAATCCATCTGGATTTGCTACATTGCTTTTTCTCTTTCTTATAGTGCATTCTCTTTCTATTCCACACTCGCATATTTCTCAAATCTTTCTCAGGTCATTTTGGAACTGTGTATCATGGATATCTCACTGATAGTGATGAAAAAGAGATCCACTGTGCTGTCAAATCATTGAATAGTAAGTAAATTAATACTGATAAATAGGGGTACACTAATAATAAACTTGTGGATGATACAATTATCTGATGATTATTTTGTTATTTGTTTCATTATGTTATGGCAAATAACATAATAAAGAATAATAATCAAAATAAATTGAAAATAAACATTAAAAATTAAAATCTATCATTTTAAATTTTTCAATTGAAATTAGTCATTAGAATATACAGAACAAATAAAATTATAATTTTGAAATTACAGTATTTTATGTTAGTTTACTTGCATACAGCATTGTGATACCCAGCCATTATGGGGAAAAAAAACAGGAAATATGTTTTCTTAATTTTTCTTGAAAGGGATCACTGATCTGGAGGAGGTGGAGCAGTTTTTAAGAGAAGGAATCTTTATGAAGGCCTTCCACCACCCTCATGTCCTGTCCCTCTTGGGCATTGTGCTTCCCAGTGATGGACTTCCCCTGGTGATCCTGCCATACATGAAACACGGAGACCTTCGGCATTTTATCCGCTCTGCACAGAGGGTAAGCACATTCAGTTTATACCATACTACAAATCGATGTCTTGCGTCTCTGGAACAACATAGCCCTGACCAAATCCTAATCCCTATTTTAACCATCAGAAATGATAGGTTGATGACTCAAACCCCTAGCCCCATCGTAAGCCTTATCATAACCATAATTTGACATAATTTCTCATAATAACATGATTTTTAAGCATTAGAATATACAGAACAAATAAAATTATAATTTTGAAATTACAGTATTTTATGTTAGTTTACTTGCATACAGCATTGTGATACCCAGCCGTTATGGGAAAAAAAACAGGAAATATGTTTTCTTAATTTTTCTTGAAAGGGATCACTGATCTGGAGGAGGTGGAGCAGTTTTTAAGAGAAGGAATCTTTATGAAGGCCTTCCACCACCCTCATGTCCTGTCCCTCTTGGGCATTGTGCTTCCCAGTGATGGACTTCCCCTGGTGATCCTGCCATACATGAAACACGGAGACCTTCGGCATTTTATCCGCTCTGCACAGAGGGTAAGCACATTCAGTTTATACCATACTACAAATCGATGTCTTGCGTCTCTGGAACAACATAGCCCTGACCGAATCCTAATCCCTATTTTAACCATCAGAAATGATAGGTTGATGACTCAAACCCCTAGCCCCATCGTAAGCCTTATCATAACCATAATTTGACATAATTTCTCATAATAACATGATTTTTAATTTTTAATAGATACTGCTACGGACTCTTAAAATCACAAGACCAGTCTTTTCATATATGCTGTTTTCTGTAGATTCATGAATTTGTAGCACACCTGCTAACCAATAATCGCAATAAGCTTTGTTACTTTGAATATGAAAGAAAGTCTAAATCCTAATCCCTATTTTAACCATCAGAAATGATAGGTTGATGACTCAAACCCCTAGCCCCATCGTAAGCCTTATCATAACCATAATTTGACATAATTTCTCATAATAACATGATTTTTAATAGATACTGCTACGGACTCTTAAAATCACAAGACCAGTCTTTTCATATATGCTGTTTTCTGTAGATTCATGAATTTGTAGCACACCTGCTAACCAATAATCGCAATAAGCTTTGTTACTTTGAATATGAAAGAAAGTCTCAGCTTTAAAATGGTCAATTTTATCACACGATCCAATCATCTTTTCCTACATACTACTAGTTATAGCACAAAATAAACATGAATGAAACGGTACAAAACAGAACGAGTTAGTATTTGAAATATATCATGTCTCAAATAATTGCTCAAGCAATGTTTTAATCACAAAAAATGCATCAATAAAACAGCTTGTGAACAATGTCACGTAATGTTACATCTACCTCATGTAAGACATTCTGTGACCATAGATAGCCCTCAAGAGCAGCATTTTGCTAAATATATGCACTATTTTACATATTCGTTTCATTTAAAGTTAAAAATTTTGATTTATTCATTGATAATATATCAATTAAAAAATTTAATTTATTTTCAGTTTTGGATTCAGTTTTCAGTCAAGTGCATCCTGAATTTTTGGCCCAGCATTTTTATTTCAGTGCATTACTAATTTTAACATTTTAATCTAGGTAAAATCATGTAAACTTACTAAACATTTGCATTGAAATGTTGTAAAAATATATCCTTCGTGTTCAGAATCCCACAGTGAAAGACCTGATTGGCTTTGGGCTTCAAGTTGCCAAAGGAATGGAGTATCTCGCAAACAAAAAATTTGTGCACAGAGACCTTGCTGCACGTAACTGCATGTAAGTAAGAGGCAACCTGAATTTTCATAATTCATCTGGTAATGTATGCATACACCAAAATGTAACAAACAGCTGTTTTGTTGTCTTATCGA
The DNA here is from genome assembly GCF_001515645.1 of Sinocyclocheilus grahami. Taxonomy (NCBI): domain Eukaryota; kingdom Metazoa; phylum Chordata; class Actinopteri; order Cypriniformes; family Cyprinidae; genus Sinocyclocheilus; species Sinocyclocheilus grahami. The sequence continues at coordinate 1,073,202 of NW_015505239.1, forward strand.
AGTACAGTGAGTAGAGACACAACATATCTAACAAATGTAATGAAACTGCTTTTCCTAGGCTGGATGAGTCGTTTACAGTGAAGGTGGCTGACTTTGGAATGGCACGTGACGTCTATGATAAGGAATACTACAGCGTCAAGGACAGCAAGAAAGCAAAGCTGCCAGTCAAATGGATGGCTTTAGAAAGCCTGCAGACACAGAAATTCACCACCAAATCAGATGTGGTAAGTTTAAATATGGAAAATCCTTTCAAAACATTTCAAGAATAACTGTATGTATCCAATAGAGGAATTTCTATTTCAGCAGCTAGGTATGATTCTACATTCTATATGTAACATGTATTTTATTCCCGCTAGTGGTCTTTCGGAGTGTTGATGTGGGAGCTGATGACGAGAGGGGCCAGTCCGTATCCTGATGTGGACCCTTATGACATTACAACATATCTAATGCAGGGCCGTCGACTGCTACAGCCACAATACTGCTTGGATTCCCTGTATGATTTTTTATATTTACCTGCCTTTTATTTGTGAAGGGGTCATATCATGAAGAATCAAATTATCTTTTTAATATTTATGTTATGAAAATATGTCTTTTAAAGTGTATTTTTTATTGATGTAGCTGTCCACATTTACATGTCAGCAACATGTATTTTGCATTCAGAAAATCACAAATCAAGTAGTAAAGCAGGATAAATATATTGTTAATATTGTTGTTGTTGTCAAAATATTAAATTAAACAGTCTTGAGAAAGTATATACTTTTTGGATGGAAAACTTTTACTGACATTATAAGTAGATCACAAGAAAGAAAAAAACCCAAATAACTGAATATAATAATAATAATAATAAACAATATGATCCCTTTAAAAAATTTTTTTAGAAACAGCTGTGAAAACCCAACAGAAACACTTAGATTTACATGTAGCTTCATAATTGGCTATAGACTAAAAGACCATAATGAATAATGAATCATTTTGGATTCTGTATTATAGGTGGTCCATCATGCTGCAATGCTGGAATCCTGAGCCTGAGAAGAGACCAAGTTTCCCTAGTCTCGTGAAAGTCATTCAAGACATCCACTACAGCCTAGAGGGGGAACATTACATCAACCTCCAGATCACCTATGTGAATCTGGACCAGCCCCGGCCCTACCCCCCACTCTCTCCGGCCCCACCTTCTTCTGAACATTCAGACCAATCCTCCACCTGACCCTGGTCTCAAATGAAATAAGCCTGAGCTGCGTTCATCCTGTGGATTCAGCGGCTCATATGGTCCTGTGAAGTGTGGGAACCTAAAAGCATGCACTGAAGCTGATCTGCTGTATTTGGAGAATCCCAATGTGTGTCAAACTGAATGTACATTCATTGTGTGTGATGGTCATGCTTTTGTGACGTTTGTGCATGGTGTTAGTTGCATGGCCAAACTGGTGTCACATCTTTGGGATTTAAAAATTTTTGGCGGCAAGGGCACTTTTCAAATGAATTTTTAAATTAATGCAAGAATGTTATGTTTTTATACTTTCTTAAAGCACATGGAATTGTTTCTTACACTGAATGACAACTGCAAATCATTTGTTATTGCTCATACTATAGTATAACACTGTGTTCTATCCAGGTACAAAGCAGCAAAATTCCATTTTTATGTCCACACTGCCAGTGAAAATGTCGCCCTCTCTTAGTCAGTGTTTGATGTTTAATATACATGGGGAGTAGGTTTTGGTCCAATAGGCTTTTAGTGGGAGCAGGGCTACCAGCACATTGCTGCAGAAATATAAACCAAGTGATTTACACAATGTAACAATGTAAGAGATAGTTTTTGTCATGTTGTGCCTGGTTAGGACACATGGTTTCTTAAAGGCTGTGTGACAAAGAGTGATATAATTACTTGAAAAATGGTTTGATCAGTTTCATTGAACTTTTTTCCAATGTAAAAAAGTTAAAAAACCAAAGTCTGAATTTGACATGATCAATGAGCAGTTGACAAGCTGCTTGATATCATGATGTCACGCAGTAATGTAATACACCATCTAAAAATAATTTAAACTGTATTTTCAAATGATTACGTAATTATGTGAATAATTGAGGATAATGTTGTACCAGCAACATCTACAAGTAAGTTTTTTTTCATTGTAGAAATTTTAAATGCGATGTTTTGCATATGCCAGCTGGTGCACAAGCTGCCCCCCCCCCCCCCCCCCCATGCATTTATGTTGGTTCTGTTCTGTTTACCCTGGGGGGGTTATCCCTGCTCTCATCCATGCTAGGCTGCATGGATGCGCAGTGAGTTCTTGCCCAGAACGGAACCATATACAGCCAATCCAAACTGTATGCTAATTGTCAATCATCTTTGACTATAGTGGTCCTGACAGAAATGTGTTTGCACGTGCACCTCAACGAAAGGGCGGGCTCTTCTGTTTCTTTGCATGACTCTTTCCAACTGCATGGCACTTGTTTAAGCTGTCACATTGGCGAACATGGTAATACATAAATCAAAAAAATTGAAAACCTTGTGTTAAAGTGCAGCATGATTTTAATTTTTTTTAATTCTGAAAAATCACTGTTTCTGAATGTGTTCTTTGCTGTTTCTTTCTTGGCACGGTTCTTTCCAAAGAAGTCAAACCTCAAAGTTTTATATAAACACTGCATTTCTGAACATATTGTTCTGTTTCTAATGACGCTACATAAATCACACAACCCATAAGCAGGCACTATGCATATTACTCCTCAACTCGACAATGCACATGAATGCAAAGTCGGTCTGCTCTACCATATCACCAATGAGAATATTTTCACACACACACACACACACTAGTATCAAATCAGTTGTTTGGCAAATGGTCCCTTTAGTAAATAAATTTGCCTTACCAGCATTATCCTAAAGTATTTAGTTTTTTTTTTCCATTGCAGAAATTGAATTGTGATAATGATTTGCATATACCAGCTAGGGCACAACAGAGTACTGGCACTCCTCCTCCACCCCTTTTGCAGTATTTAAAGTTGTAAAAAAAAACATAATAATAATTGGTCACTTTTCATTACCATAAAATCTCATTAAAATGGTGAAAAACTAGACATGGACACTATCTACTGTATTAAAGAAAGTCTTTAACAAAAGTAGTTGATTGTACTAAAAAAATAAGTCACATAGGCCTCGCAGGCTATTGAATAATGTTACCTAACATGCAAATGGATACTTAACTATTATTGTTTTTAGCAGTCAGTCCTTTATAAGCTCAGACACCTAGCTGTGACAGAGTGATAATAAATTCTTCTTTAGGAATTCAGGGCATGCACTTGAAAGGATAAAATTTCCTCGTCACTGGAGGTCAGTATATACCTACTGCAGATTCTTTTCCACATGTAACGTTAGTATTGCTAGCATTAGTAGGTTGTGCTGAGGTTTGTCCACTGGTGGACTGCAGTGAGTCATGGTTGTCACATCGGGGAAAAAACGCAACACCTAAATGCCAGTGTCATGAAATGCTGAGTCAATGATGCTTTTCAGTCTGACTGCTTGTCTTGATCTCATTAAAGTCTGCTTAAATGTACATTTAAATCATATAGGAGAAAGCTAGAATTTACAAGTGAGAATTAAAGTCAACATGAAATGAAAATTGCAACAATACACTTAATATAACAAAATATAAATGCAATAATATATCTGAAAACAAGCATCACCACTGAAATACATCAAGATGCTCTAAAGTGGGAAGTTGAGCCTTCACAACCTGTAATGAAGCCTCCTTGCATTTATGTCTGGCTCAGTTCTGTTACAAAATTTCTACTTGTCGAGATCCAAACAACTTCTGATGAATAAAAAAAAAAAATCTAATTTGTCCTTCTGATGTTTTAAAGTAAAACGGGTTACCAGTGCCATTTCATGTTCCAACAAACCGAAACACGTTACTTCAAGTAGAGTTCAGCTCCCAAGGAAATTACATGATGCAAATACCAAAACATACATCTAGAAATATATACCAATATAACTTCTCAGAAAACCTTGATTGCATTGCTACCAACTGTCCTTCAACTAAACTCACCTTGAAGACACTGTGCATTTAACTCTCACTGTTTCCATAGCACTCAGCCTTTGTTAGCAACCCAGTCTGTTTGAGCAGAGCTTTGCAAGGGTGAGAGAAAGAGAGGGAGAGGTGAGGGCTAGAAGTGAATAATGGAGGGTTGCTACTGTTCAATGATCTTGTTAGTGGAGGGATTCTGGAACAGTCGCAACATGTAGCAACGGCTCGCTATAAAGCAGAATCCTTAGCTTTTCTGTTATTTATATGAGGATCTCATACCTGTTCTTTTTTCTGTTTAGTTTTTTTTTATTATTTTTTTTATTTATTTATTTTTACCTGTATTATTATTTGTATAATACTGTATATTTTCTATTTTTTTTTGTAGTTTATATTTGTTCAGTACCTTTATATTATATGTTGGAAATCAATAAAAAAAATGTAAAAAAATAAAGCAGAATCCTTCAGACGTAGATGGTTCTTTGAGCGGTAATCCAGTTCACATTGTTTGTCTTCACTGAAAGAGTGGGATAGGAGAGAGACAGATTTTGTCACAATTTTTATAGGTGATTTGAGTTATTTTCAAAAGCACTTCTCAATTTTTTCTTTGTGTATCGCGAATGATACCAACTTATTTAAAAGAACACTCTAGAAAATGCTGGGTGCTGGGTGAAAAATGGACAAACCCAGCAACTGGGTTGTTTTGACCCAGCGAATGGGTTAAATGTTTAACCCAACCTCTAGGTAGTTTTATAACTCAACTATTTTTGTAAAATTATTATATGGCTAGTTTAAAATGAACCCAAAATAGGTTGTAAATTAAAAAATTAGACACATAATTACTAGAGGCACCAGCAATAATCAAAAGGTGAACATTTATTAATAAGCAATTAAAAACATGTTTATTTAATTATTTATTCAACTATAAGTATATTGAACATATTAGTAAATGTTTATTTCCAACCTATTTTGGGTTCATTTTCAGCAAGAAATATCGTTTTTTTTAAGCAATAGTTGAGTTCAATAAAACTACCCAAAAGGTTGGGTTAAACATTTAACACAGCTGCTGGCTCAAAAAAAACCAAACCCAGAGTGAAGTGTGGTATTGCTTTTCTAAGCAATCAAACCTAAAAAAAAATCCCATAAACGTATTAAAAAGAGTCAAGCATATCTAGGGACCGAACTAGTGTATATCAGAGATACAGGGATCGAGCCAAAGTAACAACACACCACCTAGTAACCAGCCAAACAACTAACAACCCTGTAGCAACATGTCCATGTCTCATTAATTGGTGTGCTTATATTTTGAAGTTTAGTTTCTTGCTCTTGTCTTGTCTGTTCATGATTCCTCCATTGATTGTTCAGTTGTTGTTGGTCTTTGTACATATCTGTGTCCAAAACCGGAACAATTCTGCTTATGCAGACAGTACAGAGGTGTATACTGTATATTATGAGAGTGCTGAATTAAAGAGATAGTTCACCCAAAAATGAATATTTTGCCATAATTTATTCACCATCGTGTCTTTCCAAACTTGTATGAGTTTCTTTCTTATGTTGAACATAAAAGAAGATATTTTGCAGAATGCTGGTAATCAAACAGTTGATGGCCCTCATTGACTTCCATAGTATTTCTTTCCCCTAATATGGAAGTCAATGGGGACCAACAACTGCTTGGTTCTTCAAAATATCGTATTTTTTAAAGTACGTGACGTGGTCTGCATTTAACCCATCCAAGTGGGCACACACAGCAGTGAGTAGTGAACAAACACACACACACACACACACACACACACACACACACACGCAGTATGCAGCCATTTTTGCTGTGGCACCCAGGGAGCAGTTGGGGGTTCGGTGTCTTGCTCAAGGGTCCTACAATCCCTGCCGATACCAAGACTCGTATTTGCAACCTTTGGGTTATAAGGCCCACTCTCTAACCACTAGGCAATGACTGCTCCCCAGTGTATTGTTTTGTGTTCAACATAGTTGCTTCTCTAGTAAAATCATACCACTGACAGGAAATATCTGGTGTAAATTCAGATTTTATGAAAATATAACTAAAAATCTGTCCAGTGAACCATCCAGTCAGTCTTTCTACAACTGTGCTCTATTTGTGGATTGTTTTCAATCCTTCGCGAGACCAGAGCGTTTTTTTATTTTATTTCAGCAGAGTGCTGGTGTCTTTAGGAAGCTCAGGATGGGGAGGATGTTTTAGACGTCAGAGCTACAGCAGACACCTGTCATCTATTGGACACTGTGTTCTTCCTCAGCAGCTTTGAAGCTTATCTGTACGTGTTCTTATGTGCGTGTTTGTGCTTTGCCAAAATGTTCTACACAAAAAAAATTACAAAAAATGAACAGAGCCACTGGAAAATTATATATTAAGGAATCACTTTCTGTTTAGAGGGCGTGATTCAATCCTCTATGATTTTATAGTTATATTTTCAACCTTTCCTTCTGCCTGTTGGAGTGGAGAAAGAGGAACGAATTGTGAACAATTTTTTCATTTGATTTTATTTGTTGGTATTTAATTTGTTGTTCCATTTTTGCTATACATTTTAGTATTTATGTATCTTGGCTATACAGCTCTACCATGAACTCAAAAGTCACGATTTTGTGCATTCATGCTTTACCCTAACATCTTATTTTCTGTATTCAGTTTGAAGTTCAGCCTTGAGCCTGTGCGTTTCCAGCAATCAAGACTGCAGTGCATTCTTCAATCCTCCTTCCACTGCTCCTCTGCATTGTCGCAAAACATCTAGAGAGATTATGTAAAGTCTCTCTCAGGTCACAAGGGTACAGATTGCTATTCACATGAATGCTGTTGGGTTGAATATGTCTGTGGATGAGAATTAATTGAAAATTGGTTGCCATGCCATGAAAAGCATTTCTTTTTTCACAGACCCAAGGCCACATACAGCATTGGAGTGATTGTTAAGGTAAGCCGTTTGGATCTCTGCAGATCACATTGAGAACGACAGAATGTTCTGTTAGGAAAGAAAGCATGAGGTCTTTGGGTCAAAACTTTCTTAATCAGCACTTAGATTTGTTTTAAAAGATTACAATTGTTGTAAATTGTGTACATTTGCAAATTTTTGGGATTTCTGGCAGTTGACATTCATATGAATATAATTTGAGCTTTTCTGCTTATATGTGGTTTATACTGTATGTAGTCTAGTTCTATATAGGAATTAACTTTAACTTTACTTGAAAACACTAAATACAATTAAGTATAGACTATGGGGAAATTTGAAAGGAAACTATTGATGTAATTTCAGCTGCTACGACACTATGAAGTGAACGCTATAGGCAGTCCATAATACTCCAGGGAGACCAAATAGGTTTGCTAAATAATTATTTCACTGACAATTTCAGGCCATTTTCTATCAATTTCCTCATTGCAGCTATTATTCAGGCTGTATTAAGCCAGAATTGTTTTAATGGGCTCATGTCATTAGAAATAAACTTTTCCTTGATCTTTTGCGATAAAAGAGCTTGATACGCTATACAAACAGTTTATAAACTGTTTTCGGATATTGAGCTAATGAAGCACAAGATAAGATCGCATTGTTTTCAGATTTTATTGCTGATTTGAAATGTTTTCAAAGAATAATCTTGACAGATTTTTGTTGTTGTTGTTCCCATTCACATAGCCAGGAGTTGTACCTGCATACCCTTTACCCACACAGAAAATAGTTTACCATGGCTGCTAATAAACAGACTTTTAATTCATACTTAAAGGAATAGCTCACCAAAATGAAAATTTGCTTAAAATGTACTCACCCTCGATCAGGTCATCCAATATGTAGATGAGTTTGTTTCTTCATCTTAAAAGATCACTTGATCATCAATGGATCCTCTCCCAGGTGAAAAAAAGTACACTTCCATAATGTACTTAAAGTGCTCAATTATTTGAGCACGATTTTGTACTTAATATACTAAAAATTATCCTTTAGTACTTAAGATAAACTTAAGATCGTCTAAGTGTACTCAACTGTGCTATTTTGGAACGCCATGAATATGAACTAAAATCCGCTTTTAACATACTATCTCTGTATTTAAAAAATTTATTTAGTCACCACTTGTAGTACACTTGAGTGTACTAGTGTATGAAAGATGTTCAAGTGTACTAAATAAATTGGTACTAAATTAAGTGGTAATTAAATAAATTTTTTACATTTTAAATACGTTTTTCACCTGGGCTGTAGTGAATAGGTGCCGCCAGAATGAGAGTTTAAACAGCTGATAAAAACGTCATAATAATCCACAAGTAATAATCCACACGACTCCAGTCATAAGTTCCTGTCTTGTAAAGTGAAAAGCTGTGTGTTTCTAAGAAACAAATCCATCATTAAAACTTTTTTACTTTAAACTGTCGCTTCAGGCTAAAATATGAGTCTGTATGCATAAAAACGCTCTCTTCAGTTGAAAAGTCCAACACTGGTCCATCAATTTCTCCACATCTGTTCTGAAGATGAACCAAACTCATCTAAATCTCGGATAGCCTGAGGGTGACTAAATTATCAGCTAATTTTCATTTTTTAGTGAACTGTTCCTTTAATGGAATATGGTAACTAAAAACAACAGAATGACTTTGCTGTGATATGACCCCTTTAAAACTTGAAAATTCATTCTGTCATCATACTGACAGAAATGTATGCTGACCTTTGGGTTTGACGAGTTGCAACACAACCAGCACTTCACTTCATATTGCTTGTGCAGCTCAATTAACATATGAAATATGCATAAACTCCTTTAATCTATAATTAAAAACAGTACATATTCACATGATCTGCTATGCATATCTACTTTTCTGCGTATGTATGGGGTTGCTGACGTACACAAACTATACGCCAATGATCTGCCAGCAATTAGCAGATACTTCTGATGAAAAATGTGCACCAAAGGCTTTGATGAACTAAATGTGTTAGACAAATTGATTATGCAACAGTTGTGTTCCCTGTGTATTTGAATGTCTCCTTTTTCATTTTACAGTTTCCTCTTCATTTTTCTCATTCACAATATTCAAAGGCCTGAGAACTACATATTTCAAAAACCTGTTCTTATCAAAGACTCTGAGAAGTAGAAAACTCTGTGGTTATGGATAGGTAGAAAAAAGTGGTTAATGAATGGTACTGAATTGAATTTCATTTGTTTACATTTTGCTGCAACGCCTACAATAGGCTCTTTAATGGCAGGTTCCATTGTGACAACTTACCCCATACAATGTGACAGCATGACCCCATATTGGTCAAGGTGTGTTCTGTAAACTCTATATTTTTCCTGAGCAATAGAAGTGGAAAAGTTCAAAATCATTTTGTAGCCAAGACTAGAAAATATGTGTTTATATAGAAATTGAGCTACACTGAGAAATATTATATATCACTTATAAACTTGCCTTGAAATCCCCTAAGATATTTTTGAATTGTTTTTGTAACATGAAATTGTACACTCTAAAAAAATGCTGGGTTAAATACAACCCATTTGTGGATTGTTTTCAATCCTTCTCGAGACCAGAGCGTTTTTTTATTTTATTTCAGCAGAGTGCTGGTGTCTTTAGGAAGCTCAGGATGGGGAGGATGTTTTAGACGTCAGAGCTACAGCAGACACCTGTCATCTATTGGACACTGTGTTCTTCCTCAGCAGCTTTGAAGCTTATCTGTACGTGTTCTTATGTGCGTGTTTGCGAGACCAGAGCGTTTTTTTATTTTATTTCAGCAGAGTGCTGGTGTCTTCAGGAAGCTCAGGATGGGGAGGATGTTTTAGACGTCAGAGCTACAGCAGACACCTGTCATCTATTGGACACTGTGTTCTTCCTCAGCAGCTTTGAAGCTTATCTGTACGTGTTCTTATGTGCGTGTTTGTGCTTTGCCAAAATGTTCTACACAAAAAAAATTACAAAAAATGAACAGAGCCACTGGAAAATTATATATTAAGGAATCACTTTCTGTTTAGAGGGCGTGATTCAATCCTCTATGATTTTATAGTTATATTTTCAACCTTTCCTTCTGCCTGTTGGAGTGGAGAAAGAGGAACGAATTGTGAACAATTTTTTCATTTGATTTTATTTGTTGGTATTTAATTTGTTGTTCCATTTTTGCTATACATTTTAGTATTTATGTATCTTGGCTATACAGCTCTACCATGAACTCAAAAGTCACGATTTTGTGCATTCATGCTTTACCCTAACATCTTATTTTCTGTATTCAGTTTGAAGTTCAGCCTTGAGCCTGTGCGTTTCCAGCAATCAAGACTGCAGTGCATTCTTCAATCCTCCTTCCACTGCTCCTCTGCATTGTCGCAAAACATCTAGAGAGATTATGTAAAGTCTCTCTCAGGTCACAAGGGTACAGATTGCTATTCACATGAATGCTGTTGGGTTGAATATGTCTGTGGATGAGAATTAATTGAAAATTGGTTGCCATGCCATGAAAAGCATTTCTTTTTTCACAGACCCAAGGCCACATACAGCATTGGAGTGATTGTTAAGGTAAGCCGTTTGGATCTCTGCAGATCACATTGAGAACGACAGAATGTTCTGTTAGGAAAGAAAGCATGAGGTCTTTGGGTCAAAACTTTCTTAATCAGCACTTAGATTTGTTTTAAAAGATTACAATTGTTGTAAATTGTGTACATTTGCAAATTTTTGGGATTTCTGGCAGTTGACATTCATATGAATATAATTTGAGCTTTTCTGCTTATATGTGGTTTATACTGTATGTAGTCTAGTTCTATATAGGAATTAACTTTAACTTTACTTGAAAACACTAAATACAATTAAGTATAGACTATGGGGAAATTTGAAAGGAAACTATTGATGTAATTTCAGCTGCTACGACACTATGAAGTGAACGCTATAGGCAGTCCATAATACTCCAGGGAGACCAAATAGGTTTGCTAAATAATTATTTCACTGACAATTTCAGGCCATTTTCTATCAATTTCCTCATTGCAGCTATTATTCAGGCTGTATTAAGCCAGAATTGTTTTAATGGGCTCATGTCATTAGAAATAAACTTTTCCTTGATCTTTTGCGATAAAAGAGCTTGATACGCTATACAAACAGTTTATAAACTGTTTTCGGATATTGAGCTAATGAAGCACAAGATAAGATCGCATTGTTTTCAGATTTTATTGCTGATTTGAAATGTTTTCAAAGAATAATCTTGACAGATTTTTGTTGTTGTTGTTCCCATTCACATAGCCAGGAGTTGTACCTGCATACCCTTTACCCACACAGAAAATAGTTTACCATGGCTGCTAATAAACAGACTTTTAATTCATACTTAAAGGAATAGCTCACCAAAATGAAAATTTGCTTAAAATGTACTCACCCTCGATCAGGTCATCCAATATGTAGATGAGTTTGTTTCTTCATCTTAAAAGATCACTTGATCATCAATGGATCCTCTCCCAGGTGAAAAAAAGTACACTTCCATAATGTACTTAAAGTGCTCAATTATTTGAGCACGATTTTGTACTTAATATACTAAAAATTATCCTTTAGTACTTAAGATAAACTTAAGATCGTCTAAGTGTACTCAACTGTGCTATTTTGGAACGCCATGAATATGAACTAAAATCCGCTTTTAACATACTATCTCTGTATTTAAAAAATTTATTTAGTCACCACTTGTAGTACACTTGAGTGTACTAGTGTATGAAAGATGTTCAAGTGTACTAAATAAATTGGTACTAAATTAAGTGGTAATTAAATAAATTTTTTACATTTTAAATACGTTTTTCACCTGGGCTGTAGTGAATAGGTGCCGCCAGAATGAGAGTTTAAACAGCTGATAAAAACGTCATAATAATCCACAAGTAATAATCCACACGACTCCAGTCATAAGTTCCTGTCTTGTAAAGTGAAAAGCTGTGTGTTTCTAAGAAACAAATCCATCATTAAAACTTTTTTACTTTAAACTGTCGCTTCAGGCTAAAATATGAGTCTGTATGCATAAAAACGCTCTCTTCAGTTGAAAAGTCCAACACTGGTCCATCAATTTCTCCACATCTGTTCTGAAGATGAACCAAACTCATCTAAATCTCGGATAGCCTGAGGGTGACTAAATTATCAGCTAATTTTCATTTTTTAGTGAACTGTTCCTTTAATGGAATATGGTAACTAAAAACAACAGAATGACTTTGCTGTGATATGACCCCTTTAAAACTTGAAAATTCATTCTGTCATCATACTGACAGAAATGTATGCTGACCTTTGGGTTTGACGAGTTGCAACACAACCAGCACTTCACTTCATATTGCTTGTGCAGCTCAATTAACATATGAAATATGCATAAACTCCTTTAATCTATAATTAAAAACAGTACATATTCACATGATCTGCTATGCATATCTACTTTTCTGCGTATGTATTCAGGTCATCCAATATGTAGATGAGTTTGTTTCTTCATCTTAAAAGATCACTTGATCATCAATGGATCCTCTCCCAGGTGAAAAAAAGTACACTTCCATAATGTACTTAAAGTGCTCAATTATTTGAGCACGATTTTGTACTTAATATACTAAAAATTATCCTTTAGTACTTAAGATAAACTTAAGATCGTCTAAGTGTACTCAACTGTGCTATTTTGGAACGCCATGAATATGAACTAAAATCCGCTTTTAACATACTATCTCTGTATTTAAAAAATTTATTTAGTCACCACTTGTAGTACACTTGAGTGTACTAGTGTATGAAAGATGTTCAAGTGTACTAAATAAATTGGTACTAAATTAAGTGGTAATTAAATAAATTTTTTACATTTTAAATACGTTTTTCACCTGGGCTGTAGTGAATAGGTGCCGCCAGAATGAGAGTTTAAACAGCTGATAAAAACGTCATAATAATCCACAAGTAATAATCCACACGACTCCAGTCATAAGTTCCTGTCTTGTAAAGTGAAAAGCTGTGTGTTTCTAAGAAACAAATCCATCATTAAAACTTTTTTACTTTAAACTGTCGCTTCAGGCTAAAATATGAGTCTGTATGCATAAAAACGCTCTCTTCAGTTGAAAAGTCCAACACTGGTCCATCAATTTCTCCACATCTGTTCTGAAGATGAACCAAACTCATCTAAATCTCGGATAGCCTGAGGGTGACTAAATTATCAGCTAATTTTCATTTTTTAGTGAACTGTTCCTTTAATGGAATATGGTAACTAAAAACAACAGAATGACTTTGCTGTGATATGACCCCTTTAAAACTTGAAAATTCATTCTGTCATCATACTGACAGAAATGTATGCTGACCTTTGGGTTTGACGAGTTGCAACACAACCAGCACTTCACTTCATATTGCTTGTGCAGCTCAATTAACATATGAAATATGCATCAACTCCTTTCATCTATAATTAATAACAGTACATATTCACATGATCTGCTATGCATATCTACTTTTCTGCGTATGTATGGGGTTGCTGACGTACACAAACTATACGCCAATGATCTGCCAGCAATTAGCAGATACTTCTGATGAAAAATGTGCACCAAAGGCTTTGATGAACTAAATGTGTTAGACAAATTGATTATGCAACAGTTGTGTTCCCTGTGTATTTGAATGTCTCCTTTTTCATTTTACAGTTTCCTCTTCATTTTTCTCATTCACAATATTCAAAGGCCTGAGAACTACATATTTCAAAAACCTGTTCTTATCAAAGACTCTGAGAAGTAGAAAACTCTGTGGTTATGGATAGGTAGAAAAAAGTGGTTAATGAATGGTACTGAATTGAATTTCATTTGTTTACATTTTGCTGCAACGCCTACAATAGGCTCTTTAATGGCAGGTTCCATTGTGACAACTTACCCCATACAATGTGACAGCATGACCCCATATTGGTCAAGGTGTGTTCTGTAAACTCTATATTTTTCCTGAGCAATAGAAGTGGAAAAGTTCAAAATCATTTTGTAGCCAAGACTAGAAAATATGTGTTTATATAGAAATTGAGCTACACTGAGAAATATTATATATCACTTATAAACTTGCCTTGAAATCCCCTAAGATATTTTTGAATTGTTTTTGTAACATGAAATTGTACACTCTAAAAAAATGCTGGGTTAAATACAACCCAGCACTAGGTAAAATATGGACAAACCCAGCGATTGGGTTGTTTTGACCCAGCGGTTGGGTTACTGCCCAGAAGGTTGGGTTAAACATTTAACCCAACTGTTGGTTGAAAACAACTCAATCGCTGGGTTTGTCCTAATTTAACCTAGCATTTTTTAGAGTGTAATAGCATATATCCTATGTGATTAATTGGTATAATAATAATCACATTTTGCATTTAATTGTTACATTGTTAATTATTAATTCTTACAATGTTAAAATTAACAGCTGTAGTAATAATTAGTTTAATAATAATCACATTTTGCATTTAAATGTATTACATTGTTAATTATACATTTTTACAATGTTAAAATTGACAGTTGTAGTAATAATTATTATAATGTCAATATTAATACATATGAACAAAAATGTCTAACCAGATTTGTTCACTATAAAAAATGCTGGGTTAAATACAACCCAGGGCTGGGTGAAATATGGACAAACCCAGCAACTGGGTTGTTTTGACCCAGCGGTTGGGTTACATGTTTACCTTCTGAGTAGTAACCCAACCGCTGGGTCAAACAACCCAATTGCTGGGTTTGTCCATTTTTTTACCCAGCACTGGGTTGTATTAAACTCAGCATTTTTTAGAGTGTTGTAATATGCTGCTTTGGTACTCAAGAAATATTTATTATTAGCATCTTATTATTATCAATATTTTTGTGGAAACCGTAAAACTTTTATTTTCAGGATTCCTTGACGCATAGAAAGTTCAAAAGAACAGCATTTTTAAAATTATTTTTGTAACAGTATAAAAGTCTTTAAAAGTCTTTATTAATGCTAAATAAAAGTATTAATTTCTTTTTAAAGTATCTTACTGATTTAATGTGTATATATACTGTATATATAGAGAGAGAGAGAAAGAGAGAGAGAGAGGGAGAGAGAGAGAGTATATAGTATAATGACATAGTAAAACGAACAAATAAAATAAATATATGCAAAATATAAAATAAAATACATATTTTTATATGTATTATATTTATTATATTTATATACGGCTACCTTTAAATGGACTATAATGGACACATATGCTGTTCCCTGGATGGACTAAACAAAAATGATAAAGGCAAAAGTTTTTTATTTGTTCTACAGAATTTCCTTGTAACCTTCTTTCTCTTTATTCTCCTCTATTTTGCTTCTTCTATTTATGAATTTTTTTGCTCAAAGCTGATATATTGCAGAGTTGTGCGCAATACACCTGATAGGAGACAGCTGCACTTTTCTGTTTCTACTTGACAGAGGTAGTCATAGAAACCCTTTACTCTTACTTCAGAGGGCTGCTTACTAGCAGCTGTGAAAACTCTATGTGAATCTTCATTATTAATTCAACTTCATTTACCATCTGCAACTTCTAATACAACAGACCAAAGGATCCAGTATTATTGTAGATGCGCGGTGTTTTTTTTTTCTCCAGTTCAGCCCACAAAAATGCATTCATTCTTTTGATTAGGGTGGGTGTGATGACTTAACGTCGCTATTAGGCATTCACACGCTACCTCAAGGCCGTTGTTGGTGGTGCTTAGTTTATTGTTTATCGCCCATAAATTAGCTTTATTGTGCAGAGCTCATCTCGCACCACTTTATTGTGCTCTGTTGTCAATAAATTTGGATTTCTATCCATGTTTACAGGACTTATGCTTGTCATTGCAGTGGGATTTGTTTGTTATAATATACATGCATCTATTATTTTGTCAGTTTGTCAACAGAGTGGAGGCCTCCAGAATGCATTTGGGATGAAAAGAATACACTAACAGAGCTATTTTTAGTGAATCCAGTCATTGTTTTGTGTGTGACAAAGAAAGGAAGAGAAAAAGAGCAGACGGTGATATGGTCTTTCCAAGCGTTGTGCAAAGATGAAGGCAAAGGTCAAACTTAAGCCTAAAATTACAATTATGCAAAAAATAATTTAGCTGGCATCTTACAAAAGGTCAGTCTGCCTCCAAATATTTCAATGAGAGAATAGTATTAGATTAAATGGCCTTTTAAATGTAAGAAAGTGTGCTTTAAAAAGCCTTTCAGTTACGTTTTGAACAGTTTCACAAACATTGGTCTTACTGAAGCAGAGTTTCTTACTGAATGGTCTTACCATTCTTTTTCTCTTTTTATGCTGTAATGTTTTCAACAATCTGCTGCGTTTATGTAATGTCATAAACTGCAAGCTGAGACAAGCAAACAAATGAGACACAGCAAAACAAATAACAGACAGCAAGACTCAACATGTTTGAAATTAATCAGTTTGTATTCTTGCTATTGTGCATATCCAGCATAATAGATAGTTGGCTAAGTACATGAACAGATGCTGGGAAATCTGTTTGCCCAATAACTGTTAAAGGGGTCATATAATGCCCATTTTCCACAAGTTGATATGATTCTTTAGGGTCTTAATGAAAAGTCTGTAACATAGTTTGGTTCAAATTTCTCAATGGTAGTGTAAAAAACACAATTTTTTACCCTGTCAAAAACAGCTCTTTTCAGATCAAGCCGTTTTTGTAGCATTTCCCTTTAAATGTTAATGAGCTCTCCTGACTCCGCCCCTCTCTTCCGAACTGCTCTGAGAGAGACTGTTTACTTTAGCCGCATTCATCGTGAAACTTGCTAATTAGCTCATTATTAGGAAAGGCGATTTGCAAAGATTCATTACAAAACATTATACTCACTTCTTCTGTAGATGAGGCTGGATCATGAATGATTCGCGCAAACATAGATGCATTTAGGCAGATCGGGGGAGCATTCCCTTCAGAAACAAACAAAATCCACTGTGAGTTCAGCAGCTCAGATGTCAGGACTAAATGCTATGTTCATTATTACATCCAACAACAGAACACCTCAATCGCTTAGGAGTCATTCTTGTCTACATCTGCTCCGGCGGTGAAACAATGGCGGACTGATGACAGCTCACTCAGGGCGGGTCTGAGGTAAGACGCCAGTCCAGTCTGTGCTGAAACGCTACTGTCAATCAAACTATCGTGGGAGGGGCCTGTCTGTGTGACGTCACACAGACAGCCCTCTGAGATCAGCTCGATTTGAGAAAGGACATTTAACCAGATATAAATAAAAAACACTGGGTGGATTTTTATCATTATAGGGTGGTTGTGTACACACACTGCCAACACACATTTCAGTTCAAACAACTTGTAAAAGTGCATGTAGCATCCTATGACCCTTTTAACAGAGCTAGCATGCTAAGTTTGCTACTCATTATACTACGGGCCGTTGAATGCTGGAATCTGCTTGGTCGAGGAACGTTCTGACGTGTGCAATTATTTTCAGGGAAAAGCACGGCGAACGTAGTTCCAGGCAGCTCATTTGACCGCATTACAGTTCCATATCACTTCGCATAGTTAACTGTAATAACGGAAATTAGCATACAGTACCTATACAGCACACAGGAATGACTGCAATCACACTGTGGCAGGAGGGGCGTGGTTCAGCGTGGTCTGCATCGGGAGAGAGAGGCAGGAGCGCCATATTGTGTGCAGTGCCCAAAGACATTTAAATAAAGCTCGCGTCCCAGCAAACCGACCCTGCCTTCTTCCTTCCACCCTCCTGAACCTTTGTTACACTGGTGCCGAAACCCGGGAAGGAAGAAGAACGCCGTCACCATCATGCAGTCCCCCCCAGGATCGCCATTTGCGGAGGTTATCCAATCGCTC
>NW_015505239.1:1093698-1175784 GCF_001515645.1 Sinocyclocheilus grahami
GCCTGTCTGTGTGACGTCACACAGACAGGCATCTGAGATCGGCTCGATTTGGGAAAGTGGAAAACATTTAACCAGATATAAATAAAAAACACTGGGTGGATTTTTATCATTATAGGGTGGTTGTGTACACACACTGCCAACACACATTTCAGTTCAAACAACTTGTAAAAGTGCATGTAGCATCCTATGACCCTTTTAACAGAGCTAGCATGCTAAGTTTGCTACTCATTATACTACGGGCCGTTGAATGCTGGAATCTGCTTGGTCGAGGAACGTTCTGACGTGTGCAATTATTTTCAGGGAAAAGCACGGCGAACGTAGTTCCAGGCAGCTCATTTGACCGCATTACAGTTCCATATCACTTCGCATAGTTAACTGTAATAACGGAAATTAGCATACAGTACCTATACAGCACACAGGAATGACTGCAATCACACTGTGGCAGGAGGGGCGTGGTTCAGCGTGGTCTGCATCGGGAGAGAGAGGCAGGAGCGCCATATTGTGTGCAGTGCCCAAAGACATTTAAATAAAGCTCGCGTCCCAGCAAACCGACCCTGCCTTCTTCCTTCCACCCTCCTGAACCTTTGTTACACACATGGTTAAGGTGCGGTGTGTGCACGGGCGCGCGGTGTGTGCACAATGTCGGTGGCTATTCAATTTCGGGGACAAAAGCATAGAGTAGAGGTGGCGGTTAGCCCACACCTCAGGCATCCGCTAATTTTGGGGACAAATTGGCCAGGGTTTAAAGCATTATTGGGGCATCTATGTGCGGGTGTCTCTTGGGAGGAAAGAGCGCGGCAGACGGGGGCGGTCGCGCAGGTGTGCCACCCCAAAAGCACCATTGTGCCCTCTCCGTCTTGTGCAGGTCCCCTTCGAACGAATTGGTATGGACCTCATCGGGCCATTACAGCGATCGGCACGGGGGCATCGCTTTGCATTAGTCCTGGTGGATTATGCAACGCGATACCCCGAGGCAGTGGCCCTCCGCAGCATTTCCGCGAAAAGTGTGGCGGAGGCCCTGTTTCATCTTATCTCCCGGGTGGGAATCCCGAAAGAGATTCTCACCGATCAAGGCACGGCGTTTATGTCACGGACTCTCCGCGAACTTTACGGACTTTTGGGCATTAAATCGATTCGCACCAGCGTTTATCACCCACAAACAGACGGTCTGGTCGAACAGTTTAATCGCACATTAAAAACCATGATTCGGAAGTTCGTCCACGAAGACGCCAAAAATTGGGACAAATGGCTGGAACCCCTCTTGTTTACCGTGTGCGAGGTCCCCCAAGCCTCCACAGGGTTTTCCCCCTTCGAGCTTCTCTATGGACGTCAGCCCCGCGGGGTGTTGGACGTCCTACGAGAAACTTGGGAGGACGGACCTTCGGACAGCAAAAATGAAATTCAGTATGTGCTGGACCTGAGAACAAAACTCCACACTTTGGGGCGGCTCTCCATGGAGAATTTGTTGCAGGCTCAGGGCAGACAAAGCCGGTTATACAACAAGGGAGCCAGATTGCGCGAATTTACACCAGGAGAGAAAGTACTTGTATTACTCCCCACTTCTAGTTCCAAATTACTCGCCAAGTGGCAAGGGCCCTTTGAGGTCACACGGCGAGTTGGGGATCTCAATTATGAGGTAGTGCGCTCAGACAGGGGCGGAGCACATCAGGTGTACCATCTCAACCTCCTTAAAAAATGGAGCGAGGCGGAATCAGTGATGCTGGTGATGGCGGTGAGCGGAGAGGAAGATCTCGGGCCAGAAGTGAACGCCAAAAGTCAATCTCTTGCTCTGGCCCCGGGAGGAGATCACCTCTCTCCCTCCCAACTCACTGATGTAGCCAGGGTGCAAGCCGAGTTTGCGGATGTGTTTTCGCCCCTGCCTGGCCGCACGGACCTCATTCAGCACCACATTGAGACCGAGCCCGGCGTGGTGGTGCGCAGCTGGCCGTATCGGCTGCCTGAACACAAAAAAAAGTAATTCAGACTGAATTAGAGGCGATGCTAGAGATGGGGGTAATCGAGGAATCCATCAGTGATTGGGCGAGCCCGATAGTTTTAGTACCTAAAACGGACAGCTCGGTCCGGTTCTGTGTGGATTATCGCAAGGTGAATGCTGTGTCGAAGTTCGACGCGTATCCAATGCCGCGGGTTGACGAATTGCTTAATCGGCTGGGCGCTGCTCGATTTTACTCGACACTGGATTTAACAAAGGGATATTGGCAGATCCCCTTATCTCCAATATCCAAAGAAAAGACGGCCTTCACCACGCCGTTTGGATTACACCAATTTGTAACGCTTCCTTTCGGGTTGTTCGGGGCCCCGGCCACCTTTCAGCGACTCATGGACTGGATCCTCCGACCGCATGCTGCATATGCCGCGGCCTATTTGGATGACATTATCATCTACAGCAATGACTGGCCGTGGCACATGCAGCATTTGCGGGCGGCCCTGCGGTCACTGAGGGAGGCCGGGCTGACGGCCAACCCGAAAAAGTGTGCGGTTGGGCGGGGGGAGGTAAGGTATCTGGGCTTCCACTTGGGCCACGGTGGACTTCCTCTCCCGGAATGGGGGGGGGGCTGCAGGCCGGCGGGCTCCCTGGCCTGAGTCGGGCGGTGGGGGTATGTGGCAGGAGGGGCGTGGTTCAGCGAGGTCTGCATCGGGAGAGAGAGGCAGGAGACGAGCGGTGCGTAAATAGGTCAAGGGCAAATGATAAACACCTGTGTCTTGTTTCAGTAATTGGTGTGGAGAGACCGGATAAAAGGGGCCACCTGGAACATGATGGGAGAGAGACGGACTGGGTACGCGAGCGACCCGGGGAGACGGGTGTAGATACACGGAAGCAAGTTGTGTTCTGTTTGTTATGAGTTATTGACTGCGAATCTGACAGCGCGGAGCGAGCGCCGTATTGTGTGCAGTGCCCAAAGACATTTAAATAAAGCTCGCGTCCCAGCAAACCGACCCTGCCTTCTTCCTTCCACCCTCCTGAACCTTTGTTACACACACGTGCTTGCACACGCACACTACGGTCATGCAGTTTGCACAAAAAGGTGTTGTCAGCACTGCCCTGACGATTTTATCAGTTAGCCTATATAGTGTAGCAACTTAAAGGCTACACATGACATTTCTCACTAGCGAGGTAATAACAGTGCTGTTTAGAGACTCTGCTGCAGAACACTGTTGAGGGACGCAGAGAGCAGAGGTAGCCTAATTCACACAAGCTCTCTCTCTCTCTCTCTTTCTTTATCTTTCTCTGTGTGTCTCTGTCTCTCTAGCTCTCTTTCTAATAACTTCATTAATAACTGCATTAGAATGCTATCAACGGCTCAAGCCTCCATTACCAGCTTTAAAATGACGTTTTGGAACTAGCAAAAGAGGCGTTGGATGAGATGCGGAAGAAATAATCCTACTCACAATAGCGATTTAAATACAAAAACCGGTCAAATCCCTTTAAATATATCATCTGATCGATGTCTTGAGGTGTGGTAACCGTAGTATAAGCGGGATAATTGACTCCGGGCCGTTGAAATATTAGAAAAATAATGCACACCCAAGGTATTTTCTAATAATTCAACGGCCAGTCGTCAATTATTCCTTACATAATGTATTGTTTTTGAATGATCTTCATTAGGTTTTTTTTTCCAGACAATATTAACATATATGTATTAACATATATGTAAAATTTGATTAAATGATCAACATATTTTGCTTTTAATTCTATTGCATTTGTAAACTAATTGAAAATTAGATGTACAGATGTACACACACACAACACTCATCTTCCAAGGACCCTGATTTGGTTTCTGTGCTTATCACCATGGCAACCTAGCTTTGATGCTGAATATGTTGGATGGCCAACAGAATTCTTTAGAAAATCACGTTGCTGTATCAATTGATTTCAAATTTTTGCAGAAAACACATATTTGCTTTATTGTGAGTTTGTGCCGAGGAGAACCAGAGAACCGTCAATGCTTGGAATCAAAATGCCAGCTAACTCTCAACACTAACTGGAAGTGACAAATCACAAGATCAAAATATATTACATTCAAACACATTTAATGCAAATGTGTCATGTTAATGTTATAGAACTAGTGGTCTTATGATCAGATTTAAGGGAGTGGTGTGTAAAGGTAGCACTGTATGAAACAACGTTATTAAACATTTACAGTCTGCAGAGAGGTCAGCTACATTTCACAGACTGGACAGAAGCGCTTGAAATGAAAATTCAATGCACACACTCTCTCTCAATGTCCCTCATACGTTGCTTTCACTCATTCAATAAGCAAGTCCTCCATTCATGCCTTCCCCCGATGCAGTTCATGTACACTTAAAATGCAAATCAGCAGGCCTTTCTGATTGGCTCTCTCCACAACCAAAGATGTCTGAAAATGCATCAATAAAGTTATATTATCAGAAAACATATCTGATGTCATTTCTGAACTCATAATATGTATTATTAGCATCCATCTGAAGCTGTTCACATGATTCTGGTAAAACTTCACACCGTCATAAGAGTCTATACGTATCAAAACGTTTACGTAGGGCTGGGCGATAAAACGATAATGATAATTATCGTGATATAATTGTCCTCCATAAAGCGATTACAAAAGTTCGATAAATGTTCTATATAATGCCAAAAGCGATACGAAATAGCTGAACTCATCTGAACCGTGCCATGAACCATTTATCAGCTCGCTTCAAAGTTCAAACGGCAGCGCAGCGCAAGCTCAGTGGAGCAGATGTGTTTACTCGCTGATGAGCAAAATGTGGGATTTATTTAATTATTAATGTAGACATGTATTAAATGTAAAGGAATAATGGAATATAATTACAGTATTTTTTGTGATTATGCTAGCATTAATGTAGCAATAAAGTAAATGTTTTTCATACAAACAAGTAGAAACCATATAATATACAATATACATTTTACCATGCATTGAGGTGCTATATGTGTGGTTTTAACTGTGGTTATCATAATCTAAATGTAAGCTACTATGGAAGACCATGGTTAATAATAAAATAAATAAATAAATAAAAAAAAAATTTGTGAACAGTCAGAATAATACAATTTCGCCATATAGAAGTGAGGTTGTTACAGATCACTGTTTTTGATAATGGAAAAGTGTAAATTATTCAAAAATGTGAAATTTTTGTCAGGCTCTGACCACAAAGAGTAGTTTAAACCCACATTTAACGGTCTGGTTTCTACAACTTTCACTTACGAGCAAAAATCTGCCTTTAAACTTGAAAGAAATAAATATTTGAAATTTATCGTTGTAATTATCGATATTGAATTATATGAAAAAATGTATTGTGATAACGTTAACATTCAGGCTGTGAAAGATGTGTCTTCTGCTGTGATGGAGAATGTGCCACTCTTCATGGCACTGGATGTAACTGGGGCATCTGTGTTGTGGTAACCATGACAATGTGTGAGTTTGTCATCTACAGTGGCAAAGCTCTGAGGGGATTGAGCTCATGATGCGGAGTCTGTACCACACACCCACCCACACAAACATACACACACACACACACACATATGTGCACATGCAACATACTATGGTTTAAGCCGCAGTAAAAGCATTTGATTCATATAGGGTGTTATTCAGGAAGGTTGCAGGTTCGAATCTCACCATATTGTGCACTTTAGTGTCCTTTTTGAAAGAAACTGTGTCACTTTGAATAAATGTGTCTGCTAAATAACTACTGTGTATTTTTAGGTAAGTAATAAACTTTTTTTCTGATGGTGGACTCAAATATGCAAAATATTGCAGAGTGGCAATATATATGATCAGTTTATTCTTTTGCAAAATATTCATTTATCAAACAAGCTACTATTCTACTACTCTAAGACCTCCCACTTTATTGCAGATGCTTCCCCCTCCCAAAATATTTTTATTCACAAAACTGTGATAGAGACGGTTTGTTCCCAGCAAGCCGAGGCTTGTTAGCTGATATGTTTCGCTCTCTCCTCTGCACTCCGTCATGATGCTTGTAGAAAGCGAGACTAGACAATCGTTGTCAAGGTAACCAATCATCTTTAAAGAATTTATAATGCAAATAGCATTTGAAATATGGGGTCAATGATGTCGGAGTTAGTTGAGACCCGTTTCTTAAAATATTAAGAGAGAAAAAACAGTTGTGCCTCTTTATGAATCTGACTGTGCTATTTATAAACGTCACAAAAATATTGGTTTGAAATGAATTCAGATACCTGAAATCTAATCGAAAATCATATTTGAACAGCAACAAAAAGTAACTATATTTGTATTCTCCCTTCTGAATATTTTGAGTCATGCAAAAAATTGGTTTAGGAAAAAAGTAAAAGTAGCTGGTTTTAGCTGGTCTCCCAGCCTGGCCAAGCTAGTTTTAGTTGGTTAGTCAGCTGGTCTCCTAGCCTGACCTTTTAAAACCAGCTTGAACAGCTAAAGAAGTGGTCAAAACTCATGAACTGATTCATGAACCGAGAAATCAAAATTCTCTTCATCTTTTGATATATGAGAGGTCATTGCAACAAAAACATTCTGTACGTTTCAAAACTCAAAACTTTCTTGTTAGTCTAAAACTATTGAAGCCAGTCTGTCAAAACGACAGCTTGTGGAATGTGCCACTCTATGATGTAATAGTGTGGCGAAACACCGCCTCCGAAGAAGAAGATCAATGCCTGCTTCTACATCACAGCCCTGCCCACCAATTTGCGCATATAGTGAGATGGTCCTCACTGCAGAACACAAGATCCAGGGGGTGAGGTTGGATCCAGATCCAACTCCTCCCACCTTACATATACCTAAACCCACCCATCTCCACCCCTAAACCTACCATCTCCACCCCCTAGATGTGGATCCAACCCCGCCCCCTGGATCTTTGTTCTGCAGTGAGGGGCTGAATCCGCCACACTTATTCAAAGAGAGCATTCTGATGAGGGGAGTCAAAACAGTACAGAAAATAACCTACAACCTCTATGATTTTTTTTATGTAAAAACCTTGAGAACATATACTGTAGGTAAGTGGACCTCAGAGAACAGTACAAAATTATAAATAAGGCAGTTCAAGACCCCTTAAAAACCTACAAACCAGCTATAAACAGGCTCAAAGACCAGCTAACACCAGCCAAACAGCTTAGGCTGGTTTGAACTTTTTGTCAGCATAGACCATATTCTAGAGCTCTTAATCTTACCCAATACCTAAACATAACTGATACAACAACCTTACTTAGTATCAATAAGCAGCAAATTAGGTGTTTACTGAGGCAAAACTCTTAGTTAATAGTTACTATGTGTTCCCTAACCTACCCAAAAAGTAAATATTTTGCTACTGAATATCAGTATTCATGTGATCTCCAATAGGAAGTGTAAAATAAAGGACATAACTGTCCATAGCAACCTCCCAGAACACCTTAGCAACCACCAAGCAATACTCTTACAAACATCTGACTACCAACCACTCTGAACAGCTGCATTGCCTCAGCAACCACCTAGCTAAGCCTACATTTCTTCAAACTTTCAATCTCTATTCAGACTTACTATGTATACAATCTATACAAAGCTAATAACCTTTAAACCTGCTAACTATAACCTTCCTTCCATTCAAAGTTTGTCTTTGCTTTTCAAGTTAATAATAGTTTCTCCAAGCTGACATCCATGTTTTTATGCTGTCACTGTGGTAAGTGACAGTTCAAATGATTGAATTAAACAAATGTCATAATTAACAAAGTGGGGCAGAGAGAGGGCAAGATAGAAAGAATGACAGAATATCCAAAAACAAAAACAGGCAATTAAAAGTCATTATTTTTATTAGCCAGGGATAGGCTTTTTAAAAGAGTGGGTGGTGGTCTTTAAATATTAAACACTGCTTTAGTTTCTTTGTGAGTTTAATGACTGAATGTGTCTGTATGTCTCTCTGTCTCTCTTAGTCACACATACACACACACATACGGGCACATGGCCGTCTGTGAGTATGGCGTCACTAATGAAACAACTTTGGTGCGCCACATCAGAGTCCACCCACGTTGTTGGTATATGGCACAGGTGGCCGGCCCCCAACACGCTTTACCAACCCGCTGACTCACAAACACTCTCTCACTTGCTCTCTGTCTGTCTCTGGCATAATCAATCACACCCAGAGGTAAAGCGTTATAAATACTCCACAATCTTTGAAGCTACCAAACCTGAGCATTCACCTGTCACAGACTTCTAGCAATTGTCATGAGGTAAAACAATATGAAAATTGAATGTGTCCTTGCTGAATAAAATTATTAAATGATTAATTTAATTAAAAAACAGTTCTTAAAAATAAATTACTGTTTTATTTAGCAAGGAAGCATTGAATAATGAAGTAAAAGATATATCCCAGTTTCCACAAAAATATTAAGCACCACAGCAGTGTCAACATTGATAATAATAAGAAATGTTCAAAAGTCAGCATATCACAATGATGTCTGAAGGATCATGTGACATACACATATGTGACACCTGTAACTGGAAAATAATAAGAATTATATCATATATATGTACGTATAATGGATGTATGTTGTACAATAACTTCCTTTAAACATAACATTTACAAAGAAATGTGTAAAAATATCAGTGTTGTTACAGATTTAAATGACAAAATTGTGGGCTAACTTACTTTGATTCAACAGGATGAGATAATTCTCCAAAAAAACAGTCATTAAGGCTCATTAACCCAGGTCTTTGTCCTTCTCTCTTCTCTCTTTTCTAATGTAAGGATGAATCAAAAATAACATCAACAATTTTCTTTGAGGATCATTTCAAGATTACATAATGCTCCTTTGAACAGAGGCTGTGGCGTCCATATAAGGAAAGATTTCTTTGGGAGTATATTACAGATTTCTATATAAAAGCACTTGAATATAATCATCAGGAACATAACGTATAAAGTAGTGCTGGGCAACGATTAATCACGATTAATCGCATCCCAAAAGTTTTTGTGTACATAATATGTGTGTGTGTACTGTGTATATGTATTATGTATATATAAATACACACACATCATGTATATATTTAAGAAAAATATGTTATGTTAATATATTAAATATATTTATATATAAAATAAATTATATGAATATAAATATATACATGTAAATATTTTCTAAATATACTGTACGTGTGTGCCTTTATATATAAATAATAAATATACACAGTACACACACATATATTTTTTATTTTGGATGCGATTAATCATTGCCCAGCACTAGTATAAAGGAAACAAACAAACAAAAAAGAATAACAATTGAATATTTGACTTTAAAGATAATGTCACAAAAAACAGCAAATATATATCACAAATATAATAAAAAGTGCCAAACATATTAATCACAAAGTTGGTAATAACACTATTAAAGCTACTGGTACATCATCACAATTTGTGGGTATCACCAAATTTATATATATATATATAAAAAGGTAAAATAATACTATTCATAATTTTGCCATGTAACACATGACTGAAGAGGGTTTACAGTTTTTTGGTTTAGTAACTAAGAACTCAGAAGACTGACCAAGATTAGCACACTGTTTACGTATGTGTGAGAAGAGCTACAATCATACTAAGCCAAAAGAGCAGAAACAGAAACAGATGCCAGACACGCCACAATTACACCAGTACAGTTACAAAGCTTAATTTTAGATCGTACATGTCTTTATGCAAACATAGCTGTAATTGCAGGAGGCGTTGTTGAAATAAAATAAAAAATGTAGTGCAGCTGCCTCTTTTTGCACTTGGGTCATTCCTGTCATGCAGTACCGTTAGAGCTCTGTGACTTTATCATTAAAGGAAGCTTTTCTATTTTCAGAAATAAAATGTCTGGTCAAATTCAGGCCCTTCAACTTTATATATATATATATATATATATATATATATATATATATATATATATATATATATATATATATATATATATATAGTGAAGGGGAATGGAAGTTAAATTGTTAGATTAGATTGTAAGAAAGAGGTTCTTTAAATTCTTTAAGTTCTTTTTATTTTTTGCATTTGCCTTTATTTTACAGGACAGTAGGGGTGCGACAGAGAGGAATATATCATTTTGGGACATGCAGGTTGGGACTCAAACTTGCCTTCCCAAATACATTGTGAACGTTTTGTACTGTACTATCATAGCAGTTTCAAATACAACTTAGGCTGGTTTCCCCATTTAAACTGTTTTTTTTTGTCCATTCCAACCAAAGTAGTAAATTAATTTAAAATGTATGCTTTTTTTTTTATTTTTTAGATAATATTATGTTTTTTAATCTTTAAATGTGTAATTATTTCATCCAATATATTAAGACATATATAACAGTCATGTGATAACATGAAAAAAAAGAGATTTTTACTCTTATCATTTAACCCCCAACTCTTTTCACCATTTTACTGTTATAAGAACACACATCTCACAACTGGTCATACATTTCAATGAGAAACTTAAAACTTTACAGTAATTTGATACAAAAAGATTAGAGACACGTGTTCCCAGACACTGTTCGATCACCAGACGGGCGATTATAGTTGTGTAAAACCTGGCAGAGCAGCATAGCGCAGTTTGAGCTGCAGCAGTAAAACTATACTGCACATCTACCTGCCAGAAAGAGAGAGAGAGAGAGCAAAAGAAAGAGAGCGCAAGCGAGCGTGCGCTCCAAGTGCAGGTTTCTGGGTTGGCAGCAGAGCGCGCGAATAGAACGTGGCACGCGGAATATTGGCCAAAATTCCCGCGAACTCAAACATCAGGAGACGCTCAGAGGGAAGCGAACGAGAACGGTCGACAACGCCTATTTCTCTGAAACGTTCAAATTATCCGGTAAGTC
Source organism: Sinocyclocheilus grahami (assembly GCF_001515645.1). Lineage (NCBI taxonomy): Eukaryota > Metazoa > Chordata > Actinopteri > Cypriniformes > Cyprinidae > Sinocyclocheilus > Sinocyclocheilus grahami. The sequence continues at coordinate 1,104,516 of NW_015505239.1, forward strand.
TTCGTTTTTACATTAATTCCACACAACTGTTGTCGCTGAATGCGTATATTTGTTTTCCTTAAGGACTTTACCGAACGCTTTCGTAATAGAATGTGTTAGTTTTGTTTAACAGACTGCGCTAACATTTTTTTCTTCACATTTCCTTAGAAAATTCACCTGCGACTTAACTAAAACTTTTCACAACATTAAGAGGTTCCGCGCCAGTCATGTTTGTATTTACATTTGTATTTGCAGGCTTGCACTTCCATCAGGTGAATTTGGTCAGTTAACTGTAAAAAGCACGTCAAATATGTTTACATCAAACCCAAATCACTGCGTCTGCTGTGCGCAAGTGGACACTGCAGTTTCTGTCGGTCGTTATTTCTTGACAGCAAAACCTTTCTTTTTCAGGCAAGTTCTGTAATGCGTCAGTTCATCCTTTGATTTCTTGAATGTTAATTAGAAGTTAAAAGTGCAGTGGACTCTGAGTTGTACTGTCCTTTTTTATTTGACGACAAATGTGCATTGTTGAATTATGTGTGGTATAGTGGTCAACAATATGCGTGCCATTTATTAAAACAGGTAAATCCTTGCTGGTAATAAACATTGCGTGGATGCTCTGAGACTTGCGGTTATTAGATTTGAAATGTTTTTTTTTTGCAGTCTGTGACATCATGTACCACTGCACATAATGACATTTTAAGGGTTTTGTTTCAGCATCTGTAACTGAGTGTTTTTTTTTCTGGATATCTAAAACATTTATATAATAATGCCATATTTATGTTCTTCAGATTTAAGTGGTATACCTGATACAAAGAGTGCTGCTGGTACACATTACCATGGTGGGTTCCAACACTTAATAAAAACATCTTCTCCTCTACTTTACTTTTACTTTATTGTGTTAATCAGATAATAATATAGACCAAATACATAGACTAGCATCTCTAAAAACCTAACAAACAATGTGTGTCTATTAGTGCTGGGCGGTATGACCAAAAATGTATATCACGGTATTTTCCAAAATTATACCGGTTTCACGGTACATGACGGTATTTTTTTTTCATGCATGACCGGGTGTTAACCATATTTTCTACTGATTGAGAGAGGAAATACTGCAGTATATTGACTTAGAACGCCCTATTTTACTGTCATGATGAGTGAATTTTGTCATATATGTAAATGTGGTGTGCACCCAGTGTGCTTTTTTTGTGCGGAAATGGAACATACATTGGAAGGTGTTACAACCCTCCCCATCAGGTCAGGCTTGATCTTTTTTTTTTAAACATGATGCTAACAGACATACGGTATGTATATATATATATATATATATATATATATATATATATATATATATATATGTGTGTGTGTAAAAGTGTATCTATATACACACATATGTGTGTTTGCAATAATGTTTTGCAGTTTGCAATTTTCCTATAGACTTCCAACATTTGATGAACGTTTAAACATTTTTATGTTTATCAAGGTTTTTTTTTCTTGTGATAATGGCGCTTAACTTGTATTTAATCTAGAATTTTCCTTTAAATGCTCTAAACCTGTAATTTAGTGGTCACAGTATTGTTTGAGAGGCCATTATTTCTTATGTAACAGTCAGTGATTGTTGCGCTATAGTATATAACAACACATTCCTTTGTTTAGTTGCTACATTCTGTTATTTTTTTACTCATGAAAGAGGAAAATTGTAAGAAGTTTTTGTTGTCAAATGGGGTCAGCTTGTATTGTGTGTCCACCTCTTAATTCAATTTTAATTACCACCCCATAGTGTTTAAAGGAGTTCATCTACTTTTTTACATGATGATGATTATGGCATCAGTAGACAGAATATAGCAAAACTGACCTTTCTCTCTGTGGTTCCCATAAGAGGAGCACAAAGAGGCCCGGACACTGTGTTTGTGTCAGTGTCTGTACAGTATGTGTGTGTGAATTCAACCCACGGGCTAAAACACCACCCACCACCTCTGTTCAAAACACCATCCTGTTCTCCAGAGCTCTTAGCAGGGCCCGTCATCCCTTTATATAACATAACACCTGGCCCACCTCCACCCCCAGCCAACACCCGCACTGCACCAGAGGTGATCAACAAGAGCACCACCCCCCCTTCCCCACTGCAGATTTCCCAAAACTAAATCAAAACAATGCACTTTTGTAATGGCTGACCACTGCAGATTTCCCTAAACTAAATCAAAATAATACACTTGTATAATGGCTTACCACTGGCCACAGTAGTTGGATAGTTGGAGGTGTCAGATCTAGCCTGATCTTTCTATTTTTACTCAACAACCTGTTGAACAGTTGTGGTTTTGATGGAGGCTGCTAAAAATAAAATGGAACCAATTATAATACAGTGATTATCTGATAAGAGGTCTAAGTCGGTGTGCTTTTTTCCACTATTCAAGTGGAAATATTAGTTTCAGAGTTTTGGACATTTCTGAGTGTTTTTTTTTTTTTTTTTTACATAATGTTTTATATAAACTACCATTTAAAAGTTAAATTTAGTTCAGAAGAAATTAATAAGTTTTTTTAATTTACTAAATAATGTAAGTTATTTACGTAAAAAGGATGCATTAAATTGATCAAAAGGGACAAGAAAGGCATTTGCAATGTTACAAAAGATTTCTATTTCAAATAAATGCTGTTCTTTTGAACGTTCTATTCATCAAAGAATCCTGAAAAAAATAGAGTTTTCACAAAAATAGTAAACAGCACAACTGTTTTTACCATTCATAATAATAAGAAATGTTTCTTGAGCACCAAATCAGCATATTAGAATGATTTAGGAAGGAGCATGTGAAACTGAAGCCTGGAGAAATTGCTGCTGAAAATTAAGAAACTAGAAAACAAATTTCAAATTGTAATAATTTTTCACAATATTACTATTTTTGATCAAATAAAATGCAGCCTTGGTGAGCATAAGAGGCTTTTAAAAAAATCATATATGTACAGTATATGTTTGTTTATGTGCAATTTTGTGGAAAACAGAAAATAATTGTTTAATTCTGACCTTTTCACAAGGTCCCCATGACCAGGAAGTGTCAGAGAATTTTCATTTCCAGGCCTGGAAAATCATTTAAATTAATCAAATTAAGGGTTTTTAAATAAGTGAATATATAGTGATTATAACTTTATTCTAATAAAAAGCTCTAAAATGTTTAATTGGCTAGAAAGTGTCTAGAGCAAAAAGAAATTAGTTAGAAAAGTGCAGTCTTTATAATTCTTTTTTAAAGTCTTAATCCACAAATCACAAATGACTGGGAAGAGTCATAAAAATTAATTGATTAAAAGTTTTATAAATAAGAGAAAATAAAGCAATTAAATGTTTTTAATGAAAGGAATAATGCAATTAATAATAATAATGCAAATAATTTAATGTAGAATATGCAATAGAATTCATGTTTTAGTTGTGAATAATGGAGAGATACAATGGCAGAAACCATACAGCTTCGTCTTTAAGCAGCAGTACTGTCATAACCTGATTTAGATTTAATCACCTACATGAACATATCTATCAAATAAGTGCTTAACACAGTGTCACTATTGACATAGCTGGGAGAGACAGCTTTTATCATGGGAGAAACGTCACTGAGATTTAGCCTGTGTTAGTTTGAGATAGCGAGATCTTGTCTGTTTTATTTCTGTCTAAATAGAAACCTCCAGTTGACACCAAATTCCCTGGAGCTGCTTCTAAGCACATAAAATAAGAGGACGAATATCACTGTGTCTGTGTGAATGAGAGAAACAGAGACAAATAGAGAGAGACTGGAGTAAAATTTACAGAAGACAAATAATAGGACTGAATCTACAGTTTCTGAGTTTTATGGGGGACCTTGTTTAAAAAAAAAGCATCACACACGACACATGCCCTCATGACCTAAATTCATGCCCCTGGAGTGTCTCAATCTGTCTTGTCTCCTGACAAAAAAGACACTTATTTAGAAACTGATAACTTTATTTAACATGAATATAAGATGCAATCAACTGGTGCAAATGTGTTTACACTATTGGACTGTCAATTTTACGTTTACATTCTATTTTGTATGAAAATAAACTACATAGATAAAACAATTAGATAAAAAAACTTTCATTTCCTTGGTTAAGGACAGTAACTCGGCTTCAGAGAGTGACTTTCTGTCCAATGTCAGATATAAAGGGGAATGTAAAATGAAGATGTTAATTAATATTTCACCCACCCACTCATTTTCCATCATTATCTGTGGATGCGTTAGTCCATGTCTAATGGAGCTGGGCTCCGGTCAGTGGATTTGAGTCATTAGTTTCACACAAATTCAAGGGACATTAAAGCACCATATCTGCGTAATACTTCCAGTAACAGTAGATAATAGTTCTCTTAGAAAGTCCATTTATTTTTTGTATTAACATTAACTTGAGTGCAGTTTAATTAGCTGTTCAGTAGGATTCCATTTATCATAATATCTTTCTTTTTTTATGTAGTGTTGGTCTTCATCCAGTCGAGAAAATTGAGTCTCTGTCTTTGTAAACCAGGTCTTATATTGGTTTTTAATTAGAGTTTTGGCTTTAATTGTGTCTCTTTTTAGGTTTAGATTTATAGTATTAAAACATATTTTGGGTTAGCAGTGATAATATGGAAGCCTGGTGTCGCATGTGGAAAGCTCAGAGGGAGATGTTTTATCATATTACCAGCATTCAGGAGTTATTGCTTGCTGCTAACATACCCATCACTGATTCCCAAAACTAGCTCTAACTCAGCAAGAGAGCAGTTTGATGTAAGACTTCCAAGTTAGAGCTGGAGAATTTGAGACTTCTCTTGAGAGGTGTTGTTGTGGTTCTCTCACTGCAAGCTAATACTTGAAAAGCAGCCATGGAATAAAACAGAGCAACATCTTTGCTTTTATAGTCTGTTGGAATCTAGAAGCTATTGCTTTTCCCTCCCTTTTTTGTTGCCTGGGAAACGGTGTTATCATGAGGCGGGTGCTTGTTGTTAAGTGATCCACCCTCAATGTTTTTCGGTGGAAGCATGCCCAGAACAGCCAGGAAATGAAGTTAACTGAGCAGTTCTCTTTGTGCAGTGCCGTGGCATATCTCATTTCTCTCATGTCTGTGAAGAACCTTTTCTGAGAATTATGGGATGCGCAGAACTTACTAAAAAATAAAGAACTTTCTTTTATTACTGACGATGCAAAGCCCTCTTATTTTCCAGCTTCAGCTACCTGTAGAGATATTTTTTCATGATCCAGTCAATTCCTGTAGAATAATCATTTCATTTCATGATTGATTGATTCCTTGCACTGATACTTACAGACTTATTTGGAGGAAACATTGCATTGCTTTATGTCTTTCTTTATTTCTTCAACTAATAGTTGCATTATCTTTCTTAACTGTACAGTATATTTGATAAAATGCATTTTTGACACCAAATTTGCCCTTAAGTTTTTTTGTCTCTTGCAGTTGAATGCCAGTATATATATATATATATATATATATATATATATATATATAGTTTTTGTTTGTTTTGATATGAGTTTTCACATTCTGTTTTCTCTGAATCTGAGCACAGTTGAGCTAAACCCATCTGTCACAGGACAGATCATAATCTAAGAAACTTCATTTTGGTCATAACTCAATTTTGAAACTGCATTTTGCTTTTGCACAGCAGAATAGTACAGTAGGATTTCTCACCCACTCTCAAAAGTCAGGAATCTGGAATCTGGAATTTTTTTAGTCATATTCCAAGAATACCTTGGAAAGAGATTTTTGTGAGTGCTTAACTGTCGAATTGTTTACTTGTGTTGTGCAGTGCTGCGCAATGACCAGCTCCCCTCCTCTTGAATCCACCAGCCCAACAACTGCTGGCTGTACTCTAAAGCAGCCGCACTGTACTGTACCACTGCATTTATGTATGACTGTAACCAAGGCAACAAACAACATAAGGAACAGAATGGACAGATTAACCGACTGGGTGTGAAGGGAATCCAGGGTTCTTAATACACACACATAATTCTTCCAATTAGCCATTTCTGAGACACAACGTCAAACAAAGTATTTTGTGGGAAGGTTCTGACTGCACCAGCTTGTGGCATTGTGGAGGTATTATAGACAGGTAAGATAAGATGCACTGCCCTCTTTGAATCTTGTATTGTGCTTTTGTTTGTTGTCCTTGAGTCTCAAGAATGTTTTCACGCACATTCCATATGACCACTACAAAAGTACAGTTTTAATGTAGATGAAATGTGTTTAATTATTGTGTAACTTGGTGTAACACCAGAGGGAGTTTGTGTGTGTGTGTGTGTGTGTGTGTGTGCGTCTTGGTGCTGTACAAAGCCATCTGGCACCTACTGTTTCACCACAGCTTGATAAGATTCACTCTTTGAAGAGACCTATAAATCCTGCTGTCTGTTAGGCCTGTTGTGGCCATCTACAGACCTCTATCTCTAGAAATCTGGTGTGTTGCATTATTTAATAGTGGAACGTGAGATATGACATATTTTTGACAGCTTATGAGAAATTCTGTTCTCAGGAGTTTGTGTTCCTTTGACACAAATGTATTAAATGTATTTTAAACCTGTATTTTTGTTTGATAATTACTGTAGGTTTTGTTAACAGTGTACTTAGCAGAAAAGGGATTCACATTTGATAAATTAAGTCGTACCTTCCTCAGATTATTTGCTTTAAACATCATTTACTTACCTTCAGGTTGCTTGATACTTTTTCCTTGGAACACAGGAGGAGTTTTTTATCGAAATGTCAAAGCTGCTGTAGATAAAATGAAACAGCTGTCAATATCTGTTGCAGTTAAGCTGGTTTAGTTCAAAAGTTAATCATATAATTATAATATATGAAAAAAGTAACTGTTTGTGTGTGTGTGTTGTTTTATTGATTTATTTCTTGATTTTCCTACAGTAAATTAACAAGCAAGTTATGCATATTTTGATTGATATTACGTTGATATTGTAATCACACAAATGTTTTGCTTTGGATCAGAATCAAAAATTTGCTCAGATAAACAGACGTGTCATCATGGCAGACATGAGACAGCATTTTTAGCAGGTTCACTTTGAGAATTAAAAGTCTTCACAGAAAAAGTAATTAATGAAAATGAAGTGCAGTAACTAATTTTCTTGGAAGTAAAAGTTTCCATCTCACTGGACTGATGGTTAACTGTGGAGGAGTGACAGCTCAAAGACATGAACTAAAACCTGACTTTGTGTTTGTAAAGAGAGGTTATTTTTCCTTTCCTTTTCAAACAGTTCAAATGTTTAATGTATTACTATTTAAAAATCATTTTGACAAGCTCTCAGAAATGAACAGAAAAGACAAAAAAAATCTGAAAAGAATAGCCTATTTCATATTCAGTCACTAATGCAAATGCAAGGTGTGTTTTTCCTCATTTGAGTCATGTTTTATGAATAGCTTGCATTACTTTCACTGCACATCATGAATCCAACTATATTTCACAGCACAATATCATTGTGAATAATATTGTGGATAATGTGGTAAATAGCACTAGATAAAAGTGCTTTTGCTGTGTTGGAAATGATAAACAAGTAAATGAGTTGTGAGCTCACTGTAAATGAGTTGTGTGCTCTGAATGTAGATTAGCTGGGGTCATGTAGGGTTTATGTAAATTTCATTCCTCTTCCTGATTTATGTAAATCTGTGGGGTATTTATCTAATGTATTTCCACAATTGAGTGTAATATCTCGTAAAGATTGTAAGCTTGAAGTCTCAGGTCTTCTTCTAATGTTCATCATTGATAGTTCATAGCCCTGTGTGAAGGTCAGTTTAACAACTGCACTCTCAAAAGAACAACAAGAGCATTAGCTATCCTACATCTGACTTTCTGTCAATTTGATATTAAAAGGTTTTTCATGCACATTTGAAGAAGTGAAGTTAATACTTGAAACCAAAAAAAAAAAAAAAACAGACTAAAGATTTCTTTGTTTAGGAAAAAGTTTCTAGGCCATTTACGTAAATGGGTGTAATCAATAATTTTCTTTTAGACTCAGAAGCTGCATTTAGGTTGCAGATTTATTTTTTTGAGGCATCTGGATGTCTCAGGCTGTAAACATGACAAATTCAGCCTTGAAGTTTAATACATATTTAGTCACCTGGCAGTTTTGTGTTGTGGCAGTAGTGTGGAAAGGGCTTGGCTGTACATTATCCCACTTATTACTCACCAAATAAATATATACCTGTACATGTAATATTGACTTAAGTTTTTTTTTTTTTTTTTTTTTAATTTAACTTACTCATAAATCTAAAAGTTCTCTCCTAATTTTTCCCAGCTTTCTTTCTATCTCTCGCTCTTTTACCTTTGCAGTTTTTTCATGGACTCTTATTCATAAATGTGCATGGATGCCTATAAACATAGGCTATTATAAATTGGCATGTTTTGGGCTATCTGAGATAATTATTTTTCAGGAATTACACATGGAGGGTCTTTTCAATATCGCATTCAGTTCAATACATGTGATTCATCTTAATCTTTCCCTGAATCACATTTTTTATTTTGCTTAAATTTTTTTTTTTTTTTTTTTTTATAATTTAACTGTATATTATATTTACGCTTCCACTAAAACAAAAAGGCAGTCAATTACACTGTAAATTACAATCTGCCCAGCAACAAGAAAGTCTCCTCAGAAAAAGTCCTTTTCACTAAAGTCGATACAAAAGATGCAAGATGATGCCAAAATATCTGAGTGCTGAATGCCATGAGTGTTTAATCAGAATCAGGTACTCCAGAGACCTATGTAAAAGAAGTGTTTATAATGTCCATGATTATGCACAATCATCTTTTGTCGTATGATTGGGTACAATTCCCCTGTTTTTAATCAAGCCTCAGCTTTCATGGCCAGAGTGCATTTACAACACACAGCCTAATGCTATGATTGTGCCAAATGAGAGACACAACAACATGATGCACCATCAATTAGATTACTAAGTACCCATTTCTAAAAATAAATTCATCCATATGAATGTGTTTTGATAAATAATGTCTGTCTCCGTTTGTTGACTCACAGCTAATTAATGTTATGTCTCTTCATTTGTTTGAATGCTGCAAGAGAGCATGTTTTTTAGCTAAGAGGAGAATAAAACACACTTGTTATGGCCGATGGAGGCTTGATGACCAATTTAGTAAATGCTCAAATGGCACTTTGCTAATTGAACGTTGACAGACACATAATGGAATTACAGGACAAATTGTAACAGGGTTTTTGTAAGACATTGACGTCTATCTCTTTGTTTCCACAGGCAAATCTGTCTGCTTTTAAATTTCTTTTGCTTTTCCTTGTCATTTTATATATGTTTACTAATATAGTTTATTTAAACTGCTCAGAGGACATTTTATTGCTGAAATGTTGCACTTATAGTTTAAGAGACTTAATTGAGTTCTTAGTTACGTTTGTTTCATTTTTTTTTTTAGATGTTTAAAGTAGAAACAAAATGATATAATGCTGAATAGCAAAGCACTGTATTTCTAGAATCTCTAACTTTGATGTTTTGGCGAATCTGAGCACAGTTTGAGACATTGTTGATCTTTTTCTCAAGAGAAATAGTCACAGAGAGACAAAAGTCTTCATTTGCTCTCTTTAAACTCATTGAGCAGATTTCCTCTATGTTTTATCTTTCTGATGAGTGCTTTCAGCTTAATGGTAAAACCATATTACAGTTATTCAGTCAAGGTAAACTCATGCCATCACAAGAATGAATCCAAACATCATTATTTGTTTGAACAGTGCTGGTCCTGAAACCCTTCCAAAATCTTATTTGAAGATTAGCTCAGTAGGCTGCTTTAGTTAGGAACACTATATGGCTTTTCAAAATGCTGAGTGACAGCAAATATAGACACGGCCGGCAGCTCTGCAGAGAGAGAGCCAAACAATGCCCAAGGCTTCAAACTGAATGTTCAGCTTTGCAGAGCACAGACAGCTTCCACAGCGAGGAGACACGTGCGTGCACACAAATACGGAAGCTGGATTGCATAATTTATCAGAAACAAGGTAAAGGGGTTATATTTTGTCTATTGCTTTCTAAAGACCAAATATAAGAAGCAGAGATAGCCCTAAACCTCAGAAGATTTAGACGAGCGTCTAAATGTGTTATCTCCCTGCTGTTGGAAGCTTGAGTAACTCTTCAGCAAGAAATGTTTAGAGGAGTTTTTCGTTTACAAATTTGCTCACCAGAAATGTGCTTAAAAATTGGAACTGATTTCCTTGGTGTCCTCGCATCTGCCGAAGATTTCAGTGTGAACTCAAACATTTTTTACTATATTGTTCCAAGATTATCTGAGTTATGCTTTTAAAATTTATTTTATGGTCTCTAATATAATAAATATTCCTCTTGGTGCTTTTTGCAATGTGTTGACACAGAAATGTCCTGAATGAATGTAATAGACTTTAGTCAGGTTAGATGCCATATTGAATTTTAGAGCTACACCAGCCATCAATTAGAGCTGACTGGTTTTTGCTCAAAAACCTGTGATTGTCAACCTGCTTTTTTGTTTTATTTCAGCCGATCTCTTTTCCGGACTTGCTCACAAAATGCATTGCAATCATTTCCAAAGATGTAATTTGTGTGGAAATATTATGAAGTCTGTAAGCAGGACATTAACAGAGGCCAGAGACGGGACATACTGAAGATGAGAAAATACTGTACAAGACAATGTGTGCAATATTGGAAGAAAACTTTGATTGAATTGGGAGTGGGGGTATCTGTGTATCTCTGAAGGGAAAGTTTTGATGGCATTTTCTTTTCGTCTTACCTCTGTATAATGCCTATTAAAGTAGTGTTTATAAGCACAGCGAGGAAAATTAGTGGCACAAATAATAAAGGTCCTGGATAATGTAATTTTTAGCAACTCTCAACTTTTGTCTCCTGAAAGTTTTTTTTTATTCCAGAAATACTGTCAGCTGAACAATCGGTATGTTGTTAAACAACAGTACAATCCATTAAACGAACTGTACTTACATACCTCATCTCGTTCCATCCCTCAGACTTGTTTTCATTCAAGTCAAAAACTGAATATGGCACTACCCTAACTAAGCTCTATTGATATTTTTTAATGAAACATGGTTTTAAAATCAAAATAGGAATGGTAATACCTGGTTACAAAAAATACTAACAAAGTGAAATCAATAAAAATAAATAAAAAGCATGCCACGGGCAATAGAGTTAATCAAAACGGTAGCATGCGCACTAAACATTCCCAGTTTAGTTTTTTAAGCATCTCTTCTCCAAACTGTCTTTAAAGTGCTTCTCTCCCCTCATTACCATGCATGTATTGGCCTTGCAAAGCCAGTGTCTCCTGCAATCATAGGGGCCAAGGGGAGATTAATTAGAGACCTTGGTGCTCCTGTGACAGGCAAAGTAAACAGCCTCTCGCTCAGCCTGTAATTTATGTAATGCCTCCTTTACTGTGGATATCAGAAATTGCCTTTTTTTTGGTCGATACTCTGGCGCTGGGTGGTAATGATGCTTCAGTCTGCTCTCCTGCCTTTTCTGGACTATTCTGGGAGAGTGGAGGAGAGAAAATAGGATGTTTTTGTACTGTAACATCAAACAAAGAGTTTCAGAGTAAGTTCAAGCCCGGCAGAGTTCAGAGGCGTGCAGTGCATGTGAACTATTGTGCTGGTTTTTGTCTTGGTTCTTTGTTAATGTTGAAAGTCCGAAGCCTTTAGAGACAAAACTCTTGTCACATTATCCGGTCGATCTTCAGTGTGATTGAGGACTGTCATGGTGTTTGGAAAATAGTTGGGTCAGACCCGACCCGAGTAGCGGTGCAATTGTACTGCCAGCCTGATGTGTAATTGCTTGTTTGTGTGGGGCCGTTTTGTTGTTTGTTTCAGTGCGTTGTACTGCGATAGATAATGGCTGTCCTCCCAGCTCTCAAAACAGTAAAGCGACATTTTTAGAAGAATTGGCAACAATTTTGAGAGTCTATAGGCTCTTCTGAGAAGATTAAACTAACGGAGTGTCACATGATGTGCTGCATAAGGGGAATTTAGCACTGGTAGGCGTCTGCGGGATTTTAGGCTCTGCATGTAGTGCATTTAGATTTGAGCACTTTGTTCTTATTTCGTTTTTTTCACTAGTTCTAGTTAATTTGAATGGTAAACCCTGTAGGGTTTATTACCCAATGAATACCCCCTAGGAAACCTCCAAAATAAGTGCACATTAAAGCAAGTACTAACACAAAGAGAAAATGCTAAGCTATCAAGTGTTCTGGTGCTTATATAAAAAATGAATAGGCCTACAATGATAGGAATTTTTTGTCTAAAATCAACTGCAACTGAAAGAGCAACTGTCTTGGTACCAGATCAAAAAGAAAAAAGTTAGCTTGTCAGTTGTTCTTAAAAATAACTTGGTTGAAAGTTTTACTCAGACATATATCATATTGCAGATAAAATGGGTCACAGCCTCGTTTTGTCTTACAGACATTATTTACCCAAAAATGAAAAATGTCAGCATTTACTCACCCTCATGTCAAACTTGTATGACTTTTTTTTCTGGAATACAGAAGAAGATATTTTTAACCATTGTTCTGTGCTGAAAATCCTTTACCTAATTTGGTGTTCTAGTTCAAAAACTGTCAGGCCTTTTAAAGATTGCTTATAAATCTTTCATCATGCTATATTATTACTAAATCACAAAGGTTTCTGTTTGCACCGATTTTGTATTTATTTTTGGAACTGATTGATCATAGGCCTCATTGTACCAAGCTTATGCAAAAAAACAACAACAACAACCTTATTTGTGGATAATTTGGCAGTGATCACTCAAAAACTGCGGTGCATAAGCTCTAGGGTTGTAATGATATACCGGTATGACGGTTTATCGCGGTTTGAACGTGCACGGTTATCATACCGTAAACATTTGCATATCTACGGTTTAAAAAAAATGAATGAAAAAAAATCTCACCTGCGCAAATGCAACTTATTTCCGCTCGGCTGCTTCACTCTGCATTCACTTGGCTGATTACACGCACGTGCAGCGGGGAAAATGACAAAGATACGGTGGCCGAGAAGTGCAGAACAAATCACAATTCTGAAAACAAAAGAACAAATTACAAACGCAAATGCAAGTCTAAAAAACAAAATAACAATTCAGAAAACACAACAACAATTCAGAAAACATTATAACAAGTCAGAAAACACAATGACAAATTCGAAAACAAAATAACAAGTCAGAAAACAACGACAAATCTGAAAACAAATTAACAAGTCAGAAAACACAACGACAATTCAGACAAACCGGAAAAGGTAGGTATAGTTTGAGACAGTGCCATTGGTTTGGGATAATCTCCATCCCCGGCGAAAAAAAAAGTTAATATCTGCAGTATGGGAATACTTCGGATATTTAAAAAAAACGAACGCGGGGTTGTCCTTGAAGACGGATCCAATTTGCAATACATCCAACATCTTCGCTCATATTCGCGAATACCATCCCTCCGTGCAGATGAAGGTGTGTCGCATTAATAACAAGTTATAAGTTAAGGCTGTATGATTTCCGTGAAGCAGAGGGAATCCCGGTGCAGTTGTGAACATGGAATTTACAGTATAACGAGGATTTCACGTAAAACGTGCAATCCGATGGATGGATAAATCAAAAGTAGATATGATATGTCTGAATATTTATGTGCAAAGAGATAATATAGACTATATAAGTAATCTGCTTGTTTTTGCATGTCTCTGAGTGGCGCAGTTTTATCTACTACATACTGAAGTATGCATACATAAATGGTGTTTTCAGCGTCTAAGATACATAAACATGAACATCAGCAGAGCTGCTCTGAGAGAAAACGTAAATAAAAATGTCCTAGTTTTATTTGAGAAAATCCATTGTCAAATACACTCTGAAACTCAAAGGTCCGCTACAACCCATCAAAATAAAAGTTTGATTTAATTTGAAATTATGACAGAAATATATTAGCATTGTACAATGTACTTCAAAGTTATAATAACAGCAATAATAATATTCTTTATAATAAAATAATTTATTTAAACATTGTTTTCAAGGAATATCATGTTTGTTCATGTTTTAAATATAATGACAAAAATAAAAGGAGTTGTACATTTTCATTTGATAACATTTTAAAACATTAATTTTTTAAAATGTTAAAGTGTGATATAGATATACATAAGGTTTATTTTTTTATTGTTTTTTAAATTTATTTATTTATTCAGAAGGGAGACTTCAATACTTTCATTAAAATGGTTTCAAGTTTTTTGTAATAAAGGATTTGTTCATGCAAATAACTTGTTCTGGTTCTTTTAAGAGTCATTGTTACTGATAAGAATTATTGTTTAATATATATCGTGATAACCGTGACATTTTCTGAGACGATTATCATACCATGAAAATCTCATACCGTTACAACCCTAATAAGCTCACATCAGTGAGGTCTACAATCAGTCAGGTTCCATAAATGAAACACAAAAGCTGTGCTAATTGAAAGAAGACAAACTGATAAAAATATGCAATCCAATATTTGTTAATAATATAGCATAACAAAAAATGTATAAGCAACTTTTTGTAGGCTGGTCATTTTTTGACCGGGAACACCACAAGTGTAACCAGATGGGGGGAAAATCCCTAAAAGTACAAAAATTAAAAGAAGAAAATGAAAAAGAAAAAGACAAAGGAAAAAGGTAAGGGTGTGAGCATAGTCAGTAAGTTTTAGTCCCATGCAAAAATATCAACTAGGATTTTTGGGGGAAAAAAGTATTTTTTTTTGTATAATGAAAGTCAATGGGTCCAAAACAACATTTCTGACCCGCCGACCCAAGTATTTTGCTGTCCAGTGGTCATAACTTAACATTGCAATTTCTGTATTGCATTAGTTTTGAATATTTCTCATGGAGATTTAATCATTTTTGACACTTCAGTCTGAGTTAAATCTCTTGTTTTTTGGCAAATTTTTTCTGTAAAAGAAAACGTGCCTAATAATTCTGTACACCTAAATATAAGGAGTTTCTCACTTCCAACCTTCATGGACAATTATATATCACTTGTAAATTATTAAATACAAAATGTATAGTAGTTATTAAGATTGATGTGGTTTGGAATTGGTCAAATGTGCTTGGAAACAAAATATGATCAGAATATCAACGTGCCTAATAATTATGCATGCACTGTATATTTGTGTTCCACATTAAGAAATACCCTCATTCAGGTTTGGAAAGATATTAAGTAAATGATGACAGAATTTTCATTTTTAGGGAGACTATCCCCTGAAATGTTTTATTTTGATAGGACCCAAAATCACTCTTATCATTTGATACCCTAATGCAATTAATTAGAGATTAGTGTCATTTATCTGATGTCCCTGTGGTCTTTTCCTTTCGCTTGCTCTCAGATCTGTCATAAATAAGCATGATTACTGCATGTTCAAAGAATCTGAATTTTTCAGAGCTACTTCCTGCCACAAGTGGAAATTGTCACTTTTGGAATAAATTGTAGGCATTACTCATGTGTGGTTATGAGAGTGCTGTCTGCCAAATCTCTCTCTCTTCCTCTTTCTCGCTCTCAGTTAAATGAGAATTTATTCCTCCTCTTTGAGTTCTGGCTTAGACGGAGAGAAAACACAGGGAGCTCACTCACAGCTCAATGGAAGAAAGAAACAAACAAATGTGTGCATTTTAATTGTCAATGAATGAATGTAGAGCGGCATCTCAAGGCTTCACAGCAAAAACTCTCTTCATAATTTATTAAATTCACACCATCATGAACACGCACATCAGTGGCCTTTCAAAACATACACAATTAAAATGTGCATTCAAAAATTCTCTAGTCATCAACGATATTGTACATTGAGAGTCTGATAATTTGCTTGGTAATGGGTACAGGACGATTAGACTTTTTTGTCTCTACATTATAATTGCTGTGACTGTGGTTAAGTTCAATGTTTTTGCTTGTATTGCTGTGTATTTTATATACTGTTAAAAGGTTTGTGGTCGAAGTCTCTTATGGTCAACAAGGCTGTATTTATTTGATCAAAAACACAGTAAATGCATTAATATTGTGAAACATTGTTTCACTTTAAAAAAAAAACTGTTCTATTTAAATATATTTAAAAATTTTATTTAGTCCTGTAAAGGCGAAGCTGAATTTTCAGCAGCCGTTACTCCAGTCTTAAGGTTAACATGATGCTTCAGAGCTGCAGCTTAATATTTTTGTGGAAACCATGATACATTTTTTTTCAGGTTTATATGATAAATAAAAAGTTCAAAATAACAGCATTTAATAGATTTTTTTGTAACAATATGAAAGGCATCCTTGCTTAATGAATACACACACACACACACACACACACACACACACAATAATACAATGTTATTAGAAAATATTAGCGTTTTTTGCCCATGTATAGGTTATTTAGAATGGTTGCTAAGAGTATTTTGGTGTTTTTATTTTTTATTACTGACACAAATTTTATTCTGGTCCCTAGATATAGCTTGTGTCCCTCCTTTAATATAAATCTGTCAGCAACCAAACAAAAATCATAAGCTCAGTTGCTTAGAGAATTAATAGCACCCCTCTCCTCAATAAATGTCATGGTTTGAGATGTCCATATCATCCATTTCCGTAACATGACTTTTGAAGGACCATTAAATATATTTTTTTGTGTTTGCTTTCTAGGGTATATAGGAGCAGCCATGCCATTTGGCTGTTTGACTCTGGGAGAGAAGAAGGACTACAACAGTCCTTCAGAGGTCACCGATAAGTATGACCTGGGACAGGTAGTGAAATCGTGAGTACCAATCTATGGTTATGGCTACCTTTTGTTTTGCTCTTGTTTATAGTAGTCTTTTTGTGCAAAATATATGCTCCTTTTTTTCTATGTGTAAATTCGATTCTAAATCCCAGATTTTCTTCATTAACAGGGAGGAGTTTTGTGAAATCTTCAGGGCAAAGGACAAGAACACACTGAAAATGTACACCTGTAAAAAGTTCCTGAAGAAAGATGGAAGAAAAGTACGAAAAGCAGCCAAAAACGAGATCCTCATCTTGAAAATGTACGTTTTCCGTGCAAGTTATTTATACGATCCACATTTTAGCAAAGAAAGGTGCTTGCAGATGGTGCTCAGTGTTGAAATTTGTATAACAAGAGTAGCAGAATGCAGTCGACTCTTTACCATGCAAATGATTTTATTTTTGCAAATAGTCATGATTTCTTTTCACTTTCTACTCTGCTTCCTTTCACAGTGTCACAGTTTCTCTCTTGCTTTCTCTCTGTCTCTCCCCGCAGGGTGAAGCATCATAACATCCTCCAGCTGGTAGATGTCTTTGAGACGAGAAAAGAGTACTTCCTCTTTCTGGAGCTGTAAGTGCTTTGAGATTTTCATATGTGAGAGTGAATAAGAAAGTACAAGAGTGTGAATGGATACTTTTTGCCTTTATTGTGTTAAGATTAAAAAATTGAATCAAAATAAAAATCCCGTTATTATTTACACACCCTTAGTTGTTTCTTTTTTTCTTCAAGATGGATAGGGATGTGGAATATAGAATATACTATTTTGCCTGTAATAAAGTGGATTATTTATTTATTTATTGAGATTGGGTTGTAGTGGAGACAATATTTTTTTTATTCTTCTGTATCTTTATCCTGTTATTATTGGAGAAGTCCAGTCAACAGATTAAGCAAATAAAAAAGTACATTAAAAAATTCAGTGGCCACTGGGGTTTTCAAGCTGCAAATGATTTAAATGTTTCATTTTTTGATGATCTATTTTTTACGTAAAGATGCATTTGCATGTGCTTCTTGATCATTTCTTTCTATAAACTACAAATATTTTTGTACAGTCATTATATTACAAGGACAATTTTGACTTTCACATGAGTATTTGGCTTGGCTGTTTTTCATGTTTTTTACTTCAGGGCCACAGGAAGGGAGGTGTTCGACTGGATCTTAGACCAGGGCTACTACTCAGAACGTGACACCAGCAATGTGATCCGGCAAGTGCTTGAGGCTGTGGCTTACCTGCACTCTCTTCACATCGTTCACAGAAACCTAAAGGTGACTTGGGGCTTTACTACCATCTAATGGTCTCCACATGGTATTGCACCAGAATGCAACCTCAGACTCAGACTACAACATTTCAGGAGACAGAAGTTGATTAGATACACTAAAGGGTTAATTTATTTCAAAGAAAAATTCATTCTAACAATCATACTATTATCAATGACATGTCTTGCATCTCTTGTTTTTAATACAATTAAAATGTCTGATTCTTATAAAGGCTTTGCGAGGTAAAGTGTTTGAGGTTTTATTCAACTGATTGCATTTACTGCTATATTTTTTCACCCTGTCAGCTGGAAAATCTGGTCTACTTCAACCGTCTGAAGAACTCCAAAATTGTAATCAGCGATTTTCACCTGGCCAAACTGGAAAATGGTCTTATCAAAGAGCCATGTGGCACACCAGAGTACCTTGGTACGAAAAAGTGTCAAATCTTTCAGATGTAACTGCACCCTATATTGTGAATTACGATTATTAATATAAATATACTGATAGAATTATAATATATTAGTGTCAATGATGTAAAACTAGTTATACAATAATAATATAGAAATAATACGGATAATGAATTAAAAACACACCTCTTTCTTCATTCCTGAATTACACTTAAAAAAAAAATGTTTACAATCAAAAATGTGTAAAATATTTTTAAAATAATGATTAATATGTGTACACTAAAGTGCATTCAAGGTCTTCAAGGTTGCGCCACTTGAGATTGTAGTCATTACATCATAAATGTTTTGCAAAAAATGTATTAAACCAACATGAATACCAAAATGACATGTCTAAGAAGACTATAATATAATATAGTGTTTTGCATAATATTGTATTTAATATTTGGCATTGACTCATAATTCAGGCTTTCTCTTATAGCTCCAGAGGTGGTCGGCAGACAGAGATATGGCAGACCGGTGGACTGCTGGGCCATCGGGGTGATCATGTACATCCTGTGAGTTCATGCGTCGTTATTTTATACATTTCATTCATTGTGTGAGATGGTTCAACACATTCATTTCATTGTGCTTTTGAACCATATCTTTCTTTATTAGTAGACCCCATAGATGTCTGTTTTGGAGTCACTTGCCTGACACGTTCTTGAGTTCATCAGCATGTACATTCCATTTCCTCTTGTCACATTGCGTGTTAGATCATCATTGCCACTATGTAAGTGCACAGTATTTCCTGTATCAGTTTCTCTGCCTAATCCCTCCTCAAAATCAATTGTTGTTCATGTGGTGTTATGGTCCTAATGAACCCCTTGCCCTAGGAAATTTTAATGCTCTGGTCATATTATTATTTTTAACAGACTGTCAGGAAACCCACCTTTTTATGATGAGACAGAAGATGATGATTATGACAATCATGATAAGAACCTGTTCAGGAAAATTCTGTCTGGAGACTACGAGTTTGACTCACCCTATTGGGATGACATCTCAGATTCAGGTACAGTACACAAATCACTGTACAGTAGGTGTGAGATGAATCTGTGGGATTCTGATCAGAACACAAATTCAACTATTCAACAAATTCTTTGCAGCAAAAAGCCTAGTTGCATGTTTAATGGAGGTGGATCAGGACCAAAGACTGACCGCACAGGAAGCCATCAATCATGAGTGGTAAGGAGCCTTTGCCAGTACAGAATCTGCATTTTATAATTTATCAGCAGGTTAATTAAAAATTAACTGCTGTGCATCTTTTTGTTGTTGTTTTTTTGTTTAGGATATCTGGAAATGCCGCCTCAGACAAGAACATCAAAGATGGTGTTTGTGCTCAGATCGAGAAAAATTTTGCTAAAGCTAAATGGAAGGTAAGGTTTCAAATAAATTAACTTTCTATTAATCAAAGAATCCTAAAATAATGTGTCATGGTTTTCACAAAAATATTCAACATTCATAATAACGAGTAATGTTACTTGAGCACCATATTAGACATATTTCTGAAGTATTAATTTACACTGAAGACTGGAATGATGACTGTAGAAAAACAGTTATTTTAAATTGTAACAATATTTCACAATATTACTGTTTTTACTGTGTTAAGTCTAAATATTAAGCCTCAAGCCATTTTTTTAAACATTACAAAATCTTTCTACTGTAACCTCATTTGTGCCAAATTTCAATAAGTTGTGGACTAAAATGCATTCATTAATTAATCATTTTAATTAATCATTTAAAAAAAAACATTTTTTTGAGTCATTTAAAAATATATGTAGTATTTTTAGTTAAACGTATTACATTAAAATATTATTATTATTTGTTATCCAGAAAGCTGTTCGTGTGACCACCATGATGAAGAGACTCAGGGCTCCAGATCAGAGTGACTCTGGAGCCTCTAGTCCTGCAATGGGAGCCTCAGGAGGACCTGTTACCCCCAGCACCACCCCTGTTCCCCTGGCTGCCACACCAGTGCCTCCCCGCACCACCCTGGATCACCCTGATGCCCAGACGCAGGAGGCCTCGGCTCCAACACGGTGTAATGGAGAGATACTGACAGCCCAGCAGCGTAGTGGGGAGACTAGGGAGGAATAGAATGGCGGATGACATTCGGGCAAATATAGTGGCAAATAGAGAAGCACCTACACACTACATATACATTCATATTGAAATCTAATGGTGGAGCGAAGTTCAATTGTGTCTAAAAGCTTGATCGCCATTTTACATTTTCATTTGTGCAAAATGCTGTAATCTAGGAAGACTTTAAAAAGTAAATCCCAGTCCCATAGTAGTTTTATCTGTATTTTCTTAAATAGCTTTATCAAAGAAATAATATTTGTTATTCTGAAGTAATACTCCGTCATTTAATTTCCATGGTTAATTCAAACCAATTTAAAATATCCTCATCAAACCTTTGCTACCATCTTTTTAAGGGTATTATACAAAATAAGATCCATTACCCGGATGAAGCTTATTTATTTAGTTCTTAGATTTACTTTAAAACATTTCATTAAAAATGTATGTGGTTCAAATATTTTCAGTTGTATTTATTGCATACCTAAAAATTGCAAGTGGCAAACTGATATTTTCTTTTTTTTCCCACATTGCATTTAAAAAACAATACAGCCTCAAAATATGAATCTTGAAGCCATTAAATAAGATAATTAACAAACACAAACAAACAAACAAAAGGACAATTAACACATCAGAATATTATATGTCTGCATAAAAAGAATAGTTGGACTTTCATGTAGAATTTAATGTATCCAGAAGAGCCCAGCTGCTGAATTACAATTCATATTAATATTTTGTGTCATAATATTGGCTAACCAGCAACTAAAACGGCTGCTGTACTTCATTGATGTACAAGTCATTATGTTTTTGTCAATACTATCATCATATCAATATAATATTACTCAGTGTTTTTGTACTGCTGAATCATGTTTCTTTTTCTTTTGCTGTACAATCTTACAAGAAATTATGTAGCTCTTTTTATTCAATCTGTCCTTATATCCTAATTCTAATGAGCACTGCATTTTATATAGAATACATCTGTTTTCATTAAGTCTGATACGTTGAGGCCTACGGGTTTCCAAATGTTCTGTTGATGTGCAGTACAAACAAAGCAATATGAATATTGCTGTAATACTGTGAAACTGCTATACAGGTGATAAGATGTTCCTGCCATATTTCATACAGGTAGCCAAGCAATTTGCTCTCGATGGTCGTTTGTGTACTCAATCTTATAGCTGTATATTCCGACGTTCTGCACTCGAAACTCGTGCTAAGGGAGAGTTTTTAAGGAGAGGAGGGAACAATGTGGAACAGTTCAAGACCTGGACCACGAGGAGGAATGCCCTTTCGGTAAGAGGTCTTAAATGAAGTACATTTCTAAGACTACGTTCTTCATCAGACACACAGAATATGTCATAATTTTACTGTGTTCCTAAGGGTCTCTTATTTAGAGTGCTGTCATACTGTGGGACATGCAACCTAACATTTCTGTCAGAACTTCGTCAAAAATAGATCATATAGCTCAAATTAATCGTACCAGTCATCCTGCCTGTCGGTGTGCATTTCACATAAAAAAAATAAACAATTTAGCATATTCTTGTGTGCTCCAGGATGTAATAAGAATACATTTACAAAGAAGTGTAAAATGTATAAACAATTATAATTGATGTAATATATTTTATGTATACTGGTCCCAAAACATATTTAAACATTTTAAACCCACAGTAATCAGTGTGGATATAGTGGATATACTAGTAGACAAAATATCAAACCAAGTGACTTTTATTTTCAAGAAATATATCTCAAGCACATTTTTCAAGCAAAATGTCTTGCAGAAGCACTGTATTAGGTTTTATTTTAAAACTTGCAATGAAACTTTGGATAGTCTGGGTAATATGCAAAGGATGCGTTCGTTCGATCTTTTATGACCCACATTTCGAGGCTGCATTTGAAAGAGTAATCAACTTTGTCATGCTGCTGTGACACATTCTTGGAATGCAGTCTTCGAAGGATGCAGCCTCTGAATTGGGACACAGCTTGTATGTTTTTTAAAAAGTAAATGGATCACTCATTTGCAGTAATGCTTCTGAATTTATTGCAGTGGGGAACCTCGTGGAGGCATGTTTGAAGGCAGAGATGGCCCAAGACCTGACTTCAGAGGTCAGGATGGCATGAATATGGACAGGTCACCCATGGATATGAGGCGGTTTGACTGCCCACCTGATATGAGAGGACGAGACATGGGTCTTCATGACAGAGGAAGAGAGCCTCCCCGAGATTTTTTCAGACCTGGAGATGAAATGGACATGAATTTTCAACGGCGCTTTGAAATGGATCAGAGAAACAACCTTCAGAATTCTCCAGGTTTTATGGGTCAGTCTAGGCCATCGATGGATATGGGTGGCAGAGATATGCAGAGTGGGAATATGAGAGGTCCAGATGATGGATTCATGAATATGAGGGAGAGGGAGAGATTCCAGATGGATATGCCTGGGCTTCCTCCCATGGACATCAGAAGGAGACTTGCCATGGTGGCAATGGGTGGAAATGGAGATCTTGGGGATATGAGAGACAGGGAGAGGCCACTGATGGAAGGCATTGATGGGTTCAACATGGACATGCCTCCCAGAGACAGACCAATGATGGATTTTGACAGACGAGGTGTCACCCCTCCACTTAATCCAAGAGGGAGGTTTGAATCTGATATGGATCTGAGAAACCGCATGGGGTCCTCCAATGATTTTAGAGACCAGCCTGCTCAGATGTTTCGAGACAATGAAGGCGTCCCCATGGATATCAGAGGAAGACCTGATATGCCTTTAGGTCGTGGTGGCCCAGAACCCATGATCAGACCCGACGAGATGACCCTCAGAGACAGAGAATTCCCAGAGCCGATGGACAGTCCAATGGGCTTTAGAGGGAGAGAAAGTGAAACGCTCTCAGACGAGTGGCGCAAACATGGCATGAGAGACCGAGAATCTCTTCCACCGATGATGGGCAGAACGCCACCACTTTTCCAGAGAGAGCTGAATGACAAGTTCTTCTCTAACCGTGGAAAAGATGTAGATTTTGGAGAACGTCCCCAGTTCAAAGACAGAGACCGAGACGGGTTTCTGGGAAAAGACGGCACAGGCTTTAATCTATCAGAAAGAGACTCCAAACACCAAAACTGGGAGAAAAATATTCCTAGTGATTTTCCAGGCAGAGATCCAACTCAGAAGCCCCCTCTTCTTCCACTGGATCCTCCTCTAAATGCCCAAAGTAGAGATGGAGATAAAACCTGGCCTGGTGACAGAGATGAAAAGCCTGAAAGAGCTGCACCTGCAGGAAGTAGACCGCCATATTTCCAAAACAAGAACCAGCCAAATCAAGAGCATCATTTCGCAAGTGATCGAGTGCCCTTTAAGGGTTCCAGTGACATGGCTTTAGATCAGGGACCACAGCGAGAGAGCTTGGTGTCTGGGCCAAAGGAACCCCAGAGTAATAGAGGTGAGCGACAGGATCAGGATTATAGAGACATTGATTATCGCACCAGCTCAGGGCGCAAATACGACTACAATCTTGGGGATCTTCAAGGACCTGAGAAAGACGTGAAGGAATCCAAACTTGGTCCAACTCAACGACCAGATGACTCTGGTTCTCAGGTTAGATTTTGGCTTTTGATTTTGTTTGATGGAAAGCGCGAAAGTTTATTTTCCAACTACAGAATCATTCTGATTATATAAATGTATTATGTAAATAGAATAAGTTGATTTTTTTTCTTTTGCTTTTTTATCAGCTTGATTTTTTTTTTCTTTATCCTCAGTGTGGAAAAAAAAAAACTTTTTTCAGGTGGGATGGTAATCCATCTAAAAGTTAATATAACATTTATTTTCACAGCTCACATAATTGCTTATGAAATTGTACATAAAACATAATATACATTAAACGCGCTAGTGCAGATTGTCTTGTGAATTATCTGAATATTTAAACTCTACTGTGAATTTTGAAATAAAGGACCAGGATTACAGGAGTGCAAGTGTCCAGGATCAAGTCTCAAAAACCATTGCCATCTCTGGAATTCCTAAAACTGCCACAATGCAACAGGTAAATGAGATGTAATTATTCAGACTTTGATTATTTTCATACTTATAGAAAAATGGTTCTTTCTTGGTGTTCTAAAAACAACATCATCAATTACCTGAATGATTGCCAAAGTAAGTTTGACTTCAGTTAGTTCTTTCTTTCATAGATTCTGGATGCTTTCGCAGTCCGTGATGGTGTGCCAATGCAGGGCATGAAAATAAAGGATGTTGTGCCAGGTGAGATTTTGTTCGCTGTAAACAATGATGACCGATTCGCAACCACATTTCGCTATTCGCTCTCCGAATCTTGCGCTCACTGTCTCTTTTACATCGATTGTACTTGCTGAATCTGAGTCGCTTTTGCAAACATGCTACAGGATCTCTTGTTGTCCCCTTTCCCCATGTTCTTGTGCGGGAGGTTGAATTTTCTCTGAGCAGCTTCCATCTTTAAGGTGGCATGTGTTTAGAGGGAATTTTGGAATTTCTTAAACGTGGTTCCCTTTATAAATAAGCCATTAACTGTCGAAACACAAATACCAACTGCAACTACTTTGTGATGATGTGAAGTGTTGCTGCAAAATATTCCTCTCTGGGTTCATCTGATAAAGGTTTCAACATTTTTTTCATTTTTATATGCCAAAATTGTTTCTTTTCTTCACAAAGGACAGTATCAAATAAGCTAATATGCTGTTCGTTGTTCCCTGAAAAAACATGAAAATATCAGGAAAGGTTTTTACTTTTTTTTTTTTTTTTTAAATTAAAGGGGTCATGTGATGCGATTTCAATTTTGTCTTTCTCTTTGAAGTGTTACAAGCTCTTGGTGCATAAAGAAGATCTGTAAAGTTGCAAAGACTAAAGTCTCAAATCCAAAGAGATATTCTTTATAAAAGTTAAGTCAACCACGCCTAAAACGGCTCGTTCTAACACGCCCCCACTTGTCTACGTCATGATCTGGGAAGATTTGCTTAACGCCGCCCAAATGTTCACGAAAAGAAAGAAGGCGTAACTTTTATTCTCGCTGTAGTATTGTTGTTGCCGTCATGCTGTGAAGGTGCTATGTTTCGTTGTAAAAGCGAAACTACTTTGGTTGGCCTTCCAAAAGAGGACGATATCTGCTTCGTCATGCCTGGAGCTGATCTGTGCTGGTCGCTGAGGAAATACATCAACTTCACGCTGTCGATCGCCAGATCGGCTTTCACTGTGGACGAGGTGGAGTCCAGCCTGGGGTTGTCACATGTGGTTGCCGCAAGCCTGCCGGATGCTCCTTCGTCGAATCTGCTGGCCGCACGGTTCTCAAGCCCGCCCGCCTCTGCTCACTCAAGCTGGCCTCCGCATACTCTAGTCCGCCGGTCACTCTAGGCCTCCGGCCTCCGCTCACTCAAGGCCGCAGTGTGTGACGCTGTTTCGTTGTGAAAGCGAAACTACTTTGTTTGGCCTTCCAAAAAGAGGACACGACTAGAAATCAGTGGTTAAGTTGTATTTACAACACTGTTCCAGAACAGTTCAACCCAAATATTCAGATGTGTCCAGCGCATTTTATGGAGGACTGTTTCCTGATCCTAGAGTAGACTACAATGCAGGCTGTTCTGAGTCACCGACTGTAAGTACGTTTTTTTATATTTAAAGAATTTGCCACTGACGATTCAAACGCGAGTTTTTTGGGCAGTGTAGAGTAGCACTTGTTGTTTGTCATTTATCCGATCACAAATGCAGACATGGTTTTATGTTTACTCGGCGCAACGCAATGCGTAAAAAGACAGTATAAATCATTATAATCCGTGATTATGTCCCCACTGGATACAACAAATGCCTCGTTTATAATGGGTTTTAATGTTTTTGTCTCTTCGCTCCGGCCAGACAAGGCATCACAATATGGCAAGGTGCGTAACATTTCCATCACACGCTTGAGGTATTCGGCCAATCACAACGCACTGGATAGCTGGCCAATCAGAGCACACCTCGCTTTTCAGACCGATGAGCTTTGTAAAAATTGACGCGTTTCAGAAAGGTGGGGCATAGAGGAGAAACATTAATGTACAGTATGTGGAAAATGTGTTTTTTAACCTTAAACCGCATAAACACATTTCATTACACCGAATACACAAAATAATGTTATTTTTAGCAGCATCATATGACCCCTTTAATAAAATAATTATAATAAAATCATTCTTTGCCAATGACTCAAGTCATAGAAAATATACAATTTTAAATTAATTGTATTTAATTACAATATTATTTAATTCTTAAAAGCATCTATAAATTTGCAGTGAAGAGACCAACTTTTTCAGTTTTAGTTGTTTTATTGTTCCACTTAATCAAATTAATCCAATTAATAACTTTTTTGCTTTATTGTTCTTTTTTGTTTAATTGTTCAGACTGTTGCAAGTTTGTTGGAAAGTAAATGTGGGTCTTCTATGATGTGTTTTAGATGTTAGATGTGATTAGACTTGTAATTTACTAGAAACTCAGTTACTGTAGTGTTATTTCAAGCTCTGTTACATTTTTGTTCTCTACTGTTATTATTTTTATTTCTTAATTTTTATAGCTGTATATCTTGGCTTCAGAATTGTCTCCGAGTTACTCTGATTCTTCACGACTGACTTCAAACAATTAAATAATTAAATAAAATGTGCCCGACAAGCAAAAGACATCCTGTATGAATTCACTTTGTGATATGTCTTGTGAAACGAAACATTGCTTTTTCTCTTGAAAATTATCCTATTTACCTGCAATAACTAACACAAACCCATCTGTATTTCAAATGCTGTTCCCAGGTTACAGCTACGATACGGCCTATGTGGAGTTTTTAAACCTCGAGGATGCTGTCCACTTCATGGAATCCAACCAGGTGGCCCATCCTCGTCTACAACGGCTCTCTCTGCTAACAGGAAGAAGGCTTGGGCCTGGGGAGGGGGAGGTGGCTGGGCTCTGGGTGGGAATGGGGTAGATGGGACATGAGACTTTCAAGGGAACATTTTTCCCACTTATATTAATCATGACCAATTAAAACACGCCACTTAGTTTGCAACATTAGCTTCAAGGCATAACAAGTGAGCGTAGTGACAAGGGGTGCACTATTCTTTGATTACTGTTATAGGTGTATTAGCTGAGTGATTGAACTTGAGTGAACCTTTACATTTCACTTTTTTTCGACTTATACAGAATGGATAGTTTTATGAATAGATACATGGCATACTGAATTGGATTTGCATCTATGCAACAAGTTGTGCAACCTGTTTCTTCAACTCTTAGGTGGTAGTACTCCAGACCATTGATATTTCATTCTTTGTTTTCAACAGTATAATATTTTATTTCCCTCATTTGACCATCTGGAGGTTATGCTCTTACGATCACTTTTTACTTGCTCCCACTGGCATGTTCTGAAGTGGTACTAAAGCAAAACTAAGCATTCTTCTTTGGCCTCCTTTATTGTCTTACTTTAAAGTGATTCAGCGTTGGATTTTCATAATTTCTGTGGTGACTGAAATGCTATATGTAGCTTCCTTTTGTTGATATTCATATTTTGCTGACTTGGAAGGAAAGAGGTAGTTGCTGTTTTCCCCTATTTGAATTTCCGATGAACAGGTTGTCAAATGGTTGTAAGTAAAGCTTTATGCTGTTATGCCTACAGCACAGTATCATCCTCGTGCTGTGTCAACATTTATTCCTTAATCCTTTGACCTTATGGAATTACAGTTCCAGAACTGTGCTCTTTGGTTCTACTTGCAGTCTGTGAAGTTTTTTTATTCTTCTTTCCATGGATTGTGATTTAATCATCTTGAGTTTGGGTGTCTTATCTCTTCCAGCACAACAAACTCGTTCTTTTCATTCCTGCTTACTTCATCTTGACCGACTTCGTGGTTGTTGTGTATCTGGATGTCTGAGAGATCCATGCTGATGTTTATTTGGAAAAATCCAGACTTGGAAAATCAGGGCTTGTTTGTACTAATAGTATTTTGACATTTCTAATGAAACTTGCACTATAAATGTAAGGCGAGTAAGGCAACTAGAGGTTTGCTTGGATTTGTGTTGAGCCATTGGCTGTTGTGCTGAAACTTGAATACCCTGTGGGTTGTATTGGTTGTAACAGCATATATTTCTCCCTCGTTTTTGTTAAATGTCTGACAAAGTACCTTTCAGAAAAGAATCTTGCTCAGGGTTCTTCTTTCATCCGAAACCACAGTTCCCTGCTGGCCAACTAGCAGGATAACTTATCTTGTTTTGTGTACTTGGTGAGACACTTAAAAACAAATTTCTACAACAAGTAACTGCGGCAGTGACGGTGGGTAAGAAGTAGGGCTGCACGATTTATCAAATGCGGTAGTCATGCGCATCTTGTCAGTAAAGCCGGTTCTGTAATCAGCAGTAAATCTCCATCACATGCTTTCAGATGGAGCGACATTTACTACACATTTACTAAAATCGCGTAGCTTCTCAGTGAACTATGGCTCTGTGTAGTAAATGCTTCTCTATCTGAAAGCATGTGAAAATACCACATTTAATAACATGTTTTTACTCCAAACTCACGTCATAACGTCAGTCGAGTGTTGAAATCCTTCTGAGATGATGTGGCTTCTTACACAGAATAAGGCAATAACATATTTCATAGTATTCTAAGCGGTGATAAAGGCTATGCATTATAAATATACTTTATTATAATAATAAGAACTCAGATAACCCATATATTGTCGTAGTCTTGTTTATTAGTCACGTTGAATCAGTGAAAGCAGTTAAATCTTCTGTTTATTCAGCTACCGTTATAGGCATGGATTTCTTCTCTGGGGTGTATTTGGAGTATCTCTGGGCTTCGGATGGAGATTTACTGCTGATCACAAAACCGTGCTTCACTGACAAGATGCGCATGACAATCGCAGCTTCTGCCTAATCGCGATTTCATTTCGATTTATTGTGCAGCCCTAGTTAGAAGTCATAAAATTCTGATCACGTTATTAGGCAATTTACCTAGAATGTCCTTTAAACCTAAAAGCTGAAGATCTTTTACCACAGTTGTCCATAAGCAGTACTTTTCTTTGATCGGGCATGAACTGGATTTTTCACAGTGGGCCAGTCAATATATGGTCTGTCTTTTGAAACCCTTTTTATAAACAACATAAATATATGTGAAGTAAAATGAGAAAATCTTAATGTCCTAGCATAGAAAAAATGTCACTTAGGCCTGGGTGATAAAACGGTATCGATATTTATCGACGGTACACCTCCTTCGATAACGATAGAAAAAATGTTCAATATAGCGCACGATATAGGCACGTGCTATGAGTGACGCAAACAGCACACACAAACATGAACACATGCTGAATTGAGTGCTGTGCCTGCCTGTGATGAGGAGATTGTGAATAAAGAATGAATATTAGTCTAATTTAAAATAAACATTTGCATTTGAATGTTAGGAGTGCGTCAGGGAGCGTCACTAGTGGCGTGCAAGATGTGGTGATGTAAGTGACGTTGTTTCATTTTAATGTTTTGTTAGTCTAGCCCACGAGACGTGCTTTATATAATAAATACATGATGCTGTTTTGTTCATAATTGTGTATGCAATTTACAAAATTATATTTGATTTTTATGAGTTAATTTAGACGTAATGCACGTTTTTTTTATAGACAGATATTTCCTTACATTGACAATTTAAATGTGCGGCATTATTTTGCTCATTGCGCCCTCCTGTGGGCCTCAGGATGTCAAAAGTTTCCTTAAGACCTATTTAAATCTGCATATAAAACATTAGAAATTAGATATGTTTAATTTTTATTTTGTGTGTGATTGTTAAAACAAAAAATATTTGTTGTTTGTCTCAATAAATTGGGTTAATTTAAAAATACAGTGGTTAAATAAAAAAAAAAATTCTATTGCTCTGTTTAAAAAAAGGTTATAAAAAATATCAATAATTATCGATACCGAACGATATGAAACATTATATCGTTGATAAAGTTTTTAGCTATATCGCCCAGCCCTAATGTCACTGCTGTTTTGACTGTCCACCCCATTTTGAAAGTGAATTGTGAAATTTTCCAAGTCTGCATAGTCTTCTCACTTGAAAGAAGCCAGACTTTATTGCCTTTATTCATCCTGTTACGGATGAATGTGCAGTTACTTGTGCGATGAATATGCTTCTACTATGTACTTTGACATTACTAGTTATATTTTTCAGTTATATTTTCAGGTTAGCATTCAAATTAAGGCGGTAGTACATAAATTGCAGCCATATAACCACTGCAAGATTTACTACACTTAAAAGATTTTACTCCCATTTTCACACGGTAATGTGTGTATTAAAAAGGCAGATGAAAAAAAAAAAAAAACCGCAAATGTAATCCAAACCTGGGCATAAGTAAAGCCCAGATCAGACCTGCCTGTTTATGCCCTCAGATGGGCAAATGGGAAATACCTTTTCTTTTTTGTTGTTAGGTTGAGTTGGCTTTTTGGAAAGCTGTCAGTCACTTAGCACTGAGAGACTGTTGTCTTGTTTTCTAGGGATCTGTTAAGGTTGGTGACAAGACTGCTCTGCTCAAATATATCCAGCCTGACAAAAATATGAAAGAACAGGTGAGATTCCTCTTTGGTAGAGCTTGATATGTATTGATCTTAATTATCTGTTAGTGTGATTGACATACTTAAATGTAATTTGGATTGCAGCATCATGAACCACCAGCTAAAGCCGCTCCAGCCAGCGATGACAATTTGTTACCAAATCCAGCCCTGCCACTGAATATAAAGGAGGAAACCGATGCCAAGCCTGTGCAGGATCCTGCCTCTCAAGGTGTGTGGCAAAGAAACTCCAACTTGACTCCTGAAGCATGGCAACAGCAAGTAGACCAACAGCTACAACAGCAGGAGGTAGAGCAACAATCGGAAGAATGGACCAATCAGAGAGCATCTCGCCAAAACTTGCAGCACTCCGATCCGGTCTTCAAAGAGAGCAAGAGTAAGTGATGTCAACTGTGAAT
Source organism: Sinocyclocheilus grahami (assembly GCF_001515645.1). Classification (NCBI taxonomy): domain Eukaryota; kingdom Metazoa; phylum Chordata; class Actinopteri; order Cypriniformes; family Cyprinidae; genus Sinocyclocheilus; species Sinocyclocheilus grahami. Next base: position 1,135,981 of record NW_015505239.1, read on the forward strand.
ACATATTCTGAAAGAAAACAAATGAACAAAAGGTGGCAGATTGTTCTTAAGTTTCATGTCTTATTTTTAGCAATGATTATCAAGAACATTTTGCCTACCACCACCGTGGAGACCATTCTGCAAGCACTCGATACATTTGCGTACCTGGATGAGCGCAATGTACGTCTGGTCAAAGGGAAGTCACCTGGGTCCAAATGCTTCTGCTTTGTCGATATGGATTCACATGAGGTATTGTACAGATTTCTCATTCTAACTACAATATAATGTCTCAAAATGGTCCACTGTGTTCCTTGATGCATTCATAAGGATACTACTCACTTGTATATACAGCATGTGACGCGATTGGTGGAGCTGCTCACCAAACCCCGCCCTATCATGATTGATGGGGTTAGAGTTTATGCTGAAGTTGCCAAACCTTTGAAAAACCAAAAGTAAGTCTCATTTGCGTAAGTAATAAAAGAATATTACATGTATATTCTAGTTTCAGTTCTTAGAGGAAACATTTCATAAGTCCTAAGAGAAGAAATTTCAACTGTGGTTGTTATTTGAGCTTTAAAGGTAATTCTTGTTTTCACTGCAGCTATAGGAGGGAAAATGATAAGTCAAACACTTCTCTCTTGGGTTTCCCTCCAGATGTTATGATGGTAGGTCATTTCAATGCATGACATACATTGATACTAAAACTTTCAGACAGCTAGACAATGTTTTTAAGGTACATTTTATAAGGGTGAGCTTTCTTTTATCTTGAAACCGCATTTTAAAAATGTAGTGCTCATTGCGTGAGATGCAGAAAAACAACAACAACAAAAATATCAAGATGGTTAAAATTCACTTCCGTCTAGCATATATTTACGTGGAACCGTGTTTAAAAAATATCCCAGTTGAACGCAAGAGCATGTTTTGTGTGAACAGTCCATATCTTGTATTAAACTTTTCATATATTTTTTTTCCTAGCAACAACAACATCAGTATCAGCAGCCACAGCAACAATTTTATCCTCAGCCTTCTCATACAACTATGGGTGTTGCACCTTCCATGCAAGGTATTTGGTTTTAATTTATTTGATTATGGTATTGAAATTGAAAAAAATCCCGCGTCCAGGGATTTTTTTTTTTCCATGCATTGGTCATAGAGCTCTTTGTGGCATTGCCTCAGATGTTTAACTAGATTTGTTGCGCCAAGTTCACACATACTCCGTCTGCAGTACATATACTGCCTATGTGTATGCGGTGCAGAAGCAGCACAGACTCATTTTGCTTTCGCACAGGATGCGTTTGCAGTCCGCTCCTGATCCGCTGCTGTTTACCACAAACACAACATTTATCCATTATTTTGATTTCAAATCCAAATGTTTCTGAACATGCTTTTTCAGCATTGTGATTCTCTCTTATCACAGTACAGTAATACAATCTTTCATAGACATATTCACGTTTAAACTCAATAAATATAACTTTAACTACCACCACGAGTGCCATCTATTATTGTGTTGTTTATCTAAAAGTGCACTCTTCCTTGTTTTAAATCTATCCAAAAATCCATGTGTTGACACTGAAACAGTAGACTTTAATTATATGCATTTATGGTGTAATTACTAAATTTCCGTGTCAATCCATGGAGGTCCACGGTAGGTAGGGGGCGCGGAAATTCGTGCTGTAAAGCGATTTAGAAATCGCGCATGCTCAAATCGCGATTTTATGATGATTTCAAATTAATCTCACAGCCCTAGTTAATAGCATATTCAGTTTTTCTCCCTTGTCTATAGGTGAACTATAAGGGGTCTAGATTACTAGCGACCTCTGCTTATAACACGGATACAACACCCTTTTCAAACATTTCATAATCACAGATGTTAATGCAACCAGTCTAAAATCATTATTCTCTAAAGGCCTAGCTATCTTAGGACCCCTTCACTCCTGTCTATATTGCTCATAATCAGAATTAGGAATTTAAACAAACCCCACACCTTACATATTAATAACTTCAGTGCACACTCTTTGTGATTTTGACACGAACACTAAAAATCGGGCAGCTCGTTGAAGAGAGGTGTGTTATTAATTTAAGCAATCAGATTTTTGTTTTGTAGATGCTGAACCAGACAAAAATCAATATACTTGAATTTAAGGAAGGATGGGCCATATTTAGAGATCAAAATTACTTTTGACCATCTTACAAACTATGCACACCTGGCAACCATTTATAACACCCTAAGATTGTGGCATCAAGTTTTGTTTGTATGGTTTCTTCAGAACATATCAAAATCTAGTGTTTTTTTATTATCCTTCCCAGAGATAATAATCATTACCCATCTCTTAGGATAGGATTGCATGTGTCATGCTCTATTTTTAATCCATCAGCAAAATATTGTAATGCTTGGTATTTTTAGTCATATGTGTTTTGTGGGTTGCAATGTCCCATCAATTATTTAGTTGGACTACATTTGAAATCTCTAATTTCTCTCTCCAATCCTTACTCATGTCCCTCCCCTCGTATATTTTCACTGACACACATTAAACTTTATATTTAGTTTTTCCTAATTTCTAATCTCTATTAGTGTGCTTGACTTCAGAATTGTCTGTAAAGTAAGGGAAATGCAACAGGCCAGATAACAACATGTTTTTAAAATTCAGTACATTTAACACAGTCAGATCTTACCCATCTGTCATAGGTCTATAACAGCCTACTAAACTTTAGCGATGATCTTTCTTTTAAATGTTTTAATGTCTGTTATTATTTCATACTGTTCCTTTATTCATATAGGCCACCAGTGCAGATGAATTATTCAAGAAGCCTCTTGCTCCACCAAAACAAAAAGAGGAAAAATCATCAAAGGTGAGAGTTTACAGTCTTACTATCAACAACGCACACACATTAACATGCACTCAAATACACTTCAGTCTCAGTTTTCCCAAACAGCTGAAAGGGCACACACATCACCTTGACCCTGATTGATGTAGGTTATTTGATAACCCACACTAAAGCAGATTTACAGTGAGTGTCATTGTAGATCAAAGCAAAACTCCCCTCTCTCCCTCTTGTGTATTGGCAGCGGCCCATGGGCTCTCTTGGAATGTTGGCGGCTGACTATGGGGCAGGCAGCGACGAGGAGGAAGAAGAGAAACACGAGAAGCAGGAAGCTGCAGGGCCCGCAAAGAGTCAGCCACAGGCGGACGAGAAGGAAGACAAGTTGACAGATTGGAAGAAGATGGCATGTCTTCTGTGCAGGAGGCAGTTCCCTAATAAAGACGCTCTGATCCGCCACCAGCAGCTCTCAGACCTGCATAAGGTACCAGATCTCTGTGTAGTCTTTATATAAATACATTTTGATCAGTTATTTATTTTTTTATAAGTATATAAATTATATAATTTGTGGGTCAGGTTTTGACCTTCCCTTTATTGTATTTTTCTCTTTATTTTAGCAAAATATGGAGATTCACCTAAAAATCAAAAGGTCAAAGAGAGAACTTGAGGCTCTAGAAAACCAGGAAAAAGAGGTATTTTTTTCCTTTAATTATGTAAGGTACTGAGTATAAACAAGTGCCAACCCCTCTGGAAAAATATATATTTTTTAAAGGAGACATATTATGCCCCTTTTTACAATATGTAATATAAGTCTCTGGTGTCCCCAGAATGTGTCTGTGAAGTTTCAGCTCAAAATACTCCACAGATCATTTATTATATCATTTTGAAAATGCCTATTTTGGGTGGAAGCAGAAACACACAGTTTTTCGGGCCTGGCTCTTTAAATGCAAATGAGCTGCTGCTCCCCGCCCCCTTTTCCAGAATAGAGCTGCGCCATTACTGCTCAGACCTGCTAAAAACATCTGTTTTGGTTCAAATTATCATGTTTATCGCGCTGAAATCATGCATTTTAAACCATATTAGTTTAAACTTCTGAAATACGTTTTCTGAGTGCACACAACCGAAGCACACGGACAGAAAGCGGCTGTCACAGCATGTGAGTACTAAACTAAGTTCTCATTCACACACAAGTTTACGTTAAAAACACACGAGTTACAAAAACAGTCGGTTATGTCTGTGAAGGTAAACAGCTGGGAAATAAATCTCATGTTTATTTTAGATCTGTGTGGCAGCAGCAATATACAGTAAATAAATAAATAAATCCACTGCTGTCTTGTCTCCTCTGAGGCTGGGACTCTAAATAGTGTTCTGTGCTTGTCAGTGCAGCCAAAGACAGAACAGTTAGCATGTTTTGCTCAAACCTTCGCCATGGCATTACACCACTGTCACTTGTGAAATCAAAATGATGGTGCCGTGGGTGGAAACTTACAGATTAAGGGGGAGTGAAATCAGACGTGCTCGTTTTCTCAGACGCTTGCAGAAAAAGGCTTACCAAAACAAAGTTACTGGGTTAATCTTTTTCACGTTTCCTTGGTTGGTAGATGCACCGGGACCTGATTATAGCACTTAAAACCTGGAAAAGTCAGATTTTCATGATTTGATCCCTAAAACAAATTGTGGAGAGATGGCAAAAATGGGTTGCAGAAATGAGTACACCCTTGATTAAAGTATAGTACTCTGTAATGAAGAGAGGGTTGCATCTTCTGTTTAAAGTTTTTTTAAACTTCACAACCTCCAAACTTCACTGTGAGAACCAGACACTTCTCACTATATTGTTCCTATAGAAGCACCATAACATTTTGGATGCTGTTAGATCCAAAATGATTGAACTGGTCTCATGAGACCAGATTATGGATTCCCAGAAGTCTATATTTTGTAAATATGGGCCTTGGAAATGGCTAAATGAGTTTGTGCTTTGGCTACAGTAGGTAATGTGCGAGATGAAACAGTCACTTTTTTCATAGCTTTTGCCAGCTCTGAGACATGGCATTTGTTTTAGTTTTTTGTTCTTTTACTAGCAAAATATCACTCTTCATGAAATGAAAGCTTCAAGTGAAGTGTGTAATTATTTCAGGGACATTGTCACTCTTTTGTGCAAAGAAATGAATCTCCTGAAAATTCTCTCCCAAATGGTTCCACTATTGTCAGCATTATACCTGAGATAGATTTAGTGGGCTATGTAACACCAGATATTTTTTGTTTAGTTTTACTTTGTAACTTTTAGGAGGGTGCATTTTTGCAAGACAACATTTAATCACTTTGATAAGAAAACAATCTTTGACATGTCTCTTTAGTAAATGACTTGCTGAAACATATGCACAGACCGCTAATATGTCTGTCTACTAAGTAAAGATTAATTGCTAAATTTGTCAAGTTTTAGAGGGGCTGTACTCATTTATGCTGAGTACTGTATATCTTTTTAGCTAGACTATCTAGTTATTTCTAATAGCAACATTTTGCTTACAGGTCAGCATGTGCTTCAAACATTATACTTGATTTCAAACATATTCTCCGTTGTTTTCTCACAGTAGTCTGAAATGAAATGATTCACTCTCATTTTGAACCTGTTCTTTAGATGAAAATAAAACAGTCGAACGGTTCACCTGAAACAAAAAGAAGAAAGTCGCAAAACACATGGGCCGGCAGCTCAAGGTTTGTGATTTTCTGAATCCTAATACATTCCATTTACACTTGGCACTGATATTGAACCATCATATCTTAAATGTGGCATGTTGGTTGTTGTTGCAGGGACAGTCATAAAGGCAGCGAGAGACCAGGTTTGGGTTTAGAAACTACTGAGGTGAGTCTATTCAGCAACCGGATGTTCTGAACTGCAGCAGCTGAGGGGCATTGGTTTCATTTTGTTCTCTTTCTTTTGTTTCTTACCAAAGCGGAAGAAGAAGGAACCCGTCGTCTGGAATCATGCCACGTACAAACAGGCAGTTCGGAAGGCCATGTTTGCACGTTTCAATGAGCTGGACTGAAAGTGAAATGAATGAATGAACAAAAAGGGAATTTGTGAATATACATGCATAAACACACACACACACATGGTATTGTGTGGTCCGTTGGCAGCTCATTCCAGGCTTTAATCTGTGAACTGATACAAAATTCCTGGAGAAGCTTATTGTGACTAACCCCTCATTTTGTGGATATGGTGATGTGTGTGTGTGACTGTATAAAATGAATGCATTCTTTCCAAATGTACCGTTATGTTTAATCATCCTTCTTGCAGCTCTATTCTTCAGGGCTTTTTAAATATTTCCTAATTTGATAATGTTCTATCATGTTTTTTGTTCCTTTATGTAGTAAATTTATGTAATATTTCATTTGTAAAATGAAATATTTGAGCTGAGGAGCTTAAACATTTAAGTTTGTCCTTGGGTCAATAAACTGCCTCAATGTGACTGTAAACACAGTTTGTCTGTTGTATTTATATACAAATTCTTGTGATTTTTATTAATTTAAAAATGTTTACATTAAACCAATGTATCTTATTTTTACTGCTTGAGGCAGGTCTCAAAAGTGTTAGGAGTCAAGAGTATCTATAGAGCCTGTTTTCTACACCCTCCTCCTCCAGGTGGCAGTACATAGCTAGTGCTATTTCAGTTACACAGTGAGCCGCACCTCAGAGATGTCTAATGGTGAAAGAAAGAATCTACACATGCAGTCAAGAATTTCGTCTATACTTCATTAAGCTTTCCCCCTTGGCTTTATTTTCCATTTTTTTGTGGTTCTTTTATAGCAGCAGAGTGCCTTGAGTTAAACTTGAAAGTGATGCATTGACAGTACACAGCGCTTTACTTCACTGCATGGACAGGCAGAGATTATATTTCACTTTATCCAAAAGTTCTGCAGCCTTCACTAAACCTTTTAGTGCTTTGTTATAAAATGTTGAAATCATGTCGTTTGTTAGAGCCAGTAACCTTTGTGCAACATGATTCCTCATGTTTCTAATCATTGCCTTACATATTTACAACATTTAAATACATTTATGAGCACAGCTTGAACTTTTGAAGTGTATGTCCGGATGAGATTCTACAGAAGTCAGCAGCACACTCTTAAAAATAAAGGTGCTTCACGATGCCATAGAAGAACCTTTTTGTCTAAATGGTTCCATAAAGAACCTTTAACATCTGAAGAACCTTTCTGTTTCACAAAAGGTTCTTTGTGGTGAAAAAAGGTTCTTCAGATTACAAAAAGGTAAAGAGATGGTTCTTTAAAGAACCTTTGACTGAATGGTTCTTTGTGGAACCAAAAATGGTTCTTCTATGGCATCGCTTGAAGAACCTTTTGAAGCGCCTTTATTTTTAAGAGTGCAGGTAATACATCAGAGGAACAAAAAAAAGAATGCACCCCAAAAATGGTTTCTTCTGCACTCACTAAATAGCCATTTCTTCAGCCGCAGATAAAAGCTGATAATACTTGTGTTAGGATACTATATGGACACAGCAGAGCTCTGAGACTAGCTCTCCACAGAGCAAATTTTAGGACTGTTCTTTATCAGACTTGCTTTGACATGCTTTGATGTGTAAATGGCTGTTGCCTGTAGTCATGGTATAATGTAGAGCGTGTCAAAGGTCGGCTTGCTTTCCTTCCTCCTCATGGTTGTTGTCATCTGTAATTGCTTATTAATTAGTCATTCTTTAAAAGAAAGCTTGCAAATGTCCGTTTTTGCCAGCTTCTTTTGAAGTGGAGGACTTTTGTCGTATTCGATCTCAGAGTTTGTTCCCATACATACTTCTCAGCCTGTTTCTGTGTCTATGGTTTAAAGAAGTCCAGAAACCGTGTCCCAGGGTGAGACTTTTAAGATTGTCTTGCGTGTGTGTGTGTTGTATACACACACACTCACGCACAAAATGAAATTTTAGGGCTGCCAAAGTTAATTTAACTTTTATTAATTTATATTAATATATTAGTATGATGTAGATATTAAGATCCGCAACATTTTGAATTTACATTTACAGAAACAAAATGTAGCCTTTATATGATTTTTTTACACAGTAAAAAAGGGTCTGTATAGATAAAAATATATAGCTGCCTTCAGGGTTATCTAGGTTATAATACACATTTTAAATGACAAAAAGGAATTTCCAAGTGTTATTTCTAATTTTCCACCTGGAATGCTTTCTTTTTTCTATGTCTGACACTTGGACTCTGCTGACTGTCAAACAAATACGTTCCAAATGTTTGGATGACCATCTGTCATCAAAGTCGAACAACAATGCATAGCGTTGGCTTCATGGTTTGACCTTCTTTCCTCTTTATTTGCAGAAGGTCTGCAATGGCTTAAGGGAGTATACGTCCTGAGCTGGTGTGGTTACACATGGTGTGCGGTTGTGAGGTCAGTTGGATGTACAGCCAAATTCTCTGAAATGCCTTTGGAGACGGCTTATGGTAGAGAATTGAACATTCAATTCACGGGAAACAGCTCTGGTGGACATTCCTGCAGTCAGCATACCAATTGCACGCTCCCTCAAAACTTGCGACATCTGTGGCATTGTGCTTTGTGATAAAACTGCACATTTTAGAGTGGCCTTTTATTGTGGTCAGCCTAAGGCACACCTGTGCAATAATCATGCTGTCTAATCAGCATCTTGATATGCCACACCTGTGAGGTGGATGGATTATCTCGGCAAAGGAGAAGTGCTCACTAACACAGATTTAGACAGATTTGCGAACAATATTTGAGAGAAATAGGCCTTTTGTGTACATAGAAAAAATCTTAGATCTTTGAGTTCAGCTCATGAAAAATGGGGGCAAAAGCAAAAGTGTTGCGTTTATAATTTTGTTCAGTATATATAGCCTATATCCACCATGTTGACATTGACGCAAATCTCATTTGATCTATAATGTACTAACAACAACCGCGAAAATCATTTAGTCATAAAAAAATAAGTACAATTTAGCCACCCAGGAATAACTTTACGAACAGATCTCCAAATCCAGACCTTAATAGCAAATAAGTGCTCACTTCAGTATGGAAGAGGATGCAGTTCATCATCAGTTCATCTTTTACCCCATGCTGGTGAGTCTTTCCCCTGGGTAAAAGTCCCCCCTCGCCACCTCATGCCATTACATGATTTTTAAACAACAGTATGCTTTTATGATTTTTTCCCCCACAAAATGTGTTGATCCATCAATGTTTAATTACAATTATTAGATTTTTTCTGCAATCATACACTATGGAAGTATGTGACAAGCTGATTTTCCTTTAACCCTGGGTATAGCACATTATACTCTTTGCATAATCGGATGTAAGGTGAGTTTCAGGGAGGTTTCATATTCACCAGTTTATCTTTGTATGAGAATCAAATGAAATATTGTATAAAAAAGGATCAGTAGAACATCTCACCATGTCTTATCATTTGGTTGTATTTCAATGCTCATATCTGCAAAATTTGATTTCCCCAAATCCATTTGCTTGTATAGTTGGCAAAAACTAAGCTGGCTTGCTGGTCTTAGTTGATTTAATATAGTCTCACCTCTCTAAAACACCCCAAACATGTCTAAAGCCAGTCAAAAGACTGCCTGGCCAGCTTAGACTGGTTTAAAAGTTTTTATGTAGGATCATTTTGAGCAAAAGAAACTTGTGGCTGCTAATAAACCACAAGACACTGTAAACATTTGTCTATTAAATAGAGAGTTTTGCTTTATGTTTGACCTGATGGTTAGGGGAACGAATAAATTAAATTAATTTAAATAAATAAACAATTGAAACAAGAGCATTAAAGGAGACATATTATGCCCCCTTTTACAATATGTAATATAAGTCGCTGGTGTCCCCAGAATGTGTCTGTGAAGTTTCAGCTCAAAATACCCCACAGATCATTTATTATATCATTTTAAAAATGCCTATTTTGAGTGGAAGCAGAAACACACTGTTTTTTCGTGCATGTCACTTTAAATGCAAATGAGCTGCTACTCCCCGCCCCCTTTTCCAGAATGGAGCTGCGCCATTACTGCTCAGACCTGCTAAAAACATCTGTTTTGGTTCAGATTATCATCTTTATCACGCTGAAATCATGCGTTTTAAACCATATTAGTTTAAGCTTATGATATACTCTTTTCTGAGTGCACACATCTGAAGCACACAGACCGAAAGCGGCTGTCACAGCATGTGAGTACTAAACTAAGTTCTCATTCACACACAAGTTTACGTTAAAAACACACACGAGTTACAAAAACAGTTGGTTATGTCTGTGTAGGTAAACAGCTGGAAAATAAAGCACATGTTTATTGTAGATCTGTGTGGCAGCAGCAATATACAGTAAATAAATCAATAAATCCACTGCTGTCTTGTCTCATCTGAGGCTGGGACTCTAAATAGTGTTCTGTGCTTGTCAGTGCAGCCAAAGACAGAACAGTTAGCATGTTTTGCTCAAACCTTCGCCATGGCATTAGAGTTAGTCCACCATTGTCACTTGCGAAATCCCTTTGCCATGTCACCAAGGGAGCGAAATCAGACCCGCTCGTTTTTTCAGACACTTGCAGAAAAAGGCTTACCAAAACAAAGTTTCTGAGTTAATCTTTTTCACGTTTCCTTGGTTGGTAGATGCACCGGGGACCTGATTATAGCACTTAAAACCTGGAAAATTTGTTTTTCATGATATGTCACCTTTAAGGGGAGAGCAATTGAGAAAAATGGGGCAACTGGATAAAACAAGATTTAAATGTCTAAAAGAGTGAACAAGCTTTAATTCCCCCTATATATATATCTCTGTAGGCTAGCGGGACAGACAGCTCTACCCCCAGTAAATGACAGAATGACAGATTACTGTAAGCAAACAGATAGAGGGGGGAGAACAAACGAGTGCAAAATCCATACATCTCTCATAATGTTTTTGCGGAGCCCTTTCACCCAAACTCATCCCAGTATGGCATGATGACAGACTGCAGACCTTCATTCCCTCCTTTCCTCCCCTTCATTTTTGCCTCTCAAACAATAAATACCATTTTGTGGCTCTTTGAGTCATAACAGTTCGCTGTAGCGCCTCAGTTCAAACAGCATGTGAACCAATCATCTCTTCCTCTTTACTAGATATAGCATGAAATAAACATGAACGAACATCTTGTATCTTGAGTATCTTGTTTTAAACAGAAAGACGTCAATACACACCATTTTTCAAGTCATGTTATGATCGGTCAAAGTGCCTGTTAATCAAACTCCCAACGAAGGGTAATTTATATAAGCAATATCTTACTATATCTAGAATTTATTTATTTATTTATTTTTTACGGACTTAGATGTTATATTAGTGACCCAAAAGAGTACCAAATGTTTCATTGTTCAAAAGTAACAAAACTGTCCTTAAAGTCAAACATTGATATTTATTTCTTGGTAATAATGCAAAATTATGAACTCAGCATAGGCTGGAAAATGTAATTTGCATTTTACATGGTTTGTCTTTATACTTTTAGTGGTTTCTAAAGGTGCAGTCACATTTACCGCTGTTTGGCAAATGTTTGCAGGTGAAATCCAGTCATTTCAATAGGAATCTGTGCGATTAGGAGTTCTGTGTGAGGGTGAAAAATTTCCCAATGCAGATTTCGCTACAGGTTCAAGTTGGTCGCACAGATTTGCTGCAATGACCAACAAAATCGGCTTGATTTATATTGCAATGAATATATTGCTATGCTACTGACAATAGGCAATTTTGTTTGGACTTTGTTTGTCTGCAAAATGTCACTGAAATTTCACTAATGTGATCACACCTTAATTTTTTCATGGTATAAAACAGCACAAATGAAATTTTTCCTTGTTGCAAATGAGACTGCTTGTAATGTTTTCTGTGTTAATTTCTTTTTATGCTGCATGGTTCTTGGTTTTCGAGGATGAGAGCAAGTCCATGTTGGCATTGACCTAATTCAACTATATTCTAGCAGTCACATAGCAACAAGTTAAAAAAACAATCAGAGCAATTGCGTAGCACAACCCTGGCAACAGCAACTTGTGCAAGCAACACTCATACTTATTCAGGAAATGTAAAAACATCTAGTAAGCTGTTAGATGGAAGCCATGCCATGTACATTAGCTTATATGTATTGGTTTGTATATATTCTGGACTCTGTGGGAGGAAAGAGGTGGTAATGCCCTGGAGGTTAAGCCCAGATGGTAGCATTTCTTCCACAGCCCCAAACAGCTGCTCAATCGTTTTGCAATTCTGCGGTGTGACGACTGACTAATGGCAAAGCCCCATCAGTGTGTGCACACACGTGAGAGTGTATATGTGAGACTGAATGATGACTGGGACCTGGGGGGGTGGGGGGGTTGGCCCACTGTTGCATTTAAGGTAATACCTAACCGCGCCGGGCCCCTAAATGTGCAGCGAATCAAGGTAGTGTTGAAAAGGGCTTACAACACTCGTCCGCTAAACTAAAGCAACGTCCCGTAATTAGCTTCAGACCATTGCCTAAACTTTACATATCAGAAATCAGACCGCAGCATGCTTGAACAAGACTGGTTAAGGAAAGGAAAGGACATGATGTGTGGCAACCCATACTTGGAATTTGTGCTCTGCATTTCACCCATCCAAGTGCACACACAGCAGTGAGAAATGAACAAACACACACCCAGAGCAGTGGACAGCCAATGCCGCAGCGCCCTGGGAGCAGTAGGGTGTTTAGTGCCTTACTCAAGGATCTCACCTGCCGGATCTGAGACTCAAACCCACAACATTTGGGTTACAAGTCCAACTCTCTAACCATTAGGCTACGACTGCCTAAACCTTCAGTCCATTGCCTTGACCTTCCCAGTGGAGACGTATCAGGAATATCTAGTTAGATACTGTGAGGATCAGGGAGGTTAAGGAAATATTCAGAGTTTAATTCAATGTAGGCTCAATTGACAGCATTTTTTAAATAATGAGTATTGTAACGTTTACAGGTTGGCCCCTTTCATTTTCACTGTAACCCAATTGTTCAATTCCCAATTTAAGTTTTTTTTTTTTTGTAATGAACACTGCCAGAAGTGCTGTTGATTGAACTCGCTGAGCCCGGAATATTCCTTTAATTGTATTGTGTGTTGTATTTTAGTGTGCTGTGTGAGATCAGAAATGGAAAATATTGTACTGGTGAAAGTGGTTTCATCAAGTTTAGTTTTAGTTTTCCTAAGACTTTAAATTTTTCAACATTAAACAAAAATATGTAGGGGTTTGATAATGATATTTTTCTGTGTGTGTTCATTTCTTCATTTTTCTTGGCAGAGGAGAAAGAGAACCATTTTAGCTTCAATATTATGATCATACTGTTTTATTACTTCACCGCAATGAATATTTTTTTGCTGGTGTGAACATGATATAGTTATTCTAACCTTTTATACAGAATGCCTCAAGCTGGAACATTCTCTTCCATTGTCTCAATCCTCACACCAATTTGTGTTGAGAAAATCTTCCTTTTTCTAGCAATGAATAGCAAACAATCAACATTAATATGTTTGCCTTCAAAACGTTTCTTTGGCACGAAGAAAAGTCTCTCCTGATTTGAAAGATAACAGTTTTGTTTTATTGTACAATATTATTTTATTGACTTTTTCGTGGACTTTTATATTTAATGTGTTATTTTTGATTTTTAGGTAAATTATAAACATATAGACTCAAAGTGCATTAAACCTATGCATATTATTAAATAATATACTAGTTAAGCTTGTGGTAACACAATTACTGCACTGATGTTTTATGTATCTTCAAATATTTTCTATGTTCTCAGAACAGTATTTTCTGCCAAAAAAAGAGAAAATAATAATAATATTATAGATTTAAAAGACTGTAGTTTTAGTTTTAGATCCAGTAATGTGCTAAACAAAACAAAATATTTATATATGCACAAAAACTGCTCAAGTTTGCTTTGTTCCAATGGATTTGTTCCCTAAGCTGTATTCTTCCTAGAGGTTAAAAGTTCATAGGTTTTTAATTACACGTTAACATTAACAAAATGACGCTCCCAACCTCCCAGACTTTTATGTTTTAGTTTCATGTTTGTACAAATACATTAGTATTTCTTAAATGTCTTTGAAGGTGCAATGAATTACAGTCCTGACCGAAAGATGGCATTATTCCTTGGGATTAAAGGTTCAAAGTTCAACTTTCTTTATGTGCACAGACATTGAAAGACTCTCGGTCCCTTAAATTTTGTTTTGTGGTGGGAAAAGAGCATTAGATAGCTGATATGAATGTATTAGTTCGTTGAAATATAGTAGGGTTCAGGTTTGGTGTATCACAGTGTTTTAAATTATGTAAGGCAAACAAAATTAGAGGTTGACATGCTATGCAAGGTGATGCATAAATAAATTAATAAACAGCCAATTGTGACATACTGCTGTGAGATCTACTGTTAAAGCTGTTTACTTTCTTAAAGTACATGCAGGTTCTCATCTCATATTTCTTCATTTCTTAATTGTTGTCATAGTGAGAAGCCGTTAAAAGCCTATTATAGCATCGCAGCTTGTCTCCTGGGGTTGAAAGGCCAGCATGCAATTTTAGCATAAGAATGCAGACCCTTATGCATGCCATTAGTGTGGTGTACAGTAACCATTACCCCCCATTTTAGATGACAGCAGTGAAAGACCCCTATAGAGAGGATTCAAAGACCACCATGTTTACATCAGTAGGCTTCGTAACTGCACTTGCTTATGTATTTATAAAATACTAATCAGCCTGAGGGCTAAATATGTGAACTATTCTAGAACGGAGTTCCCCGTGTAAGAGATCTAGACACACAAGGACACTTTGATTATGAGCTTTTCTTGGTAGGAGATATTCTGTTATTTTGGTCATCTTATATCTTAATAGCGCTCGGTTCCTTTCCTTTACAGCGCTTGAGTTCTCCCTTATCCCTGCAGGATCTTTTTGTACTTTTTCTTAATGGACTTTTCTCTCAAATGCATTTAACATGCAGGCAGTCGATTGTTTATGTAAAGTTTGGTGTCAGGTTGCACTCTTCAGACATATTGTGGGTCCACCTTGGCCAAAGGAAAGCATACGCTCAACATCCTCCCCAGTTAGACAAAAAACGTGGTATAACACTGAGATGGCTTGCTAATTTTGGGGGGAGCATGTCTTCGCTGCCATAGAAAGGAATGCAATGGTTGCCACTCATGCATTAGGTCAATGTCCCAGAGTTCAAAGGAGGTCAATGGATTCTCTTGGCCATGAGAGAAGACTGAAGACACTGTGAAGTGTCTTTTTTGGAACGAGCATATCTTTTTTTTTAGATATCTAACATGTGTAATCGTTTATTTTCTGGGATGGATCAGGTAGCTGGTTTCTTTATAGTTTATAAAAGACATGCAACCTTTCTTCAACAATTAGAGACCATCTATTTTAATAAAAAAAAGAATTTTTTGATTATCATCATGTGCCGTATCTTTCATGTCATCCATCTGCAATTTACTGCTGTCAGCCTTTACTATGCGAACAAACTGGCTGTTGTTTAGAAAATCCCACTATATTAATATTTGTAAATGGGGCATGATAACAGCAATTAAAGCCACGCGAAACAACGCACTTGCTAAGACTTTCTTTATGCTTGGTAGATACTTTTTGTAATCTGTGCCAACTTTACAAAGCTGTACTGAAAGGACAGATTGTAAACCACAAGATAGACATGAGACCATAAGACTTTTGTTTGAAAGGAATTATTTCACCTAAAAGGAATTGTGCACGATGACTGTCAGAATAACAGCCTCTGGGCTTTGAGGAAGAAGAGAGAATAGGCCTCTTTACAACTGGAAACTGATGTTGCTTTTCTTTTGTACATAAAAAAAGCTCTTTTGCAAAGAATGAAAGGAATGGTGGATTGTTTTCTGTGTATTTCTGTTGCTGTAGTAACATAGCTGCAATAGTAAGCCAAAAAAAGATAGCTGCATTTCTCCCTTCAATTTTTTGAGATAGATAGATAGATAGATAGATAGATAGATAGATAGATAGAATAGAATAGTGCAAGCTTCCTGCAGTAATATTCATAATTCATTCAAGAGTCTCGCTCTATAACTGCCATCTCATCTCATTAGGTAAACACAGCTAAATGAATGACACTTCTCACATTATGACCTGTCTGAGTTCTGTGTAATGACAGGCAGGCTTGACGAACAGTAAATATCTAATTTCCTCTTTCCTAATTATGTTTGATGAGTGTTTGTACCCGAAAGGTCAAACAGCCAAAATAGAAGCAAGTCTTAATTATTAGTCATTTATTAGAGAGTCGTAGAATTGATGTTGGAGATTAGTTTGTTCTCAGTTTAAAAGTGTAAAAGTCCCTCATGGATGTAAACAGAAGCATTTGTTGAGCTCGTGCATAAAAAAAATTCATTTGTCTCTTTCCTTATAATTTTTTTCTTGAGACAGTGAAGCACTAATAGCAGGTTCAACTTCTCATGAGGCCATGAGATGGTTGACAGTAACAGTAACTTGTTACTCAAATGCAGTGGTTAGCGACAAAACAAAACCTTTTTTTGTCCCATTTTCAGTGAAGATATCTAAAAACATCCTTAAAATAAGGTTTATTTCAGATTGTTTCATGCTCCATTTGCAAATTTCGTTAATTAATCAAATTAAAATGATTCAAATTATTTGTCACCATTCTTTTAGAAGTCTAATTTCTCTTAGATTTTGTCAGTCTTGTAATGTAAAAACAAAAATGCTGAAGTAATATATATATGTACTAAATATTGTAGAAACTTAATTTTCTGTAAAGTTGCTTTGCAACGATTTGTATCGTGAAAGGCACTTCAGGCAGTTCCTTTGACCTCATGATTCTCATTTGCTCTGACATGCACTGTGAGCTGTAAGGTCTTATATAGACAGGTGTGTGGCTTTCCTAATCAAGTCCAGTCAGTATAATCAAACACAGCTGGACTCAAATGAAGGTGTAGAACCATCTCAAGGATGATCAGAAGAAATGGACAGCACCTGAGTTAAATATATGAGTGTCACAGCAAAGGGTCTGAATACTTAGGACCATGTGATATTTCAGTTTTTCTTTTTTAATAAATCTGCAAAAATGTCAACAATTCTGTGTTTTTCTGTCAATATGGGGTGCTGTGTGTACATTAATGAGGAAAAAAAATTTACTTAAATGATTTTAGCAAATGGCTGCAATATAACAAAGAGTGAAAAATTTAAGGGGGTCTGAATACTTTCCGTACCCACTGTATATATATATCAGTAATATCACTAGAGTACGAGAGCGATACCGGCTCTATATCAGCATGGCTGTGATTAGGCCAGAGGCAATCACAGCCGCTGATATAGAGCCGGTATTGCTCGAGTACGAGAGTGATATTGCGTTTATACAACAGTTCGACGGAACATGTGTGTAATTAAACAAGAAACAACGGAGTGCCTAATAAAACCCTCTTTTCTTCTTATATTAACTAACGTACTCTACGATTAGCTCAGTGATTAATAAAAAAAAACATAGACCCGGCTATAAAGGGCGTTCCTGTAGCGATACCAGTACAATATCTCACGGTTCTCAACCAATCAGATTTGAGAACCAGAACAAACTGTTGTATATAAATGCAATATCACTCTCGTACTCGATATATATTCAGTTAAAGAGGTGCCTTTTGTTCTTTGCATACTGGATACATTTACAGAAATTAAAATTATATAATGAATTGCATACTGGGTACATTTACAGAATATTATTATTATAAATCTTTATAAAATAAATAGTTATTTTGATTAATATGGCAATTTTAATGAGGCCAACTTAGCCGATGAACTGAAGAGTTACCTCCCCTTGTGTCAGTTCCAAAATCTGCCAACACACTTGTAAATGGATAACAATTTAAATTTTCAAATATGCTCTTTGGTGAATTTTGAGAAACTCTCCTTCAAAATTAGTGTTTCATTTCAGCAATTTTGTGCACATCTCATTTGCAATCATTAAATTATTATGTAAATTTCAGCAGTATTTCCATTAGTCACTCTGCACTTTTCACTTGCTAGTGAAAAGCATACTCTTCAGCTGGGCTTCTCTGTTAAAGGCAACCCAGTATTCAGAACATCTCAAAGATGCTTTCACAGTGTTTAAATGCCACTGAATGGGGTGGTTTGTCTGATTGAATCGGATGTGGTGCTGGCCACACCTGGACCTGTGCGAATAATGCCCAGGACAATAAATTAGATAAGGTCAAACGCTCTCCGTTCATGTTTGTGTATGTGTTCTGGACTGTGGGAATGGGAGTGTGTGTGTCATGAGCGTGATGGATCAGGGAAGGGAGGTGTCGTTGGGGTCAAAAGCGGGTATAATGACCCCACTTTTCCTGCTCGGGCTCTGACCTCCCAGCGAGTGCTGGAAACCTGAACTGGGCATTGTCGTCAAACAGTGAGAGTAAGTGGCCTCTGGAGGCCGCCCTGACTGACTGCCACATGTTTGACTTTCACACTGGAGATCTGTTCTCAGTGTCAAGTATGGTGCCGGTGGTCCGACATGTAATTGATGCTGTGGTATTAAAAGTGGCTTTAGGGTTAAACTTCACACCATATTGCATGTCAGCATCACAAACTACTTGCGTTGACCTTTTGATCAAGTCAGTCTCATGCACTGTCCTGACTAACATGTATATGTCACTTTCAGTTGATTCAAATGCCAGATTTATTGCACTGATATGTGTCATGTGAATATGTTGCATATGAAAGGTTTGTAATAGGAATTATAGAGCTATTAGTTAAGCACTTTACATCTGTACGCCAGTAGGTGGCAATGATTGACTTTATGAGGCATCATTGAATCGTTTAGTCAGCACTGCAGATTTGTTCATTTAAATCATTCACTCGAAATAGTTCAAAATCAGATTCATTCAGGACTGAAACGACAATTGATTGTCTTATGAGTGAATCATTTAATCATTCACGCAACCAATTTGTTTAGAAATGCTGATTTATTCAGTAATGAAACAAGAGATTGAATGAGTCATTGAATCATTCGCTCAAACGATTGATTCAGAAACGCTGATTCATTCAGGAACAAAACACTCCTAGTGTGTTGCCCAAAGATACATCTTTGTTTGTCAATGGAACAAATATAGACTAAGATATTGTTAATATTATGTCCAAAATGTAAGTTATTCATTATTAACTTTGTGTTTATTGAACTGTTTTATAGAAGCAATATGTGTGGCGGAGCTAAAACAAACAAAGCCAGCTAGCCATATTGTGTCTAAAATATCAGTTACTATTAACGTCTTGTTTATGGAACTGTTTTAATTGCAGGATAAAGAAATAATTGCGCACCTTGTATCCCATCCTTCTCACTATATATTGACTTTTGCTTGACATTTGGGAATTGGCTGCTAGTACTATGACAACGAAAACCAAATAAACTGTCAGCTATTTGCAGAAAACAGAAGCTCAGCTTATCTTTTAAGTGAGTGACATGACATGTGGCCAAGTATGGTGACCCATACTAGGAATTAGTGCTCTGCATTTAACCCATCCTTAGTGCACACACACAGCAGTGAACACACCCCCGGAGCAGTGGGCAGCCATTTATGCTGCGGCGCCCGGGGAGCAGTTGGGGGTTTGGTGCCTTGCTCAAGGGCACCTCAGTCGGGGTTTTGAAGGTGGAGAGAGCGCTGTACATTCACCCACCTACAATCCCTGCCGGTACAAGACTCAAACCCACAACCTTTGTGTTACGAGTCCAACTCTCTAACCATTAGGCCATGACTTCCCCATGATGATGATGGGGATGGAAGTAGCCTGTATCAGGTTTGCTGTGGATTGTTAGCGGATCGGATAAACCTTCCCTAATGTAGACCCACTGGTGTTCATGGATGATTATCCACAGTTCTCTGAGCTTGATGGATTGATTTGGTTGTTCGGATTTTGTTACATCACCTACTGTTTTTCAGAGCACAGGTTACGAGACTGTCCAGCTGCCCCAGTATAAATCTCCTACAGAAATCTGATCTGGCATTAGCAGGGGCAGCACAGAGCTGTAGGCCTGTGCATAGGCATCTTTATAATTTCTAGACATCTAGACATCTTCATCATGTAATTAATACTTTTCATACTATTTAAGCATAATATAGAATATCTGCATAATATAAAATATTACATTCTAATAATTATTGTATGTGATTTAAGTGTAGTTGTCTGTGCATATATTTGGGCTGATAAAAAGTAATAACAATAATAATAAAATTAGGCTAATACAAATTATTACTGTAATTATTATTAGTAGTATTATAGATGTCTTTGCATAATAATAATAATAATAATAATAATTACTGTTATAAAAATAAAAAATAATATTACTATTTTATATATATATATATATATATAAATATATGCAAAAACAACTATACTTAATATTGTTATATATATATAGTATATAACAATATTAACAGTGCTGTCAAACGATTAATCGCAAATAATCGCATCCAAAATAAGTTTTTGTTTACATTATCTATGTATGTATACTGTGTACATTTATTAGTTATATATAAATACACACACATACAGTATATATATATTGAAAATATTTACACGTTTATACATTTATATATTCATATTCTTATATTTTATATTATAAATATATTTAATCTATAAACATAACATATTTTTCTTAAATATATACATGCATGTGTTTGTAATTATATATACATAATAAATATACACAGTAAACACACATGTATTATGTAAACAAAAACGTTTATTTTGGATGCGATTAATCGCGTTTAATCATTTGACAGCACTAATATATATATGTATGTAATATATATAACACTTTACTTGTATAATGCATTGTAAAAGTAGTTTTAATGCATTAATTATGCCTTGTAATGCACCTCATAATGCATTGTACAATCTCATGAATAATTATAACCACAGTTAATACATTAACACTTATCAATCATTGTTACACTATGCATTATAAATTCCTTTATACATTTACATTTACATTTAGTCATTTAGCAGACGCTTTTATCCAAGAGGCGTCGCTCACTAGCGGATCTCAGACTTCTGAAGGGGATGTAAATTCGTAGTAGTGAGTGGAAGGAGGCGGGCGCTGAACCTGTGGCTGTTCTATATGCAAGCATCAATGTCTTGAACTTGATTCGGGCCGCAACCGGTAGCCAGTGCAAGGAGATAAAGAGAGGTGTAACATGGGCTCTTTTGGGCTCGTTGAAGACCAGTCGTGCCGCTGCATTCTGAATCATTTGTAGAGGTTTGATTGTGCTTGATGGAAGTCCAGCCAGAAGAGCATTGCAGACCGATCTGCAATGCTCCGATCTTTTATAGTTATTTACAACAAGACATAATGTATTACAACAAACGTTATGAATAATATAATTAAAGAATAATTCATTATAATGCATTATACCTTTTAATAACCCTTTATAATGCATTATACATAATGGCTTTAAGAAGTCATTGCCAATAGCCTCATGGGCAGTGCGCTGACATATAATGACATGGCACTTCTGGCGTCCCGAGATCGAGGCAAATAAATAAAAGGCAAAAACCAGAATCAAATATATAAATTTAAACATAAAGTATGTGTGTATATATAAAGTATATATATATATATATATACACACTCACACACAGATTATATATACATATACACATTATATTCCATATTTTTCACACGTCGTATTAATGCCTCCACTTTTTAATATGAATCTTATCAGCTGTAATCTGCATAAATAAGTGTGTTCTGACATGGGCGCCACAAATTGCTCTGCACTTCACGGCAATTTATGTGTCAACTGTCATTGTTTCACATGAACGCCGTTGAGGGTACTAATTACGTTATCATCCTTCCTGATGGTGGAATTCACTTGAATGCCACTCTTTTTGTTTCTGAAATGAGTGATGTAGGTTACAGGCAGGGTCTATACTGTCATCAGGATACTTGATGGCCAAACTGAATATGTCAATGCAAATATTATAATGTAAAGAAATGCTTGAGTCAGTGGGACTGTAAAGGTCCTGTTTTTGTTGAAGACATCTTGCACGGGACATATTGCACCAAATTCTTTTAAGCATATGTGCAGAAATTTGACAGCAGAGGAGAATATACACAGTATAGGATTTCTTTGTATGTGGAATCTTGCCAAGCACAACATTAATCCAGAACATCACGAGGTGAGACGTTTAATATACACGCACTCATGCACCTCTGTTTTTGTTCTGCTCTTTGTTCATTCAGTGTGTGCATGAGTGTGGCAGGTACTTCAAAGGGTAATTATAAATTGACTGTTTCATTTCTTCCAAATATGAGCATAAATTTAGTTAACATATGTAGTCATGTGAAGCCAGCTTTATTTGTGTAGTGCTTTTCACAACACACATTGTTCCAAAGCAGCTTTAAAGCTAGAGCCTATCAGCAGTACAGGCACATACAGTATTTAAATAAATGTCTACAAGGCAAATATTTAGGAGGCCAAGCATTTTCAAATTCCAGTTCATCAAATGGTTTGGCAGATGTGTACCAATAACATTTTCAGGCATGATGACTATCGGTCTGTATCTGTTGAACACTTTTCCGTCAGTATCAAATTTGGTACAGCCAGCTTTAGCAACAGGACATGCTTATGGTGCAGTTGTTATTGCAAATGTTACTAACACTAAAACGAATACAAAATATAAAATCAAAATGGCAAAAAATTAAAAATAAATGTTATTAAAAAAAACATGAAGCAAAGTAGAAGCACAAACATGAAATGCATACACAGTTTTATAGAGATATAAATCCATCTAATACAATAAGCAAATGCCTCAATAAAAATTTTTAAAAAACATGCATGCAGTATAACATCTCAACACAAGGTCCAGTCTTTATGAAAGCAGAACAATATGAGAGATTTTTGTGAGAAAATAAAAAAAATATAATATATATTGGAATATATATTATATGGAATAGATGGAAGCAGTCCCACGTTGTCTGGTGCATATCTGTCATATTGGTGTCCAAAGATGCTAATATTCAAAATGCACAGATTCTGTTAAGAAAATCCATTGGCAGACAGACAGTGCAGCTCAATAGAAATCCACAGCCTCCTATTGTGTAAGAACAGTAGAGCCTGCTGTCATCCCTGCCAGACAGTTTCTTCTTTTTTTCTGACAGACAGTTGGAAGTGATTGCATTTTGCATTAATGCCTCATTACTCACAGGTGTGTATATGTACGACGCGCGTGTGTGTGTGTGCGCGCGCTCTGTCTGTCTGTCCGTCTGTTGGCGGCTCATTAGCGTTCTCGTTGACAGATGCGATAGGGCTTTTAATGTATTCCACCCACTCTGTCACCACCCAAGGTCAACTACTGGGCAGTATAAGACACGGAGACTTGACAGAAGGCTGTAACAGACAAACACACAGAAAACCTGCTCGTAGTGTCTGTGTGTGGAGCCCGGCAGCTCAGTTTCTTTTGAAAAACATCTAAATGACAAGAAACATTCATAGGCTTTTGTAAAGCAATTGTGCCTAATTGATAATGAATTTAATATATGTATTTTAGCTCAAGTGAATGTTGATGCTGTTTATTCCTGTGGCCTCTTGAACTTCTTCTTGTTAGGCCACCATGATCCAGGAGATAGTAAGGAAACATAAATCAGAAATGTTTTTTTTCTTTAAGAAACCCTTGTTTGAGAGGATTTTGTTAAAGACATTGGAGGAGGCAAAGGACATAATTGTAATTAACACAATTAATTTAAGCATAATTGGTCCATGGAGCTTTACTGACTGCAAGAACTGCAGCCATTATTAAATAATTAAGAAAGTCTAGAATTTAGAATCAAACAGGCAAAAACTCATTTGGTGTTAAATCAATTTTCACAGACTATATGCAGTATAAATGATTGATCGCTCTTGTTTTTTAAGATAATATTATATGTGCAGTGCAGGGATTACATATACTGTACAGTCAGCCGATGATTATCTCTAAATAAACCCCTGAAGTTTATTTTCAGATAAAATCTATTATTCTACTTTTACACAGCTGTTTAAAATGAAATACATGGATATTTTTTTAGTTCATATAATTATATTATATTACATTACATTACATTACATTACATTACATTACATTATATTATATATCAATTAATCAATTTTCTAAACTGGTTGTCTTATGTGGCTGGGGTTCTATTCTAGTCTAGTCTATTCTGGTGAAAAGCTCTTCTTTTAATGTTCTTTTTACATTTACATTTACATTGAGTCATTTAGCAGATGCTTTTATCCAAAGTGACTTACAAATGAGAACAATGGAAGCAATTAAAATCAACAAAAGAGCAATGATACGCAAGTGCTATAACAAGTCTCAGTTAGCTTAATGCAGTAGACGTAGCAAGGTTTTTCAAAATTCTATAATAAATAAAAAGAAAACAGATAGAATAGAGCAAGCTAGTGTTAGAGGACTTTTTTGCTTTTGTTAATTTTATAATAAATAAAAAGAAAACAAATAGATAGAATACAAAAAGATTAGAAAAACTAGTGTTACTGTTTTTTTAAAGAAAACAAGCAGTAAATGAATAGAGTGCAAGTCTAAAAGGGACAAGTTTTTTTTAAAGAATAGAATTAGAATAGAGAGTGCTAGAGTTAGAAGGTCAAATAAAGATGGAAGAGATGTGTTTTTAGCCAATTCTTGAAGATGGCTAAGGACTCAGCTGCTCGGACTGAGTTGTGCAGATCATTCCACCAGGAGGGAACATTTAATTTAAAAGTCCATGAAAGTGATTTTGTGCCTCTTTGGGATGGCACAATAAAGCGCCGTTCACTTGCAGAATGCAAGCTTCTAGAGGGCACATGAGTCTAAAGTAATGAATTTAGGTACAGGGGTGCAGAGCCAGTGGTGGTTTTGTAGGCAAACATTAATGCTTTTTTGTTAAAGACATTGGAGGAGGCAAAGGACATAATTGTAATTAACACAATTAATTTAAGCATAATTGGTCCATGGAGCTTTACTGACTGCAAGAACTGCAGCCATTATTAAATAATTAAGAAAGTCTAGAATTTAGAATCAAACAGGCAAAAACTCATTTGGTGTTAAATCAATTTTCACAGACTATATGCAGTATAAATGATTGATCGCTCTTGTTTTTTAAGATAATATTATATGTGCAGTGCAGGGATTACATATACTGTACAGTCAGCCGATGATTATCTCTAAATAAACCCCTGAAGTTTATTTTCAGATAAAATCTATTATTCTACTTTTACACAGCTGTTTAAAATGAAATACATGGATATTTTTTTAGTTCATATAATTATATTATATTACATTACATTACATTATATTATATTATATATCAATTAATCAATTTTCTAAACTGGTTGTCTTATGTGGCTGGGGTTCTATTCTAGTCTAGTCTATTCTGGTGAAAAGCTCTTCTTTTAATGTTCTTTTTACATTTACATTTACATTGAGTCATTTAGCAGATGCTTTTATCCAAAGTGACTTACAAATGAGAACAATGGAAGCAATTAAAATCAACAAAAGAGCAATGATACGCAAGTGCTATAACAAGTCTCAGTTAGCTTAATGCAGTAGACGTAGCAAGGTTTTTCAAAATTCTATAATAAATAAAAAGAAAACAGATAGAATAGAGCAAGCTAGTGTTAGAGGACTTTTTTGCTTTTGTTAATTTTATAATAAATAAAAAGAAAACAAATAGATAGAATACAAAAAGATTAGAAAAACTAGTGTTACTGTTTTTTTAAAGAAAACAAGCAGTAAATGAATAGAGTGCAAGTCTAAAAGGGACAAGTTTTTTTTAAAGAATAGAATTAGAATAGAGAGTGCTAGAGTTAGAAGGTCAAATAAAGATGGAAGAGATGTGTTTTTAGCCAATTCTTGAAGATGGCTAAGGACTCAGCTGCTCGGACTGAGTTGTGCAGATCATTCCACCAGGAGGGAACATTTAATTTAAAAGTCCATGAAAGTGATTTTGTGCCTCTTTGGGATGGCACAATAAAGCGCCGTTCACTTGCAGAATGCAAGCTTCTAGAGGGCACATGAGTCTAAAGTAATGAATTTAGGTACAGGGGTGCAGAGCCAGTGGTGGTTTTGTAGGCAAACATTAATGCTTCAAATTTTATGCGAGCAGGTATTGGTAATTAATGCTTAAAATTTTATGCGAGCAGGTATTGGTAGCCTGTGCAAATTGATAAACAGAGGTGTGACGTGCATTCTTTTTGAATTTTTTTATTAATTTTTGAAAAATGAATCTTGCTGCCGTGTTCTGGGTTAATTGTAAAGGTTTGATAGAACTGGCTGGAAGACCTGCCAAGAGAGCATCCCAATAGTCCAGCCTGGACAGAACAAGAGCTTGAACAAGGAGTTGTGAAGCATGTTCTGAAAGAAAGGGCCTGAACTTCTTGATGTTCAATAAAGCAAATCTGCAGGACCGAACAGTTTTAGCAATGTGGTCTGAGAAAGTCAGCTGATCATCAATCATAAGTTTTCTGGCTGTTTTTGAAGGAGTTATGGTTGATGTGCCTAACTGGATGGTGAAATTGTGATGAAACGATGGGTTTGATGTTTTTTTACTGATCAGTAATGCCTTGAACTGCATAATGTATGGTTAAAGACATATTGTAGGATTATATTCATATTATCATCTACGTGTATACATTTAAATAAGCACTTAACATAATGTAAATATTCTGTGCACTCTCAGAAATAAAGGTACAAAAGCTGTCACTGGGGCGGTACCCTTTCAAAAGGTACACTTTTGTACCTATTAGGTTCTAATATGTACACTTTAAGTACTAATATGTACCAAATTTGACCCTTTAGGTACAAAATTGTACCTTTTGAAAAGGTACCGCCCCATTGACAGCTGTTGTACCTTTATTTCTGAGAGTGTGCAGTGTAGGCCAAGCTGTAATCACAAAACTAACATTAAAGAATTGCTTGTGGATACATTTTAAACTATTTTCTAATGTGATATCAAAACAGTTTCTGTGATACAGCCTGCCAAGGCATGGGAACATGACTACCAGAACTATCCATGACAGCTTTCCTTTAGCTGAGGTTTGTCCTGATCATTACCTCAGAAAAAGGAAGGAATAAAAAAAGACCTGTTCAAAGTGCATGTGGAATACAGATGTCTTTGTGTGAAACACTGTCACGATGGGACCCTTGTTATGTCTGTGCAATTTGTAGCCTGAGGCAGAATACTCCACAAAGTCATTCCTGGTTTCCCTGCTGTGTGAAAGCACACATTCTGTGAGGAATGTTCGCTGAAATTAGGTCTGATGCTGAGGGACCCGTCTGAGTGAGATGTTCATTAATGCAATATATTGTTTGCCATCTTTAGATATTATCTTTTGTGTTGGATAAAGAGGCTAACCTAAAGATGCCTATTTTAGTCGGGTGCCCTCATTAAACTGAACTTCCCGCCTTAGTTTTAAGCCTTGATGCCCCATTCTTTCATTTTTAGAGGTTTTTATTGGGAGACAAAAAGTGTGTACAGTCACTGAACATACTGAGCCTGAGGGAATTCTATTGCTCATAGATAGCTACTGGAGGGTTAATGGAGATCTTATGTTTCATATTATCAACTTTGTTTCAGATGAAAAACATTAGACATTTGTTGACATATGGTAGGCATTTAGTTTTACCATTAATGTGGATGTCATAGTTCAAATTATTTGATTTTGGAATTTGATAAGAATACTTGAGCTCATGTTGATACCTCTTTTTATTGCACACTTCAGCAAAGCATCTTGGAAAATTGCTCATTTTGAGTCATTGTTGAGAAATTAAAAATAAATAAATGGCCATTAAATATTACTTGAGTTTAAATGTATAATAAATTGGTTAAAGTTTATATAATATAATATAATATAATATAATATCTTTGCTCTTTTGTTGATTTTGATTGCTTCCATTGTCCTCATTTGTAAGTCGCTTTGGATAAATGCATCTGATAAATGACTAAATGTAAATGTAAATGTAAAAAGAACATTAAAAGAAGAGCTTTTCATCAGAATAGAATAGAATAGAATAGAATAGAACCACAGCCCTTTACATAAGACAACCAGTTTGGAAAATGGATTAATGGATCATATCATATCATATCATATCATATCATACATCTATTTTACAAACCGCTTGTCCTATGTATGTGGTTGCTATTTATAAATACATTTCTATTCTATTCTGTTCTATTCTGTTCTGTTCTTACCATTTACCTTTTCTGGGGGGAGAGAAGCAATATACAATAACTGAACATGCTGCTGAGCCTGTGGAAATGACATTGCTTGAATTCCATATAGAGTTAATGGAGATCTTGTGTTTATGTATCAACTTTGTTTCAAAATTTGATGAGAATGCTTGGATGCATATCGATTGCACACATTCAAATCTTGAGTTATTGTTGAGATCTCTTCTGAAAAAATAGAGGAGACATTTTTGAGACTATTTTTCTCATGAGAAAAATCTGACACAGGAGACTTCAACAGGACTTAATGTTGTTGTCTAGGAGAAATAATAGAGATATTGTTATGTTTATTGTCAGTGATTTTTACTGCGTTTTCGGTGCTGAGCAGTGCATGCAAACAGAGGAGAATCGCTTTCCATTTGATGCCTAATGAGAGTGAATGATTGGCGGTGCCATTCTTATTTCATATATTCACCCTTAAATACACTCACCTTTACTGGCTGGTTTGCGTTCCTATTAAAAAGTCCATTATCTGCTGTAGTGAGTCTACTGGGGGGGGGGTGATATCAGAATGGAATGGAGCTGAATCTTAATCAAACTGTTCAAATATTAGCCACGTCTCCATCACCACCCCCCAGTCTACCCAACCTTCTTTCTGTCATTCTCACTATACACATTTTTGAGACTATTTTTCTCATGAGAAAAATCTGACACAGGAGACTTCAACAGCACTTAATGTTGTTGTCTAGGAGAAATAATAGAGATATTGTTATGTTTATTGTCAGTGATTTTTACTGCGTTTTCGGTGCTGAGCAGTGCATGCAAACAGAGGAGAATCGCTTTCCATTTGATGCCTAATGAGAGTGAATGATTGGCGGTGCCATTCTTATTTCATATATTCACCCTTAAATACACTCACCTTTACTGGCTGGTTTGCGTTCCTATTAAAAAGTCCATTATCTGCTGTAGTGAGTCTACTGGGGGGGGGGTGATATCAGAATGGAATGGAGCTGAATCTTAATCAAACTGTTCAAATATTAGCCACGTCTCCATCACCACCCCCCAGTCTACCCAACCTTCTTTCTGTCATTCTCACTATACACACCTGACCTTACATCCCCAAACAGCACACTGTGTTCTTATGCAACTCATTGAGTGTAGATTGTTCTAGCCTCATTGTCATATAAAATTAGGTCAGATGATTGGTGCTAAAAAAACTGATTCTGTCTCAGCAGTAGTATCAGAAACATTCAAAAACAATTTTGCAGAATAAATTTTGTTATAATGCTAAATTACACCGACAGCACTGCACTTGACTTTCCAGGGAATCAGACTTCAAACTGGGCTGAACGGTTTCTCATAACAGATTGAAGATTAGTCCAGAATTAAAATAGAATTTATTTGCCAAGTTTATACTCGGGAGAATTTGGAAGTGTATTGCTTCAAAGGTAACAATGAACAGAACACAGATAAACAGAAAAGCGAGAAATTGCTATTGTTTGTCTTCAATAAGGGTCAGTTTTTCGAAATTGAGATTTATACATCATATGAAAAGCTGAATAAATAAGCTTTCCATTGATGTATGGTTTGTTAGGATAGGACACTATTTGGCTGAGATACAACTATTTGAATATCTGGAATCTGAGGGTGCAAAAAAAATCAAAAGTTTTGAGCCTTTAAAGTTTTCTTTGCAATGCATTATTACTAATCAAAAATTAAGTTTTGATATATTTACAGTAGGAAATTTACAAAATATCTTCATGGAACATGATATTTACTTAATATCCTAATGATTTTTGGCATAAAAGAAAGATCAATTATTTTTACACATACAGTACAATGTATTTTTGGCTTTTGCTACAAATACCTCAGCGACTTATGACTGGTTTTGTGGTCCAGGGTCACATTTGTGCAATGTCTGTGCTGCTTCTCAGTGAACCTTTTTTTGGTTAAATATTATGTGCAAACTGTTTCTGAGAACCAACCTTATAGATCTTATATATCATTCTCTAGGTTTAAAGCTAGGTTAAGTTTATTTATTTATTTATTTTTTATTATTTTGCGAGAAATGATATATGTCTTAAATAGATCTTTATTTCTTTTGTAGCCCCTGTGCTGAATGATTTGGATGATCTGATCTGGACATTATATCAATCTCCTCATACCAGATAGTCCATGCAAGTAAAGAGTCGGGACATGAAGACAAGCCTAGAGGTCAAATATGAAGGAAATTAAGAAGTCTGACCTTGACACATGCTCTATACCTTCCTCCACCTCTTATGTTGTTGTAGAAGAATCCAGATGGTTCTGTGGGCAAGGACTTCTCTGAATGCCAGGAGTGATGTGTGTTGCTGTGTGAGGTGAATGCTGGCTAGCACTGACAAATATTCACTGAGGGGGTTCACAAAGTCAGTCGTAACAGCTTGCAGCCATTGCGAGGTGCACAATGCCCATTGTATTGAAAAAAGATGTCTGTTGGCTGTCAAACTCTTTGTGATTCAGTCCAGATCATGTTCCTTTGGCTTCTGGCTACTAATGTTCTCATAGATTCCACAGCTTCTTTAGATTTAGTAAGTCACGAATATGAAAATATCTTAAATAATTACAGTATGGTTCCAGATTTAGTTCAGGTTATCTTATCTTATCTTGGAGCATTTAAGACATAGATGAGACATAGATGCTATATTCAGGACTGGAAGGGTCCAAATGTAATAGTATGACAATCTATTCAAATACTCATTGTTTTTTATTATTACATTAGAATGTATTTTATATATGCATACACTTCCATTCATCTCCAAGTTGTGGTTTCAGTAATATTTTTGGGAAATAATTTGCTACTTATGTTCAGCAAGTAAGTTTATTTAATTAATTAATCAAATATGTTTTTGACTGCGCTGACTGAAAAATGGCATACTG
Source organism: Sinocyclocheilus grahami (assembly GCF_001515645.1). Classification (NCBI taxonomy): domain Eukaryota; kingdom Metazoa; phylum Chordata; class Actinopteri; order Cypriniformes; family Cyprinidae; genus Sinocyclocheilus; species Sinocyclocheilus grahami. The sequence goes on from NW_015505239.1 coordinate 1,166,878, forward strand.
ATCCCAAACTTTTCAACAGTAGTGTAAGTATTGCTTATGCAGATATACATATTTTCCTTTACGGTACATAACAATTTGTTGTACATATATTATTCATATTTATTTGTTATCATGTTTATATTATTCTGTAGATAAGTTGTTGTTCTGTAATTTTGTGTCTGTTGTGTAAGCTTTGTTACCACTCAGCCAATCTTGATATCAGTTGGCCAAAGAAAACGATAGACATGCATTTGCAAATTATTTACAAAACATCTGCACAAAACACACGATAAGCCAAATGTCTGGGATTAATTCTCTTAGTTTCAAAGTAGAACTGAAAAGTCATTTTGACAGAGAAAACATCTGGCTTCTCTTTTCGCTCTCTTCCTAGTCCCTTGTGAATCTTTCTATCAGTGTTGCAAAATATTACAACCTCTCAAAAGCATCCACCATCACCTCTGCCCTGTCACATTAAAGAAAATTGTGAGGTAAAATGGCGAATGCGTTCCCCATGGAGTGTCATTCAAGCAGTTTCTCTCGCTTGCCCTTCTTTCATCCTCCCTGACTTGTTCTGGGTCTCCAACTGTGGCAGCTCTTAACAGTTCGGCTACTTTGTTCTGCTGTAAAAAAAAAAAAAAAAGAAATCCCTGGAGCTTCAGGAAGTCACATGTTTGTGCACTGTATGCACAACATGCTAGAGGGCAGCTGTGAGGCTGTTGTTACCCATTGTTGTTGGCCTGTAGGGTACAAAGGTGTTTATTTCAACCAATGATTCCCAACTAGAGATATGTGTATCCCAGGAAGTGCTTTAGCAGGTTTTTGTTACATGGAAGTCGTTAATTAATTAATTAACTTTTATAAAATGTCCCAAATGGATTTCATTTATAAATACATTTGCCATAAGATCTTTTTTTGAGAAAATCTGATGCACAATATATCTGTGCCATATGTGTTGTCATCTGATATTATATACATGTTTGTACATTTTAGATTATCTTTGTAAGCATCTAATGCTTACTTAAAATTAAACACTTATAATGTAACACTGTTAAATGTAGAAAAATGAATATCTATTTTTATACTGTATGTTATTATGCACAGTGGTGGTTATAAATTCACTTGTACCATTTAAAACAATTTCTGGTAACACTTAAGAATACTGTTCCGTTGTTAATTAATAACTACACAGGAACAAATGACTAATGCACTAATAACATTGTAGTAACTACTATTACCTAACAAGAAACTCTGATTAACAATTTAGTTAGTAATAGTGCTCAGCTGAAACTGGTACTTTACTATTAGCTAATCAATAACTACTATTTTTTAATATATCTTCTAAGAACTACTGTATACATGTTCATAATTAATATGAATTATGCATAATGTATAATTAATTCTAAAGTAAATACCATGGTAACCCACTAGTAATGACTCAAGTATTACAAAATTCTTCTAAAGGAACTACTAATTACTTGGATCAGTCTTCTAATGTGAAAAGCATCATAACTTTCTAATATGGACTGACGTCATTGTAAGCTTTCGAGATAAATGTAAGGTTTTGGATAATAATGACTCAAGTGTTACTACATCCTTCTGAAGAAATGACTAATTATTTGGATCAGTATTCTAAAGTGAAGATCACAGTAACCCACTAGTAATGATTTAAGTGTTACCAAATCTAGCAAAATGAATTACTAACCAGAATCTTACAAAAACCTCAAACGTTTACAATGACTTCAGTAATTACTAGGGAGTTATCACGATCCTCACTTTAGAATACTGATCCAAATAATTTGTAATTCTTTTAGAAGAATTTGTTAATATTTGAGTCATTACTAGTGGGTTACCATGACCTTCACTTTAGAATTAATTATACTTTATGTATTATTCAGATTAATTATCAACCTGTATACAGTAGTTCTTAGTAGTTCTTAGGGAGGTATGAGAAAATAGTAGTTACTGATTAGCTAATAGTGAACTACCATATTCGAATAAGCACTATTACTTACTAATTCATTAATCAGAGTTTCTTGTTAGATACTAGTAGTTATTAGAGTGCTAATATTGCATTATTCATGTGTTCTTGTGTAGTTATTCATTAATGATTAAACAGTATTCTAAAGTGTCACCCTTTTTTTTTTTGTATTATTTAGAATTTCTTTTGGCCAAGAATGGACTGTAGCATTTAATTTTAATATTGACTATTTATTAGTTATTGTCTCTAACATGAAAATAATCATTGGCTTATCAGTATCGGCTAAATTGGTGCATCACTAGTATTATTGTGTTATTGAAGGGCTACTTGGTGAGTTGGTTTTCTCCCAAAGTATTGATTGCTTTTCTCTAATAATGCAATTTCAGATGGGTTTGGAGTGTCATGAGTGTGATTAAACAATGACAGGATTTGTTATGTTTGTGTGAACTGTTCCTTTAAGTGTGGCATTGTGTTTATTCTCAAGGCTTATTTTCTTTATCCACTAATGACAGAACAGTGGGTTATTGTCTGTTTTCCCCTCCCCTAGCCATGAAGTGTCAACAAACTACTTCCAAGCAGCCATTAAAAGGCATTGCCGTCTTTATAAATAATTCAACCACTTGACTGGATGCTAAATGAATGGAGATGATACGGACAGAAGGTTTTGGTTTCCAGGGAGTCCTTGAGGAGGAGGGAGTGTTTGGAGGGTTAAAATCACCTCCTCAAAACAACACCCACCCCAACACAGACAAAGAGAGAGGCTTAACACCAACTAAGCCGATCTTCCCTCCTCTTTCTCTTTCTTTTCCTCTTCCTCTTCCTCAGACTCGGTGAGAAATTGCAGAGGTTTTCCTGCTCTTTTCTCTCCTGAAACAAAAAGAGGCATTTCTGTGAATCAAAGCCACCCCTCAGGAGTCTGTCCTAGGTCCACAACGGAATGCCACCATGGAGTTTGAGGGCTTGTGGGGGCCCAGAGTGGACAGCAGGTGGAACGGTTCCAGGTTTTGTTCTCATTTGTCAATAGCCTTGGAGTGAAGTTCTGTTCAGAAGGGAAATGAAGAGAAATGACTTGTTGCCATCCGGAAAAAGTATTGTCAACAGGACAGAGAATAGATGGATGAAGTAAGAGACAAGGGAGGCACAATGTTGCAGCATTTGCTAAAAGAATCTGTCATGGATATTCTAGACATAGATGGATTTCAGTGGATAAATGAGGCAGATACAGAACAATCATCTCAATTCATTGGTTGCTAATCAAGAGAAGATGACTCCATTCAAGTGTGTGAGAATGTTACCCCCTATGGCTCTGATCAATGTGATGGGAAAAGGCCAAGTATGAGAGATGATGTGTTTTTTGGATTAAACTTGCCCTAAAGAATCATTTTAAGGACTATATGAATGTCAGATGCCAGCATAAATGTTAACTAAAGCATCCGCTAAACATCTACTGTGTATACTCTTGGGTCAGAATTATCTGAGGAACCAAGATGATAGTAAATAACATCATTAACCTTTTCATTTTGGAACTGTTTTCCCTTGATTAGCAACCACTGAATAAGATTGTTGTTGCAGTAGAGTGATAGATGGATGTAAACATTCTCTTGAGGTACTTGTCCTATTGTGATGTTAAACGAGTGAATAGTAATGTTCCGAACATCCAAGTGTCCCAAGTTTAAACCACACAAACAGGGAGGAAAAATGCAAACTCTGAGATTCATTATTTTATTTGGTTTATACTGAATCTGGTTTTTGTGTTTAGGGTTGTGGGCCATTCAAAGTCAAATAGAGAATGCACTTTTAATTCCAAATCATTCACAATTTAAAACGAACAGGTTGCTGAATTTGAATTTGAATGCAAGGAAGCAGAATTAACATTTTAAATCATTGTACACATAATAGCTGTATGTAATACTTTGAAAAAGTTTAAAGTTTGATGGATAATGGACGTGAGAACAATGGTTAAATGAATAGATAGATTCGCCTAGGTGTCCTAACTGATTTGCTGAAATGCTGGTAAATGTGTGCCACACATTATGATTATTGCTTACTGATTTTGCATTGATACGTTCGACATGGCTGCCGGTTCAACCGGTTGGCGCAGACTTCTGCTTGGTCTCAAAGCCATTCTGTGTCACCAACAAAAATATATTTTTTTGCTTTGCAGCTAAGCAAAATGAAGCTCTTAAAATATAAAGATTGTTGTGAATTTAGATATTTCTGTAATGGTTGCTACTCCCCTAGATTTGGAATACTCTGCATCTGATGCAAAAAATGAGGAACATATAATGTCTGAAAAGTTCCACCTGACAGTAAAATATGCCTTCCAGATCCAACCCTGTTTACAAGCAACAGAAAAACAGCTTGGAAACTAAGAAGTGCATTAGTCTGCCTTCTTTGTCAGTAAACTTGGTAAACTGAGAGCTTTTACATAAAGAGTGTCCCTGCTGGACTAATGAAACCCTGTAGCAAATGACTACGTGGTTGAATGGGCCATAGTGAGGCTGTCTCAAGAGTGTGTGTGTGCAACACCCAGCTGTTGTTATTTCTGTATCATTTCAATTGCAGCAGCTGTCAGGGGAACTTAGGGCTGTTAAAATCTAAATGAGCACAAGAGCCAAGAGCTCTCCGCCTGACTGACGGGTCGCAGACCTGGGAAAGGGAGAGAAAGAAGAGTGCGCTGGGGGGAATATTTTGTTTGGATGGAGAGAATAGAGAAAAGGAAGTGTATACGTGCGGTGCTGACTTAAAAGGGGTGAATTAATTGCATGTCTACTAATAATTTCCGCTATATTGTCCTAGTACATGTTTTTACCCTTTAAGTGCTTTTGCTTTTGAAAAAATATATAATTGTTTTTAGGAAACTAAAATCTTTATTTCCATCTTAAAGCCTCTAAAAGAAAGCATTTCACATACTCTTATCTCCTATTACAATAGCAAACAAGATGTTTTCATTTTCTGTCTGAAGGGTTTTCGGCACATTGTTAGCTGGTTGCTAAGATGTTCTAGGTTGTTGCTAGGTGGATCCTTGTCAAAAGAGCCCATTATATGTGTTTATACTGTATTCTGACCCCTTGCACTTCTTTTTTAACCTTTGGGTACTGTCGTGGCATAAAGCCGAATGCTGCATATAACACATCTACATTATTTAGTGAATCAAAATAGCAATGAGCTAAAAAGGTTATGGTCTGTCTTATCGTTGTGGTGACGCTCTACCGGAGCAGCACCTCGTTTATCCATTTGCTTGGTCGGTTCATTACTGGGGGGAGGTCGTCACCTGGTGGGAGCCATCGATTTTTCCATCTTCTTCTTCTCTTCTTCTGCCTCAGTTGGCAGGCTTCAATTTGAACCTTGCATTAGTCTCATCTTCTCCATTCTATGTGCAATCGATTGCTCCACAGCTTTGTGATGATAAATTCATGGCATGCTGCAGGACTTACGTTCTCTAACTCACTACTCGACAGTGGAGGTTGCTGCTGTTATACGAAGAAGAAAAAAATTGATTCTTGTGGGTCTCCTTGAATTCTGTAAACTTTAAATAATTGATGTGGGTTTTCATGTTTGAATGAACATATTGCTGATGAAAGTGAGGAGGGATGTTGTGCAGTGCTTGATGCGTTCACACAAATCCAACCATGTGCAAGCATAACGTATAGTGTACATTTTTTGCTATTCTTTACACTTAAATTTTGCTTTATTTTATTATTTAATATTTGTATTTTGCCTAATTGTATTTGAATAAATTAAATAAAATGTATTTAATTGTAGTTAAAATGTCTGAGAGTATCGTTGAAATAGCTTGATTTTGGTAAGTTGTTTCACACGTACCTACTTATTTTACCGAAAATGCGCAGTTGTTTGTATGAGGTCATCATCACAGTGTTATTTTAGAATTATTTATATACTATTTTTTATTCATATTTTGAATAGGCTTTTATTTCTCTATTTTCAGTTTTCATGTGCTTTTGTCATTTACTAGTTTTGTATATTATATTTATCTTTGATTTTTATTTCAATTTACGTAGTATTAGCACTTCAAATTAAACTTATTTTCAGTTAGCTACCAACTAAACATTTTTTATTTATATTGAATATGTTTTAATTAACAAATTATTTTTAATAGTTTAGTTTATTTTTAGTTTATAACAACACTCATTATCGACAGACAAAATAACTCTCTTTACCTTTTCTCTCAGATTCCTTTTCACGTGTTGCAAAAAGTCGGTATATGAAAGAACCTGCAGTATGTGGTTACTGTAATCTGTGAATATGTGTGATTGTGTATTTATGCCATTTGTCCCAACTTTTTTATTTGTCATTTAGGTGTAGAGGAATCCCAAAAAAGGCCTTTGCTACACAGTCAATGTTGATAATACAACCATTAGCGATATTTGCTTCGTGCAGATCTGAGCAGTACAGCAAGTACCTTTACATATTCTTTAAAAGTTCAGTTTCACTTTAGTTTGATTTGAACTGTGCGCATGCTTCAGACATGTGGTCAGAGAGTCGACAGGACCAATAACTCATTCACTGGTAGCCAATCCATCTGTATCTCCTTCTCTCTGTCTGTCCAGGAAGATGGGCAGCAGGTTCTTCTGGTTGTCTCATTAGCACTGCAATGTCAGTTTGTCGGTTAGAGCAGTTACTTTTGTTAGCATAATGGTGGGTGGAGGCCACCTTCAAGGGGGAAGAAAGCAGCGAATCTGTTTCTCTTAGGCCCATGAAGGGAGGGGTGCTGGGTATCAAGATCCTCGCCGGGGTCAGCGGTCCTTTGGACAAGGATAGAGTGTCCACACAGCATGCCAGAGTTTATTTAGTACCAGGCAACAAGTTGTGATGAAACCTGAGCCTCTTGCAGATGGTGAGCCGACTTCCCTATCCCTTTTCAAAGCCGATCTGTCAGATAAGGGCTGACTCTAGCATCCCAATACAGCTACAGGATGTGTTTCACAATGCCTAAATGAACTTCCTCAATGGGAATCCCATTGCTGAGCTTTTAGCTGCTAAATGAGGACTGCATGCCATTTCTGTCTGGGATCAACGACTTCAGATTGATGAAGAACACTGTGTGTAACTTTGTCTTTTTATTGACCATCACTTGAATTAGTGACTCAGAATTTTAACAACCTCAACTTTTTAATGGTGCTTTCTAATTCGTTCCTCTTCCTTCCCTAGAGTTTCAAAGAGGGACTCCCTTCTTTTCTCCTCCACTCTTGTACTCCTCGATCCAGCCTATACTGTACACTGAAGATCACGTTTCTCCGGCCCTGCAGCTAAGTCCAACTGACGACAGACCCGTTGGCAGTCTTGTTTGATGCTGAAAGCGGATCCCAGTGCCGCTCTATGAGCTCTGCATAGCAGGAATGTGTAGGAGAAAGGGATGAGCATGTTGTGGTGTCTCTCTGATGCCCTTCATGAGTAACTTGAGAAGGCGTATGTGTTCGAAACGTCCAGGGGGCTGCCATCGCTCTCTCATACACTCCTTTTTTCTCAAAGATATCTGTGATACCTGAAGAAAGCTATCCATTAGCATTCCCATTCATCTCAATGGCAGTTACTTGGAATTAGATTATTTGAAATCTGTCATCTTTGCTCAAGAGACCACTGCACGCTTTGAGCCAATCACCTGAGCTGTTAAATCATGACGTCATTTTGGAACCGTAGGAAAATTACATCATGGCATTGCTGATTGCGACAATTCTGGGCTGTAGTAAATGCTATACACAAGCTGTCCCTGGGATGGTACCATTTCAAAAGGTACATTTTATTTACCTCTATAGGTTGCATATTAGTACCTCAAAGGTACATATTACCTAAAGTGCACCTATTAGTACTTAAAGAATTCATATTAGTACCTTCCGAAAGCTTACCGTCCCAGTGACAGCTTTTGTTTCTGAGAGTGTAGTAAAATATTAGCAATATCTGTTACTTGCAAACAATTGTATTCTGTCAGAGCTCATTTTGAATGGCTGTCAATGGAGAAAGATGCTGTTTAAAACCAAATGGTGAAGTTATGGCATCTACCAACAGGATAACAGCGCTATGCAATCCAGACAAACCTTTGAACCTTTTCTCTCCCTCATCAGTATTCTGAGATCTGATTTGTGCTGCTAATTTAGATGACCGTCTGAGATTGTAACTTGTTTTGGTCTCATTAGTTATCATAGCTCTTGATGAGAACAAGAGAGATCCACTTGACTTTTAATCTTTTGTTGCGATAGCATCTCAGCAGTGATACTTCTGGTTATATGTACTGCCTGAATTTAAGTGGAGAAATCTTTCCTCATTTGGATGATGGAGAAACTTTCTCTCCAATGGTTTGCAGACTGTGTTTACAAAAGCATTTCAAAGAGGCAGTTGAAAGCTAGCGCACTTAAGGGGAAATCACAAAACCCAGAGCATATCAATCTCTTATTTTTTAGACTTAACCTTGGCACTAATTTCACTAGCCGAGAGAGAAAAGGGTATTAAAAGTTCCCCACCCAAAAAAAAAAAAAACGGTTTATGTTCCTAGCATTAATTATACAGAGCCTGCTGTCAGCGCTGATTGAATATGACATGCCTATATTCTACGACTTTTGATTGTTTATGCAAATATAATTTCGATTTTGATTGGTTTACAGACATGATCCAGACACAATAGGACATCACTTTGAATGTTTCATTGTCCAAATACATTTGATTTCACTAGTGTATTAAGTCAAAAGTTTTCACAAAACCTGATGATTGTTATTCAACAATGTTCCAAAAGAACATCTTGTGAGATTCAGTGGGAGCAAGGAAAAATGAAATGCAATTCTTCCTCATGCTTCTTTAATTTAAATGTTTCTGGTAACTTTCTGGTTGCACTTATGTTTAGTAATAACCTTAATAATGAAGATTTTATATATATATATATATATATATATATATATATATGTATATATATATATATATATATATATATATATATA
>NW_015505239.1:1175794-1219206 GCF_001515645.1 Sinocyclocheilus grahami
TATATATATATATACATTTATTGCATTTGTTAATGTAATAAATATGAACTGTTAATTAAATAATAAAATCAAATCAAATACATTAATGTTTGTAATACATTAATGTTAATTTGCATACCTTTAGAAATGAGAAATTAACATTAATAATTTCTGAACTTTATTGTAAAGTGTTTCCAACTTTTTTTTTATTTCTTTGGACCCCACAGTTAGTATAAATATGTAAAAGCACAGAAAATTGAAATGTATACAACAATTGGCACAATAAACAAAAAACATTTCTGAAAATTTTCCACAGTCAAAAATCTCTCAAAGTACAGCTAGATGTAAAGAACTCCATGAGCACAGATAGCATGATATTATAGAATCTGGGCGAGTGAGCCAGTCACACTTAGGCGAGATGAGAGGATAACCTATAGCGTGACTCTTTTCCAACTTCTCTCTTTGCAACAATATCAGCCTCATGTAATCAAAACATAGTTATCCTCTGCTGCCTGTTGACTGCTTTGAAAAAGCAACAATAACAGACATCCACTCACGCAATGCAGGACGGCACACACAAACCGGGAAAGATATCAATCCCGTCTGGTAATTCCACCGTATTGTTTTCATTTTAGGTTAAATCATGTGTCCTGCTCACTGTGATGTTTGCATTTCTCTTGTGTAGGTGTAATAAATAGAGCACAGATATACTCTACAGTTTTAAATGCTTTAGTACACTGACATGTCCAAGTTTGATTGCATCATCCAGAATGTTCTTTCAGGTTTTTTTTATGAGTTTCAGGCATTTTCGGTCTCCATGAACATGATTCAGGTAGGCATAGCTACTGTAGATGTTATGCTATACATTATGTACATGGCATTGCTATGTAGATTTGATTCTATGCGTGCCATCAAAAAATGCTAAGTCAAATACCCCCATCGCTCGTGAGGAACAAAGCTGATTATCTCTATGGCGTGCGGCAGTAGTGAGAGTAGCTTTTAGACATTGGGACCCTCCTTTCGCTTTGTTTTAGACAAAGTGTCTGCATTTGTTTGAGTCATAAAGATTAAGAAGATGGCTGAAGAAGATGCAGGTGAAAGTATGACAAAACTATACCACAAATGTTGGCCATGGTATAGTGAGCTCTTATGTGGGTAATAATTACAATGCAATGAACAAAAGTTGACTTTTTACAGTCTTGTTCTTCCAAATTTAGCAAATAATCATGTGTAGACTATCTTTAATGAGACAAGATTTGTAGCATCTAAAGAAACTTATTAATTGTGACGACTACATTTCTGTTCTCTGAATTTTCTATTCTCATTCATTTCCAAAACATAAACATTTCTTTGTTGTTTTGTTTGTTTTCAAGCAGCATTTCTCGGAAATTTACATTGTGTCATGGCATGTTCAATTCACAGCTTATACGCACAGTAGATTTAATGTACTGGATAAAATGAAAATTATTACACAATGTTTCCTACAATACAAATGAAGTAAAACAGACTTTCTTATTACTTTCATCTTATTATTAAGAAGTAGTATTGAAACAATGGCATTATAATAGCTCCTAGAACATTTGTCAGCACATTTAAACTATATGAACACCAAACTCATATGTGCTTGTTGTTTAGTATGAAATCCACTTTTATTAATGTCTTCCACACTACAAGAATGACTTTAAACTAGACAATTGAACATAGTTGCAATGACTTGCTTCCATTCAGACCCTAAAGCAGTGATGTTGGGCAATGTGACCTGGCTCAGAAGTCTACATTTGAGTTCATCTCATTTGTGTTAAATTCTGGACAGTCAAGAGTCCACACATCTCGGTAAACCAATTTTTATGGACCTTGATTTGTGCAAATTGTTACTCTGGAACAAAACTGTTGCCACAAAGTTGGAAGCACACAGTTGTCTAGAATGTTATTGTATGTGGGTGCATTAAAATTTGTGTTCTCTGGAATTAAGGGGCCAAGATCATTTTGAAGGGGGTCTCCACATATTTATGGCCATGTAGGGTATATTGGTATGGTGTTATGGACAATTGCAGTTGGAGTTCTGATTTCTGAGTTTTCTCATGAAAAACTGTGATTTTGAGATTGTAGATGTACATATGTGTATGTACATATAGTGTATGTTTGTTCAAGTATCTGTTTTTGTGGTCTTGTCTATTTATATTTACTATACTGTCAATTCTCACAGTGATTATAAAAGTCACAAAATATTGCCATATTTTATATGTAAAAATATGATAGATTAGATTCTACTCTTTCTGAGGAAATTGCTAGTATTGCTTGCTGAGGCAACTCTATATTTTCAATGCTACACTCTGGGGGTAGAAAACCTGTCACTTGGATGGTGCATTTTCAAAAGGTACAACTTATTTACCCCAAAAGGGTGGATATTTGTACCTTAAAGGTACTTAATGTGCTCAAATTAGAGCCTAAATGGTACATATAAGGACCTTTAGAGAGGGTACCATCCCAGTGACAGCTATTGTAACTTTTTTTTCAGAAGCACGCTAAGAAAAGTAGAACCAACCATTTCATAAACAAAATACATAATTTGAGGTGTCACTCAAGTCTGTAGCACAATTGATAAAAGCATGGGATAAGCTACACACCAATATTTAATAGTGTTATTGGCTCATCCCTGCGTAGTAGTTAAATCTGCAAGAATGGAAAAAGGTGATGGACAGAGAGACACACACAGAGAGACACACACAGAGAGAAACTGACAGACTGAGATTGATAAAGGACCTGATGAGCTGCTGATTGGTTTCTACTCTCAGGCTCCTCTAATCACACTGCACACGTCCTTCCTGGCGGCAGGGGACCACGGGGAGACCTTCACCGCGCCGAACACACTGTCTGCTCCCATCCACCACTTACGCTTCACTTGCTTGTTATTTGATGTGAAATGGAATTAAAGCTGGGCCGTATTACCCCCAAACAGTAATTATCACCGAATTTCCCCTGTGACAAGCCTCAGTTGGCACACTTTTATTCCCTTATCAACACAAGGTGAGAGACATTCTGACAGCCAAGGTCAAGACAGACATGCCTTCAGTGACCCAGAGAAGACACTGCATACACAAACTGTTCAAACACAAAAGAGAATGAGATACTGAGAACATGTACATATTTATTTTTCTATGTAGGTATTTGGAACGTGTCAAAACATTTTAGGCTGCTCCGTCAGAATTTTTTAAAAACTGACATGTTGACAGTTTAGGCAAACATTCCACAATCAAATTGAGACGGCGTGGCTACATTTTGTGTGGAGAAATGCATTGCAGTGCAACGTTTTGTTTTTGTAGGTTGAACACATCCGATCATTTTCTGCTTGTCATGTTTTTGGATTATTAGCCTACAATCATCCATTATAATATATCTTTTTAGGTTATTAACCTATAATTCCTCATTGTAATTTCAGAATTTATATTCCTAATGCATTTCAAAACAAACCATACACACAGTCGTACTTGCTTTGGGGAAATCGGAGGAGGCTTGGTTGGTGGACAGCAGCCAAATTCTGTTTCTTCCTTTAAAACTTCATTCACTTACACAATCCAGGCATTTGTACTGCAGCAAAAAACATACAGATGATTTTCAGTACATCTTTCCTGAAACAGGACGTTATTGTTAAGTCAGATTTACTGCCTGCCGTGTATAAGACCGTGATTTGATTAAAAAGTAATATCCGAATCTTCACTCATGGGGCTGAAAGCAAGAGTATTATCTTGTCATTGACAGGATTAGTCTTGATAGAGAATGGCTGTACATGCAATAACGGGCAGATCTATCATCTACAGTATCCCTCTGCTTGTGGGGGAAGATGATTGGGGTTACAAATAACTTGTAAATGTTATAGTAACATTTGTCTTTCACTTGCTCTGTGATTGGCTGTTCTGATTTCTTATGGATTTTTTTATGAACTGAGCTTTACATTCTTAACATATTACAGTTTTAGCATGCACCATACACAAAAAAAAGGTCAAAAAGAAAAAAAGAAGAAATTATTCTCTGTAATGCATCTAAACATTTTACTTTTTAGTTTTTAGTCTGTATAATTCTCGTTCTTAAGGATTCTTGATGATGTTATTACTGTAGTAGAGTGTTTTTGAACTGTAAACGTTCAGGAAAAAATAGTGTACTAATATAAGCTGTTTTATTAAAATCAGCATAAATTTGAGTCAGTACAATACATAATAACATGATGTATAAGTATTTTATTTTTCTTGTGTTAAAGAAATGTGAAAAGTACTTTCACATTAAAGTAATGATAATTGGGGATGAGATGTGATGTGCTTGAAAATAATGAATGAAAATCATGTCAATTCAAACGATCCTAATAGCAACCCTTACATATTTTTACTTTGGTCAAAAAGAAAAAAAGAAGAAATTATTCTCTGTAATGCATCTAAACATTTTACTTTTTAGTTTTTAGTTTGTATAATTCTCGTTCTTAATAAGGATTCTTGATGATGTTATTACTGTAGTAGAGTGTTTTTGAACTGTAAACGTTCAGGAAAAAATTGTGTACTAATATAAGCTGTTTTATTAAAATCAGCATAAATTTGAGTCAGTACAATACATAATAACATGATGTATAAGTATTTTATTTTTCTTGTGTTAAAGAAATGTGAAAAGTACTTTCACATTAAAGTAATGATAATTGGGGATGATATGTGATGTGCTTGAAAATAATGAATGAAAATCATGTCAATTCAAACGATCCTAATAGCAACCCTTACATATTTTTACTTTACTTTACTTTACCCTACCCAGGTGTGGTCATGTTTACGTTTTGAGAATTTCAACCATCTGCTGCATACTTTAAGGCAGATATGAGAAATTCATGTGGTCAATAACGTGTCTCAATCATGTATTGAGAAGGAAGAGCTTTTAACTTGTAAACATAGGTCATTAGATACAAGTGAGATTCCTATAGTGATTTTAATGGTGTGCTGCTTACTTCTCAGGAGTGACGGAGCCTCTCGAAGGATGTCAGCTCAGCAGGACGTGCTGTGGAAGAGACACTTGCGATTAATCACTTCCCTTTGGATGTGCTGTTTTGCTGAAACCCATTTCCTCTGGCCCTAAAAATCAGTGTGAGGAGCCAGTTTAAAGCCCACTGGGGAGGAAGGACAAACTTTGAGCTGTTGCCTTTGGCCCCTTAGGTTTATGTGGCTAGTAAAAATGTACTAAGAAAGTGGCACCAGAAGGCGGTTTTGGAGTTCTTCAACACAGATTAACCAAAAACCTAAATGTAAAAGTTTAAATGTAGAATGTACTATTATAGCTCTTGGGGTTTTATGAAAATGGTGTTGTAGAAAACAGTTACTAGTCTCTGAATAGGAAAACTGGCACTACAACTAAAGCTCATCAAATTCAGTCAACTTGTATCTAGTTTGTTTACATGATCCATCAGTACTGTGAATGTGTGTAAGGGGTCTAACTTATGACCCTCACACTGCCCTCTGGGGTCTCAGATCGGTCTGGACGTTTGTTTAAGAATTCCATTTAGCCTTGCAGCGAACAATCTTGTTCCTCTGTGAAAGGTGATGTCAGTTGTGATCAGTGGATGTCTACCCTGTCCTCCCCAGAGAGCAACAAATCCATTCTATCTGCAAACATCTCTCATTGTTTCTCTCTCCCCTCTTGGTAGGTACAGCAAGAATCCAAACCTGAGACTTTACGCAAACAAGCGACAGAGGCCAATGCAATCACAAGCGAAGACAGAGCAGTGTCAAAGATCAGCAGAAACGTGTGAGACCCATTTGGTGTAAAATAAGATTTTAGATGGGAAGGTGTAAAGATTGTACTGATTATCAGCACAAAAAAAACTGAAGAACTGACTTTGGTGGTTGGTGTGAGGTATATGGTGGAGTAAATGTTTGAATGCACTACTGAGTTTCACAGTCTGCATTTTAAGAGAATGTGGAATTTAAAGGCCAGCTCACAGATAAAGATAACTACAATGATAACTATATTATCACACCAATGCACTGTTTATTATAAGCACTCACTGCAGTATGTCGTCTGCCGCTTTTAATGCTCCAGCTCTTTAAGCTAGGTGAATTGTGATTGGCTGTCAATGTTTTCATTGTTCATTAGCTGGAAAAATTGCTCTTATAGTTATTTAAAATATATTGCTCCTCTGTATTGTTGTGGTGTGTAGGGTTTTTTTTTTTTAATGTAAAACATTTTTGAAAACTATATCACTATCGTCCTTGGTATGAACAGGCCTTAATGCAAGTGATGCATATTACTATGTACTGGTCATAGTTCACCCCAAAATCCAAAGAAAACATTGCTATAAAAAGCTATTTTAGTGAAACTATTTTTGTGAACTTAATTTTAGAACCATTATATTATTAATAATATATTTTATAGAAGTTATTGTATATTTTTTTGCATATATATATATAATATATATTTTTTGCATTATATAAATATATAATGTTATATACGGTGTATATATATATATATATTTTTTTTTTTTTTAAATCAATAATACATTACTGTAATGCATAAACAAAATTAAGTAATAATTTTATTAATTATTATTTTATTATTCATATAATAAAGATTCATGGTAGCCTTTGCTGCACTAATGTCTGAAAAATTCACAATGCAAAAATGATAATCCATTTCATTTATTTTATTGTATTATTTTTTGCATAAATATATAATGTAATATTTTTTTTTATTAAAAAACATTACTGTAACGCATACACAAAATTAAGTAATAATTAATAAAGATATAATTTTACTATTTGTAAAGGTTTATGGTAGCCTTTGCGGCACAAATGTCTTTAAGTTGATTTTAATAAAACAATTGTGTAAATGTCACAATGCAAAAATTATAATCGATTTTTATTGTATTTTTTTTTTGCATAAATATATAATGTAATATACATTTTTTGGGGAAAAAAAACATTACTGTAATGCATAAACAAAATCAAGTAATAATTCATAAAGATATTATTTTATTATTCATATAATAAAGATTCACGGTAGCCTTTGCTGCACTAATGTCTTTATGTTGATTTTATTGTCAATTGTGAAATATGTCAATGCAAAAAAGACCATTAATTTATTTCATTTTTGGCAGATATATAATATAATTTGTGCTAATTGAATAGATCAAATACATGAGATAGTGAAGCCATTTGCTAACGATAAAAAAACAGCATTCAGTATTGCCACATCTACTGTCTTCGTCTATAAAGTTGTACTGTGTTATGTCGTTAGCTCTCAGGAATTTCAAAGAGCACATCTTTGAGATTCCCATAAACAGATTATTTTTGGCTGTACTTGACTTTTGACTCCTCTGCTCTGGATGTGCCTCAAACAACATAACAAGATAGAGGTTGCGGTCAAGTGCTGTGAAGTTGTCACACTTTTGAAGACTGGTGGACAAGAACTGTAAGACTGCAGAGGTCAATGAAATCAAATCTTCATGAGCGAGAGACACTAAAGGGACATCAAAGAGAATGTAAGCGGTACAGCATATCTAACTGTCCAGCATGAAAGATGTGACTGCTTTTTTGCCATTGGAACAAAGTGTATGGTTTCCATGTGTTAACATGCAAATAAAGATAACAAATAAATAACACTTGATTATCTATCGTTGATCATCTTGAATTAAGTTACATGGTCTAGCTTATGAAGAGACAGCATAACTAGAGTCAAGACGTGGTTCTTTGGGAATCACGGATATATGATCTATGTCTTTGGGTGTGTTTGCATGCATGTCATGAGAAAAGTCAGTGAAGTTGATTGATTCTGACCAAGGTCCCGTTGCGACGTGATGTCTTCTACCACACATGTGCTTGGGATTTAAAAGCATTAAACCTGTGTTTCCCTCCAAGTGTAAGGCAATGATCATATTTCTGTCTCATCTCTCCCGTCTCATCTAATCAGTCTCACTTTGTGCTCTTTAACCTTACTTTGCCAACAAGGAACAAACTCCACCAACAAAAGATGCACTTTTAAACAGAAACCGATTCCCTGAAGCTTGAAACCAAACCCTGTTTTCTCATTAATCCTTCCGGGGTCACGCATCAACTTGAGCAACCATGGAAACACAAACCAGACATTATGATTGACAGTGCAGGGGCAAAGTTCAGGGGGCACATCCTTTGTGGTCATTGGAAGCCATTGACGGACCTTCACTCCACTAATATTTGCTAGCCAGTGTAGTTTGGTGAAAGGAAGTTCACCATATGGTCGAGGAAATGAGTGGACAACCAAGTGACTATGAAAAGGAAGCTCGTTTGCTGCTCGCTTTCAAATCATATGGTGTGTTTAGTCTGTATAGAATAACACCCAGCATTTAGAAGCATAAGCATTAGCCTCAAATATTTTGGCAGATGTGGTCGAATGTTACGTTTTTGAGAGATTTCAGTGATAGAAATGCTCTAAAAATGGAATTCAGAAACTTTTCTACCTTTTATAGGGCCCTATGAAATCTGTTTTATTTTTTTCAAAATTCCATTTTTTCATTTTCATTTTCATTGTCTGGATTCTGTTTTTTCCATTTACATTTTTTCTAGACTCTGTTTTAATGGTTCAATTACATTTTATTAATCAAAAAGCATGTTTGCATGTACACAATTTAACAGCAACTTATTAAAAAGTTTAACAAAAATTCAACTTTTAAGGCCCAATGAAATGTTTTCCCCCCAAATTCAATCAATAAAAAAAATCCAATTCTGTGTTTTTCATTAATTTTCTGGATTCCATTTTAATGGTTTCATCAAAAGCATCTCTAATGTATTGATTTTATTAAAAATATATATATATATTATTTAAATTTTTTTGTATTTACATTTTTCTCTTAAATGTTCCTTTAAAAATTCTACTTAATAATTGTATTAGTAGTAGTAGTACTATCATTACATAAGTAATATATTTCTGTCACAGTTTCTTCAAGTTAAACCAAACTTTTATTTTGACTGGTTGCAGTAAAGACCTTTAAGTTTCTGTTTGTATATGACATGACAATAGTTTTTTCTCAAAAGAAATGGTAAAATGCTCATGAATTGACTCTCAGAGCAGCTCTGGAGATAATGTTCATGTAGGCCCTATTCATATATTGAGGCGGCAGAGGCTGAAAACACAGCGAACGGAATTCTTAGGGCCCTGTATTGAAACATTTAATTCGTTATTACAGTATCCCATTTTTATTTGGCTCTTTGTCTGATGATCTGAAATGTCTGAGGTATTCCTCAATTTAAGTAAATAGTTCACCCTAGAATGAAAGTGAATAGTAATCCAGGCTGTCAACCTCACAATTTAAACAAAAACAGACACTTAATCAAGAAATTCGGTTTTAAAGTAATTTTTGTGGCATTTGGTCCGCATTTGTTCAAATATGGTGGCTTTAGATGCATCGCCTCAGGTCAAAAAAGTCAATTTTGTGTTATGTGACTGGGAAATTTTAATATTTGTAAGGCTAAATGAGAAAACTACAGTAGAGGAGATGATAAGTTTAAAACATAAAACTTATCTTATAAAACATAGATTTTTAAACATGAAGGTCATTAAATAATAGTTTAATAGTTGTTAGCGTCTTTTCATACTGTCATTTTCTGTTTTTCCAGACATGGTCATTGAAGCAGGGGTCATAGAGACCAAAATCCAAAGGAAATCGAGCCCAGTGAGGAAGAGAAGGTGATAAAGGACTTGAGTGCAATAGGAAACCCGTCAAAATAACAGGACTATGAAGATGGCAGGTGAGAATTTTGTCATGACACAGTCCTGTTGCTCTCAAATTCTTAAATTTCAGTATTATTTGAGACTGACTGTCATGTCCATTATTTCCCAGGCTGTAAATACCTCCACCTTCACCAAGAATGTACTCTGGAGCATTGATGTACAGAGGAACTTAGATGACTGAAAGGTTGAAATAACTTGACAGTTTGCCAACCCTTAAAGTTAGCATCAACTCTCTGCCTGCACAAAAGCAGGCCCATGTTGTTAAAAACACCTTTTCACTTGCAAAATTCTGAATCGCTTGAAGCTTAAAGTAAGACAATTAAGCAAAGTTGCACAGAACTGTGTGTGCGTTTGTATGTGTTAGAAGAAAAACATGTGGCCTATAGAGCACACATGATCCTTAGAGGAAGATGAGGAGACGTTTTGAATAGTTCCTGACCAGATGGATGTTCTTAGGGTCATCTGGACATGTGAGAGTTGATGGACCATGAATCCTCTTGTGCCAAACATTCGGAAGTTTGTTCAGCAAGATTGCTCATATTTTTTTGCTCTGACTGAATAAGATCAAGCTCAAAATAATGTTATAGAGATATACTGTGTAAATTGGCCTCAGAGGACATTATTCCAAACATTGTTATTAATGTTGTTTCAGCAGTGGTGCGAAATAGATATAAATATAGCAGACAGATTGCTATGTTCTGACTGTCAAGCATTTTGCTCGAGTTGTATTCCAATCCTCCAACATACATTTCTCCCTTGCTATCCTACCATTGTGACTGATTTAGACGGGGACGTTTCTGCCTGACAAGATGGTTGTGGCAGCATATTTTTGTGCTCATGTGAGATTTAAAAAAATAAATTACTTATGTATTAGTAGCATTTACAGAATAATCATCAACTGTCCAAGCAATTTTTGCAATATGATCCGCATGGCCACTGCTGGGTGACGGTGATTGGACCACGGCCTGAGTGTGAAAGTTTTCTGGGACTGTGATTATCTTTATTTATAGGGGTGTTCTGGCATCATATCTGGCCAAGGCTGCTGCACTTACGGTTGGAGACATTTCAGGGCTACACAGATCCTATTTTAGAGGACATTCAATATCTAACTGTCTTTCCAATGACTTCTGGGAAAGACTCTTTGAATATGGAGAGATTTTTAGCTTCTTATTTAAAATTCTGATGCAATCTCTTATGGAAATTTGAATAAATTGCAAAGCACATCAGATATTAAAGTTCTGTCATTATTTACCCTTTCTTTTTTTAAAAACATCTCCTTTTTTTGTTCCACAGAAAAAAGAAAAGATCAAACTGCTCTTTTCTATACAATGAAACGTAAATAGTAACCAGGGGCTGTCAGGTTCCAAAGAGAGAGAGAGAGAGTGAGAAGAAAAAAGCAAAAAAGTTTTCCATATAACTTAAAGGGTTATTTCACCCAAAAATGAAAATTAGGCTGTGTTTTACTTACCCCCGAGGCATCCTAGGTGTATATGACTTTCTTCTTTCAGACGAATCCAGTCGAAGTTATATTCAAAGTTGTCCTGGCTATTCCAAGCTCTATCATTGCAGTCAGCGGGTGTTGCAGTGCTTCAGTCCAAAAGAAATGAAATAAAAAGCGCCCATCCATAAAAACAAGTGTCTCTCACAGCTCCGGGGGGTGAACAAAGTCCTCCTGTAGCGAATCGATGCGTTTTTGTAAGAAAAATATCCATATTCAAAATGTAATAATCACTTTAATCTAGCTTGCGCCAACAGTTGTACACAGAAGCAGCTCCGGGCTGATGACGTATGAGTTCAGCGTTGCGCATGCGCTGATGAGTCTCGTGAAAACCAGCATTTGTTAACAGGAGCAAAGGAAGCAATGTTTCCTTACTTTAGCAAAGGAAAACCAGTCTCCTCTTGGCTTATATCGAAATCCTCTGACATTCTTCTTTACAAATCCTCGTTTTGTACTTCTAATTAGTGACCGTTGTTTTGTTTTGATCTCTCCCCTGCGCTTCCGCATTTGTCACTTCTGAGCAGCGCATGCGCAACACCGACCTCATACGTCATACACCCGGAGCTGCTTCAGTTTACAACAGTGAGCGCAAGCTGGATTAAATTGATTATTCCGTTTTAAATATGGTTATTTTTCTTACAAAAAACGCATTGATTCGCTACAAGAGGCCTTTGTTCACCCACCGGAGTCGTGTGAGGCCCTTTTTTTATGGATGGGTGCTTTTTACTTCACTTCTTTTGGACTGAAGCACTGCAACACCAACTGAATGCAATGATAGAGCTTGGAATAGTCAGGACAATTTTTAATATAACTCCGACTGGATTTGTCTGAAAGAAGAAAGTCATATACACCTAGGATGCTTTGGGGGTGAGTAAAACACAGCCTAATTTTCATTTTTGGGTTAACTGACCCTTTAAATATTTAAGCTGTTTGGTGATCGTGTGAGGAATAGATGAAATTTTACAGCTGTGGCCATAATTCACTTTCATTGGAAAACAGCAGAGACAATTCATACAGGTTTCAAATGACATCAGGGTGAGTAAATGATGCCAAAATGTTAATTTCTAGATAAATTAATAATAATTTGCACAAGAATAATAAATTATTTTAATTATTAAAAGCTTAATAGCTGGATCCTTAATGTTTAGATAACAGATTATGTCACTTATTTTAATGACCCAGCCTAACATATACACAGAAATACTATATACCCTATTATTATTTTAGCTCATTACTACAAAGTTTGCTATCTACGACAATAATAATGCCTAATAAAATTTGAGAGCTGGAGTCTTTTAGAACTGAGGTCCTGAATGGGTCCCGTTAAGCAGTATTTACTCTTCACCCATCATGCACTATTCATTAAAATGCTCATCCCTCTGTCTCTATGGTAACACAATTCTCTGAGATGCTGCTTAGAGAGTGTGAGATGGAGTGTGTTTGTATATGTGCATTTCTTTGTGTGTGTATTAATTGTACTTGTGCTCATTTTCTGAATATCTGTGACAGATTATCACAGATGGAACATGTTGGACGTCACCTTAAGCAAGCCTGAAGCATTTCCTTTACCATTGCACTGTTTCACTGAATAATTCATCACAGACAGGTGAGACTTGCCCTTTTCTTCATCTCTTCAGCCCTTCTTCTTTTCCGAGACAAGAAGATCTCTTTGGGGTTTCTTGTATTCAGGGAAACCTCAGGGGCTTATATTTAGTTATGATTCCCTCTATTAGGCAGTCTATATGAACAGATGATTGATGGTATCTTTACAATGTAACGTCAAAGGTACTTTGCCAGCAAGACAGAAAAAAAATCATGCCCACATTTAACCATTCAGCTATGAATAAAATAATGTTTATCCTTAATGTTCACCGGCCACATCAGTGGGTAGTAAGCACATTAAAGCCATAAAAGCACTTAGTAATGGGAGTAATTGAAAGTCTGCAAGCTGTGCTAAGCAATAACAGCTTTTGTATGTGTGTGTGTGTGGTCTGCAGTGTTTGGCAAAGCTAATTTTGTTCAGCGTGACCAGTCTAACAGGCATGACAGACCTGATGGACACTACGATCTCATAAATGTGGTCCAGCAAAGGTCAAAACTCAAAGGAATTCCCATATTTAAAAGCATGAGGAACGTCTGTTAAAAACAAACAAAGAAAAATAGCCTTATTTCTAATATTGCTTCATGTTGTTTATCAAGAGTTATTTGTGTTGAATTTACAACAGATGTGTATAAATTCATTCCATGATTTGTCCAGATTTTCCTAAATGAGGGAGTGTATGAGATTAGTAATTGGCATAATGCACACCTAAACTATTTCTGTATAAAGGCTTTCCATACATCCTCTCCTGCCATTTATTTCTGCAAACCGAGTGATCTTCAAACATGTGCTCTTGTTTGTGCGGAGATATCGTTAAGTAAAGCCAAGTCAGATGAAACACAATAAACACCTTTTTATATAGGGCTAGACTGCATAGCATTGTGTTTCAGACCTGTCATTAGTCAGTTTTTATGTCCCTGATAGTTATATATAATGCACATAATTTTAGTCACTCTAAAATAAGTGAGATTTATTGTACTGTGACTGTTCAATTTATATATAAAAGATAATATTTTACATTAATATTAGAGTATAATTCAATAATATTTTTGTTTAATTTCATATTATAACAACATTGAATGATAATTATGCAAATACATAAATATCAGCATTAAATGTAATATTATTATTAATTTTTATTAATTTATTATTTAATTTTGGATTTGGGCTGCTGATAATATTCCTTATTTCTAATGATACCAGAAGACTTTTTTGGGGGGAGGGGGGTGTCCATGTGGTTAGTTACTTTAAATTTGGCCTAATTTTCAAATGAGAATCAGAACACAAAAATACTTGGTTAGTGAACTCAGCAGGTTGGATTGATTTATACCCCCCCCCCCCCCCCCCCCCCCCTTTTCCACATGCTGTTGTCATGCTGCTTTACGTTTAGAATTAACTTTGCCTCTGTGGATAAAATCGTGTTAACTGGTCCCAGTTGGGTCACAGGCATTAACACATGCAGGTACACATATGTTCAATACCAGCCATCGGCACAGACCTGTAATCTCTCTTTCACTCTCTGTCTCAGGCTGAGGTTGAAACCTTCTGTTGCTGCATTAATATTGAAAGGACCCCCTTCTGCAGCCAAAGGTTGAGATGACCCACCCCCCCAGCCAATCCCCTCGCACTTTCCCCTATAGTGCAGAGTAGGGCAGTGTTTCCCAACCACTGTGCCGAGGTTGTCAGATGTGCCATGGAAAATTATCAAAAACTCCCTTATCTCTATTATATTTCGTTATTATTATTTTAAAACAGTGCTGTTGGTCATCGTTATGTCTGTTTGTGGGTTTTACAAATATTTAACCCAATGAAAAGCATTCAAAAGAGCTTGTGACTAAACCTCGTAACGCCATTGGATCCTCAAATTGTCAGTCAAACCTCATAACTCCACCCCGCGACCATTCAGAACGAAGTGCACGCATTTTGAAGACAGGCGTCTACTTCTTCGCAATGCAAAAGTAAATCAAGAACTGATGTTTGAAGTACAGCGTTTCCTTTACTCAAGATACGCTGTCTATAAAGGCTAATGTTTTTGTGTGTTTAAAGAGCAGAGAAGAGTCTTAGCATTTGCTGTCTAGTTGTAGCCAAAACACTTAGGTTAATTAAGGGTGATTGGGACATAAGGTAAAATGGGACAGTATAACTATACAGAATTTATTTTCTCACCTAACGAGTGAACTACTACTTGTACATCACTTTAAAAAATGTGCTAATATCATGTTTCTATTTTTAGAATTAGGTTGTTTTTATTTTGTCTCATCCACCCAAACACAATTTGGGTGGATGGGACAGCATAATTTTGGGTGATTGGGACAGTGCTTAAAGGCTTTGCTAATTAAGAAAATGATTGACCTTGTAATAGAGAACCATCGTATATACTCTGTATGTTCTAAATCAGTTTTTATCAATCAATTTTTATTTGTGCAAGCCCTAATTAACCACAAAAATATTTACGAATTAGCTAGATTTTGCTCAAATATAAATTCTGAATTAGAAGCATTCTGAAAATAAAAGCATTATAGATAAACTTTTTTTTAATGATTTTGTTGCAGTAATAAACCATATTCATATTTCTGTTAAAGGTTTGTGCAGGTTAAATGTGTTAATTGGTGATGGGGCCACCCATCATTTTTTTAAACTTTTTTTTTTCAACATAATTGTTTTTTTGTTAGTTTTTTTTGGACCTGAAGCATTTTTTTTAACTTGTCCATTTGATTTTTTAAACGTTTTCAATGACTTTTGGACTTCAAGCCTTCTTTTACCTCAGTTGCATGTGTTGTATTGTATGAATTGTGGATGGATTTATGAACTGAGAAATAAAAATGGACTCTTAATGATGATGAACAGAAGAGGAAATATTGCATATAAAATGATATCAAAGTATGAACTAACTTGTGCAATTCAGTAAATATTCTTACACTACCCTAAATTAATGAAAAAAAAAAGTGCTGTCCCAATCACCCAAACGTTGTGTCCCAATCATCCAAATGTTACAGAAATTCAAAAACTGTTTTTAAAAAAAACTTTTCCCCTTTCTATTTTTCATTTATCTATTTTTTTATGCTGAGTGGTGTGCCGTGGGATTTTTTACATATGAAGAGTTCAGATGCAAAAGCCTCTGAGTGCCATCTGAAATGTTCATCTAAAATGACCATTTTTAGCAAGCTCCTATATTTATGTTCAGTTCTTTCACTTTAATGGCATAGAAAAGGACCTATACATTGCCATTAATGTAAAATTACTGAACCTAAACATAGGAGCCTGATAAAAATGCTAATTTTAGAAGAAAATGTCAGACGGCACTAATAGGCTTTTGCATCTGAACTCTTCATATCAAAACTGTGAAAAAAAGGTTGGGAAACACTAGGGTGCCAAGGCTGATGAGGTGGCCGTGACTTCATCACGACAGCAGGGGAGGGTTGTAGATTTCCTCTGAGGAGCATTCAGCTGTCTACCTCTAATCAGCTGCGCTCAAAATGTCAAGTTTTGAAAATGTCAAAGACTAATCTGAGCTCAAATAAAAGTGATTTAATGATAATCATGCTTTACAATCACTAAATATTCCATAGAATTGGATTTCACATGATTTACTGCACAAATACATTACCAGTAACTTCTGAACTCTGGTTAGATGACATTACTTATCAAACTACCTGATTACAGCCTGAATCTCAGAGTGGAAATTAACTATTGATTCATATTTGAATTACTCACATAACAGGAGTTATTGATAACTGATAGTTATTGATCATTTCTTGGTTACGCTTTTAGATATTTTACTAACTATACAGTAAATAACTTTGCAACTATATGTCAACTAACTCTCATTACAGTATTAGTACTGTTTAGTAGGATACGTTGACTTACTTCCAAAGTTACTTATAGTCTGTAGTATAAAGTGTCTCTTCTTCATTTAACACATTTACAGAATTTCACAGATTTTCTCTTTTTAATTCAAAACATAAAAAAAGAAAAAAGCATTGCATATTCAATCTGGTTTTGCCTGTGTATGAAATTAAGCCTCTAATCATATCATTGAGTGTGTTTACATGTCAAAAATCAGCTCATTATAAAAATCCCGTCAACATAAGTCAAAATTAGTTTTAAAATTGACGTGTTTTTTTGGTTTTGACTTAAAAACAAACACATATGCACACAAGACGTGCACATCTTGAATAACCCACCAGCATGTCTGCAAAGGAGAGCAAAATTTGAGTAGTGGGCAATGGTTCTTTTACCTGATAAAAGAACACAGTTTAAGATGTTTACATGAGCTTACATGTTGTTGGGTTATTAAGCATAATCATAAACATACTCATTGAAAAGTTGGGAGGATGTTCCTTCCACATCTGTGCTTTGTTTTTTCAAACGTCTATGCTGCAGATGGTCAGATGGCTGTATTTCTGGCCAAACAAATGTTTCATAACACCTTTTTTAGGCTATGTTATGTATAATGTATATTGCCATGCTGCTAATGGGGCAGAAGTCTGCTATGACGCTAGTGAGGGCTAATGGGAGTTGACAGCAGAGAGCTGCCTGATGTCCTCAGTGGCCAAGAGCAGTCGGCTCACATTTACACTGATGACAGCTGATTAGAGGAGCACCAACCTCTGACTAACAGAGAAACAGAGAGAAAGAGGGAGAGAGACATAGATAGTTCTTTGATTTCTTCATGAGTGACTCATTTTCATGTTGGAGCATCAGTTTTAATCAACACTGTGGCGCTGCATGTTCCTCTTCGCAGTTTGAAGTCAGTCAAAAATAACTGCAAGCTACCTAGTGCATGTGGAATAATCACAAATATATTGTATGCGTTACTTTTTTAAAATCCTGGTCTTTAAGCTCAAACTTAATATTTGCACTTAATTACTTCAAGCTGTAAGAATCAGTCCAAATCATGGTACATTTTACTCCACACTGAGTTGTAATTATGGCGCCTTTTACAGTTAAAGCTTGTTTTAATGTCGATAAAACAAACTTTCATTTACTTGAAACTCAGCCCATTAGGACTCCCTCTGTCTCTCTCACACACATGCACACACACAAATACTTTTGAACGCCTGTTATTGGCTTCAGTTCATAAACAGGTCCTATCAGCGTATCACATTTCCCATAGTGTTGTTTGAGACCTGACAGAATAACATCCCTCAGGCCCGTGAGCAGAGGTATCAGACATGCACACACAGAGATACACACACACATGCACACAAATGCACCGAGGGATAGTTAAAGAGGTATATGAACTGAAGGCTCACCACTGCACAAACTGCAATTTAGCTCAGCAACACGATCAAACAGAACAACTACAAAGAAAGTATATGAGGTATTTAGAAAAATGTGGCATGTGTGTATCTTGTGTGTTTTGTCCCAGCACATTTTCATATAAGCTTATTTCATATCAGAAGAGTGTGTACTAAAGCTGAAAACTCATATTCAGGATTGGGGGGACCGAATGTAATACTTAAAGAATTAGCTATATTGAAAAACCCATATCAATGTCAAATTTCTATTGTGGTTACAGCCTTTGTCTACAGACTCTTTAAAAAGACCAATAGCACAGGATACATACGAGCAGTGGTGTATAAAGTACCTGAAAGCCATACTCAAGTAAAAGTACAGATATCTTACCAGAAAATGACATTGGTAGAAGTTGAAGTCACCGTTTAGAATATTACTTGAGTAAAAGTCTTAAAGTATGTGATATTTATTGTACTTAAGTACGAAAAGTATTTTTTAAATCTTAAACATATATAAGTACTGAAAGTAAAAGTACAAGTAAATGCAAAATGGAAAAGAAGCAAATAAATATATATTAAAAATGTTCATACACGGCTTGAGTAGCATTTTGTATTTTTGGGTAAGAATAAGAAGCACTTCATCTGGTATACTTACTACTTAGTGGCTTTCATTCCAACATAAGATATCATTTCTGGAATTTGCATCTTAAATAGATGTATTTACACAGTTTATGTATCTCAAAGGGGACATGGATGCATTTAACCTGCAGTTACCGTCCATTGCTCAGACGCAAAACAGTGCTGTGATTGTTGGAACTATTTTCGTTGGCAAAATTGAGCAAAAACAAACAATATTATGTCTAAAATGTAAGTCACTTATTACTTTACTGAACTTGTATTAAATGTGTTCATTCTGATATTTGCAGAAAAACGGTAGGCTTTGTGTGATACAGATTAAGTTAACTATATTAAATTATATAAACATAAAAAAGCATACGGAAGCATTTTTGCCGTCTACAATTTAGAATGTCTTGAATGTTGAGTTTTAATAGACTAATAAATCATGTGCGTGCACTCTCTGTGATATACTTGATAATGTCAGATCATTATTACAACACTTACCATATTATCGCAGACGATGCTGTATCGCACACCCCAGACTCGACTTGAGTGGAAAATGAATCATCCGCGGTTGTGCACTTTTTTGCGCATGAGCAAAGGTGTTTTTTAGGAGTCTAACTTGCAGACACCAGACCACTGATTCGTCAAACCTGCTTTCCTGCAGTCCGTGTTCTTCTGACTTCTGACTATTTTGTAGTAAGTAACGATTATGCTTCGGGGAAATGTATCGGAGTAAAAGTATACATTTTAATTAGGAAATGTAGTGGAGTAAAAGTAAAAGATGGCTGAAATATAAAAACTCCAGTAAAGTACAGATACTCCCAAAAAATACTTAAGTACTGTAACGAAGTATTATTACTTTGTAACAATACACCACTGCATACGAGAGTCACTTAAAAGGCCAATACACACTGCACCAAACTCGAATAGACATGAGACAGGTCTATAGAAATCTTCATGTGTATACTTTTAAATGATTGTTTATTTGACCATGTGATAATAGGTGGCACATCCTCAAGACTTAAGAATGTTGGGTGGCCAGTTTCCCTCCATTATCTGGACAAAAAACACTGAGACATCTTCTTTATGTTCCACAGAAAATGTTTGTGAACTATCCATTTATAGTTCTTCAAGATGTTAACTTTTGATTGACATCCCGCTGTCTTATCAAAGCCTGACCCGCACACCTATTTTAATGAGATCCATACCATGATGGTTATCCAGCATTATCACAAATAAAGGCCATGTGTTCAGTTCTACGTAGTCTTCTTTCAAAGAGATACTTTTAAAGAGATACTACACCAATGTCATTTTAAATAATAAAGTACATAAAGTTCAGAAGAGTCTCAATTTGAAATATAATATTTTGTAACATTGTAATAGTCTTTACTGTCACTTTTGATCAATTTAATGCCATTTTGCTGAATAAAAGTATAAAAAATAATACTGAACCTCACAATTTTGAGTGTATGTATATATTAAACATTGACTATGAATTGTTATATTAGTGGCATGATTTATGAACGTAGTTGTGTGCATATTTATAACGTCACCTCGTCAGTCAAACGCTCATCAGTGTAAAATGTCATGTCTCATTAGTACCTCATTTGTCTGATTGAAAATTAGCATGTGAAGTTGCGAGTGTTTTCTTAAAATTAGAACTGATCATTATAACTAAATATTTATGATTCAGAGTACATACCCTACATACCGGTGAGAGTAATGAGCACGAGGTCACATGAGGTTTCAGTGCCTGAACTTTTCACCTCATGCAGCAGAAATGTTGCTCAGGTATGGAGGTTTTAATTGACTCATTTTGGGAAAAGGTCTCCAGGTTAACCATTCAGATCATTTTCTTCCTGCTGAATTTGCTTTTTTGAAGATCATATTATAATACGTCTTGTGAAAAGTACATGCATTCAATATGCATGCTATGCAGAGGTCATGCGTTTAATTGGATGGTACAGACTCTTTATGTCTGGGAAAAGATAAGCATGTGTCATATTTTATTATATTGTTTTATATCATATTATTTTTTGATAATTGTCTTATTTTGCTGCATATAAAACCTAAAAGCTGTTTCTTTTATAAAATGTCAACTTTCACATGGCTACTTTTTTTCATTGTACAAACTATTGTAAAATTGCAGACTTATTTAATTAGTAGATTTTTGAATATCTTTATAATACAGGCAGATACTGCTATTAATTGTTTTAGAGCTGATCAGACAACATATGAGATTATAATGTTCTGATTACAAGTGAATATGTTTGTAAGAGTGCTTGAAAAAACAAAACATTTAATATTTTTATTAAAATCTTGATTAGAAAATATAATGATTATTGTTATTATAATATTAATAATACTTATTATTATTTAAAAGGGTTTCATTTGAACATTTTTAACATTTGCTGCTATAAAGAAATAATTTATATATTTTTTGTAATAATAATTTATAATTTTTTGTTATTATATTATAATAATAACAAATGTTAATAAAAATAATTTGTTTAATAGTCATTGTGTTTTTAATAATTATTATAATATTATGATTTATACTTAGTGTTAATATAAAAAAGGGTTGATATTGGGGTAAAACAGCAAAGCAGCTTGATATTCAAAGAAAGCAGGATTGAGGCAGTTCAGCAGATTTCATCTTTATGGGAAAGGACCTGCTGTTATTTGGCTCTTAAACGTGAATAATTGCTGCTATAATCAATGTTTCACTCGGGTTTTGTTACTTAGGAGGTTAAAGATGTGGAGCACGCTGCAGCCAATCGCAGACATTCCTCAAGGATTAATAAAAGGGCAGCTGTGACATCACTGTAAGATCAGAGCCACATGTTGTGTTTTTTGGTGTTTAATCTGACCACAGTGAGTGTGCACATGCACAAGATACCTCATACTAAGCACTGGCATCTGGGTAAGAGATAGCGGGTCTCTTGAAAACATGCATCCTGTTGGAAATTCCTGGAGCAGATGTGTAAACGTAGTCATATTGCTTATTGCATTAAACAAGATGGACTTCCAACACTGCTGCTATTCTTCTCTCCTAACATTGGTTGTTTTTACATCATCTTATATCATAGAGAGTTATATAATCTTATTCGTGGTGTCCCTACTCATTTACATATGAATGACTGTTGATTTTGAATGTTGCCCTTGTGCTTAAATTGATATGCTGATGTTACAGATGAATCATCTGTGTCATGCAAGATTTTCCTAGCTTCTTTGATTTTACTTGAACACGCAATGAGAACCAAGAAGGGCTTTAGAGTCTATTTGTGTTTTTTCTTTTAAATATTATGTATTTGCTTAATTGATATCCCCTAAAAACATTTATTAATTTAGTGTTTTTAACCAAAGTCATGTAAATGAGGAAAGCACAAGTAGTTTAATGCAGGTTTAACACAGTGTGAGAATAGTACACAGATAGAGGTAAAATTTCAGAAGAGAAGAAAACAGAGAAAAAAGTTTTTCTCCTCAGAAAACCTCTAAATCGGTCTTATTTATTTTACTTTGATATACTTTGGTTAAATTAAAATTTAAAATGCTCAAATTGAATCAACTGGTCAAAAAAGTGCAGAGAACCCTTCTATTTTATTCTGAGCTTTTATGGCATTTCTGTCATGCTCATCATGCATGTCCGCCACAGGAAAAAGGATTAACTGTTATTAATTCGGGGGATTTAAACATGTTCAGATGTGGCTCAGTGATTCAGGGCTTTATGTGCCAGTCGCTCTCGCTGGCCTAAATCAGAGGGCAACTGTGCCAACATGAGTGTGTCAGCAGCTCTGACCATAGACTACTGAGTCATTAATCAGCATATTCATAAAAAAATCAGAAAAATAATGTACCACAATTTCCACAACCATTTTCTACATTGATAATAAGAAATTTTCCACCAGGTCAGCATATCTGAATGATTTCTGAAAGATCAGGTTAGGGTTAAATAAATACAGCCTTGATGAGGATCATATACTTCAAAACATTTATCTATACACTCTCTTATATGTTAAACTGAGAGTTAGACAATCTTGCTCCTTTTGTGTTGCATGAGAGAACAAGTCATATGGGTTTATGATAGCAAATAAAAAGTCAGAATTCAAATTTTTGGGCGAGCTATTCCTTTGAATGGGAGTCAACAGGAGTTTGTAGCCTATAGACAATTCAGAAAGTCTTCTACTCTTTTGTATCCAGCAGACTGCAATACTGTTATCTCAAATCTGCGGTGACCCACATCAGTAGTTTCTGCATTACTCATTGTATTCTTCTTGTTCTAAAACCATCACCTCCACTCCACTCCAGTAGAATCCTTCATGTCTTCAGCCCATTTCTTTGGCCACTAGAGCTTTGTATTTTGTATATTCAGTACATAGTTCAGATTTGGAGCATGTCTCCTCAGCGTTCACCGGGCTAGTCATCCAAATATGGGCCGTCTGTGGTTTTCTGGGGCGTCGGGTAGGAGTTTGAGGTGGGTTTTATTCAGCCAACTCTGACAGAACGATGGTTACACAACCCTGCTGGCCGCGGGATGTGAGGAGAGAGGCTGAATGGGGGGCATTTGAAAATGAAACTATTGTTGTTATTCGTGGGACACCTCAGTTTGTAACAGCCATGATTACATCCATATGTGACCACTGCAGGGAAGCTAATACCTTCAGCCCCGGGAAAAAGGAAAATCCTCTGATGCTCAGTCTATTGTTACTGTATTTACTGTAAAAAAGGATAGTAGGTCACTCAGAAAAGCAAAAACCAACCATAGACGAAACATTATTAAAACACGACTGCTTTTTCGCTCTCGCTGGCCTAAATCAGAGGGCAACTGTGCCAACATGAGTGTGTCAGCAGCTCTGACCATAGACTACTGAGTCATTAATCAGCATATTCATAAAAAAATCAGAAAAATAATGTACCACAATTTCCACAACCATTTTCTACATTGATAATAAGAAATTTTCCACCAGGTCAGCATATCTGAATGATTTCTGAAAGATCAGGTTAGGGTTAAATAAATACAGCCTTGATGAGGATGATATACTTCAAAACATTTATCTATACACTCTCTTATATGTTAAACTGAGAGTTAGACAATCTTGCTCCTTTTGTGTTGCATGAGAGAACAAGTCATATGGGTTTATGATAGCAAATAAAAAGTCAGAATTCAAATTTCTGGGCGAGCTATTCCTTTGAATGGGAGTCAACAGGAGTTTGTAGCCTATAGACAATTCAGAAAGTCTTCTACTCTTTTGTATCCAGCAGACTGCAATACTGTTATCTCAAATCTGCGGTGACCCACATCAGTAGTTTCTGCATTACTCATTGTATTCTTCTTGTTCTAAAACCATCACCTCCACTCCACTCCAGTAGAATCCTTCATGTCTTCAGCCCATTTCTTTGGCCACTAGAGCTTTGTATTTTGTATATTCAGTACATAGTTCAGATTTGGAGCATGTCTCCTCAGCGTTCACCGGGCTAGTCATCCAAATATGGGCCGTCTGTGGTTTTCTGGGGCGTCGGGTAGGAGTTTGAGGTGGGTTTTATTCAGCCAACTC
The DNA here is from genome assembly GCF_001515645.1 of Sinocyclocheilus grahami. Lineage (NCBI taxonomy): Eukaryota > Metazoa > Chordata > Actinopteri > Cypriniformes > Cyprinidae > Sinocyclocheilus > Sinocyclocheilus grahami. The sequence goes on from NW_015505239.1 coordinate 1,200,017, forward strand.
TGACAGAACGATGGTTACACAACCCTGCTGGCCGCGGGATGTGAGGAGAGAGGCTGAATGGGGGGCATTTGAAAATGAAACTATTGTTGTTATTCGTGGGACACCTCAGTTTGTAACAGCCATGATTACATCCATATGTGACCACTGCAGGGAAGCTAATACCTTCAGCCCCGGGAAAAAGGAAAATCCTCTGATGCTCAGTCTATTGTTACTGTATTTACTGTAAAAAAGGATAGTAGGTCACTCAGAAAAGCAAAAACCAACCATAGACGAAACATTATTAAAACACGACTGCTTTTCTAAAGTGACAAATCGGAAACATGCATAAGCCTTTAGTTAAACTTTCTCTCCCTTTCCCTTAAAACCACAGTGTTGGTTGCTTCAGTTCAGGCTCTGGAAAAGATCAGGGACAAGCAGACTATCATCTTTTAAGCTACTTGTTCCAAAGATTGACAGACTGATCTTTCAGGCACAGCAGTCTGTCTTTCCATAACTCAAAACAGACCCGATAATGCTAGCCTGCTAAAAAGACTAGATTCATTATGGTTTGGTGCTGTTAAAAAAATAATTTACCTAAAAATTTAAATTTTCAAAAACATTTTACCAACACTCCGGTCATCCAAGATGTAGATGAGTTTGCTTTTTCATCAGAACAGATTTGGAGAAATGTAGCATTACATAACTTGCCATCACCAATGGATCCTCTGCAGTGAATGGGTGCCGTCAGAATGAGAGTCCAAACAGCTGATAAAAACATCACAATAATCCGCAAGTAGTCCACACAACTCCAGTCCATCAATTAACATCTTGTAAAGTAAAAATCTGCATGTTTGGAAGAAACAAGTCCAGTATTAAGAGGTTTTTAAGTTTTAACTTCAAACCATTGCAAGTAATGCTAAATTCCTCCAAATCTCATATACCTACTGGATGGCCTGAGAGTGAGTATATTTTCAGCAAATTTAAATGTTTGTGGTAATGCTCTTTATTACCAGTAACATAATGTTGAATTTTCAAATCATTTTGAGTAATATTTGACAGTTTCTAAATGCAACAAAACAATCATTTAATAACTGCATGATGAATTTTTTATGAACTTGAGTAGTCAGTTTTGAATACTGAGCAAATATTTTGGGTTTGGGTTAATCACACTAAATCAAAGCTTTATTGAATATATCACACACGAGTCACGCTTAATCCACTCATCCGGTGTGTATTGTCATCTCCTTTCTATTTTATGAAATGGATTGGAATATACTCACACACACATGACCCTGCGCTTTGACTGACTGCTGATGCAGAGATAATGAGATGCTTTACTGTGCTGCGAGTGGTAATTGCCTTGGCTTGGTGTGTGAAAATCAAAGCCACTCTGTGTCTCTGTGTCATTGTCATCCTGGATCACACCTGTTATCTGTCTGCTTGTGCCGACCGCAACCAGACACTTACAGTTCACACACTCTCACTTACAGTCCTCAGCTTAATCATTTCTTTTTAATTCTATCATATTCAAGTATATTGTTGTGTGCTACATTTGCTGAGGCTTTTGAAATCCAGGCACAGTGAGTCATTTTGGCTATCGAGACTTTAGACTTGCTGTCCATTTTCTCTAGTGCACAAACACACACTGGCACAGAATGACATGCTTCGCTAGCAGACAGTCCGGTGTTGAAAGGAAGAAATCTTTCCCTTATCTGCCTATCTTCATCTGTGCTTCTTCAATGGCCTCATCAGACAGAGAGAGTGTTTGCACACACATTCCAACTTCAAAGAGAAAACTTGCAGAGATTCATCAGCTATCACAGAAAAAAAGACTGATTTTAACTCCAGCTCATACATTCCTTTGTTATAAAGAGCAATTTATTAATAACTTTAATGACTTTTTCTTCTTTTGCTAATCAAATTATGTTGCAAAGAATGTTGCATGTTGAAGCATATAATATAATATAGGTAATGAAGCATTCATGCTTTTTGCCTTTAAGAAATAGTTTTAAATTTGATGAAAATGTTCTCAAACTCAGGCCACCCAAGATGTAGATGAGTTTGTTTCTTCATCAGACCAGATTTAAAGAAATTGAGCAACAAACTGTGCATCACTTGCTCATCAATGCTTCACTGCAGTGAATGGGTGCCGTCAGAATGAGAGTCCAAACATCTTACAGTAACATCACAATAATCCACAAGTAATCCACACGAAGAGCTGCTTGTTTGTAAGGAACAAATCAAACATTATAGTTTCTGGCTAAAATGGTTCTCTATCCACAATGCCACGTTTTCCCAGTAAAAAAAAAAGCTGTCTCATCTGAATCAGGAAAGAAATATGCACAGATCAAAAACCATTTACAAGCGAAGATCGTCCAAAACGGTTCTAAACATATATGTTGGAGGCTTTTGATGTGAGAGGACAACAGGGGATTGACTTTTTCACTACAGTAACATCACAATAATCCACAAGTAATCCACACGAAGAGCTGCTTGTTTGTAAGGAACAAATCAAACATTATAGTTTCTGGCTAAAATGGTTCTCTATCCACAATGCCACGTTTTCCCAGTAAAAAAAAAAAAGCTGTCTCATCTGAATCAGGAAAGAAATATGCACAGATCAAAAACCATTTACAAGCGAAGATCGTCCAAAACGGTTCTAAACATATATGTTGGAGGCTTTTGATGTGAGAGGACAACAGGGGATTGACTTTTTCACTGGAGGAAGCAATATTATGGATTATAGAATCATATTTTGGACAGAAGCAATGGTTTAAAAAAGGCCTAATGGATTTGTTTCTTAGAAACATATAGCTTTTCACTTCAAAAAATGCTAATTGATAGACTGGAGTCATATGGATTACTTGTGGATTATTGTGATGTTTTTATAAGCTCTTTGGACTCTCATTCTGATGGCACACATTCACTGCTGAGGATCCATAGAGGATCCATTGGTGGGCAAGTGATGTAATAAATACATTTCTCCAAATCTGATTTGATGAAGTAACAAACTCATCTACATCTTAGACAGCCTGAAGGTAAGTACATTTGAACAAATTTTCATTTTTGCTTGAACTATTTTGGAGACCGGATAGCAAGAATAAGTATTGTGAAAATGCCATAAAAATGTTGCTTTTAATAAACCATTCTAGTCAAAACACCAATAAAGACAGACTGCATATAGACAGTTGTATTGGGTCAGAACATTGCAACATGACTTTCCACTCTAAATTACTCTCATTCTCACTTTCTTTTTATCACACACACACACACACACACACACACACACACACAAAAGCACTAAAACAGTAAAATAAATAAAATGTTATTCACAAATCTGTCAGTGAGCATTCTTAATTAAAGGTTTGTATATGTTGTGGCTTGGATGTGTTTTGCAATTCATCCATTTATTTGATGAATAGCCCTGACTGGCATTTCTGTGGTTAGGCAATAGCTATTTTGTGCAAACTTGGTCTAACATCAGGTTGTGCTGTTTTTTGCACAAATACTCGGACACACAAGCATGCATGCAAAATCCATATTGCACTATAACTTCAGGTTCTGCTGTGTTCATAGGAAACTCACAGAGGGGCTTTACTGAGAGTGCATAATGCATTAAAATCAACAAATCTACAAATCATGCTGCACTCTGTCATTTTTACAGAAAAGTCACAACAAATCTCACATAATCCTTATGTGTTCTGCACTGACATGCCATTCTCGCTGTACTCCTCTCTCGTCAGGGCGGATTTCATACTTTGCTGAATTTATTCTATTAAAATTGTTTTTTTTAAATCACTCGTGGATTGAGCGAGCGAGTTTCACTATGCTAAATAACAACAAACACATCTGTTCGTCATTATGCACTGTGAAATGTTCTTGATCCATGCATGAGGTTGTCAACAAAAGTTAGATGTGGAGGTAAGTTGATCCAATCATGTTTATAGTACTGCAAATTGTGTTGCTAATCAGAATCCCTGAACTTATACATTGTGCAACAGAAGCCTTGTGAATTTTAGTTTTGTGAACTAATAAAATCAACATTTCACCCAGTAAAAGTTTAAGTGAAAGGAAAAGGGACACATACTTGAATAAAATGCCAACCTACTACATCCACCAGTTGGCATTGCCCTTTGACCTGAATGTTTTTGTACCTATGATGTACAGTACCAGCAATTTGGGTTTGTTTATAGAGATTTGTTTTAGTTTGGTTAATAGCTGACATCTAGCAAAGTATCCACTGTTTGCACATTTCAAAATCAGGTCTACTGTGTTATGAATACTGTGTTTTTGAATATCATAAATGCTTTTTGCATGCTATAGAGTAGGGCCCATTTGCTCCATGCTCGGGGTGAAACAAACTGTTTTTGTGACTTCTTTATATGCAGACTGTGTTTTTCCATCAGTATTTACTAAAAATAATATTTTTTTGGTCATCTTGCACTTTAGTATCAGAAAAAGACACGCTATCCATAAGAAGTGGGTTGTATCTTAATGTTGAATAAATATAGATATTATTAGTCTATAATTATAGACACATTGTTTCCTTTATTTTCAGAACAATGCACTGAAAATGTAGTCTTTATCATCAAAACGCTGTGTGCCACTGTTGTGAAGGCGTGTAGCGCGTGGGCGTCGCCCAGGGTGATAGAGAGTGAGTGAAAGCGCAGTCGTTGGCATGTTTGCGTGTAATTTAGCGAAGATAAGCGCTGCACCCCCATTACTATCATGTCCCGTGTTTTTGTTTGGATTTCTCCGCATGTATTTGCAATGCCTAATTGCGTTCAAAACATAAATGGGTGTTACTTTTAAGGTAAGTCTCCGCCCAGGGGGAGTAGCAGCGCTCCATCCACCTGCCAGACCACTTCAGCAGCAGACAGTCAGTGGACTTAAAGCGCGCTCGCTGCTGCTGCTGCTGCTGCTGCATACACGAGACGCGTTGAAAAACTCCGGGCGAGAGGGGATACGCGCGCTTCATTTGAGCTGCCACGGAATCACAGTCACATAAATTAGTTTAAAGGAGCTACTACTTTGAGGACACGTGTATGCAGTTACTTTTGACTGGACGCATTGTTTTGGTGTCTGTACGTTTTCTTTGCGCTGGATTGCAAATGATTTGTACACCGGGACACACAGGATCGATTGTGACGGACGTCTTGTAGGTGAGTTCTGCATTCGTTTCAGTTTATTTTATTATTAGCATTATTTTTATGCTTCACGTCACGACACGTACAACATCACAAATACTTGTTTGTACAGACGATCGGCAAAGTTATTATCCAAATGTTTTTATACACGCTTATTTTTAATAAGCGGCACTGAAATCCGATGAAATCGAATATTTTGAGCGATTCATTGAGAGATTTTTGCTGGAAAATGGTATGCCACTGCTATTGATAATTGAAGTTTATTTGTAAGTCATGTGCTGATGATTGTTTTTTATTATTAGTTGATTGGAATAAAAAAAAGCAGTTGTAGACAGAAATCAACCACTTTTTTCCAAATCAAACCGTTTTAATGACTGATACTTCACTGGGTTTTCTTTCTTGTCTTTTCCATAAAAAAAAAAAAATCATTTTAAAAATAATTTTATTTTAAAAAATAATTGTTTTTTTTAGAATTATTATTTCTTTTCAACACAATTAACTAAATGGCCATTAAATAGAACGTGTATTATGAATATTTTAATAATAATAAGTCAATTATGACAAAGTGGAATGTTTCCACAAAGAATTTGAAACCGTATTTGACCATTTATTGGTAGACTAAGTATTACAGAACCGATAACAAATTAAGTAGAAGTGTGTAAATATCTGTGAAGATATCACTCAAGCTGTGCTTATTGGTCTGTCTCTATTACCAATTTCCATTTTCTTCCATTCAATAAAAAGATAAGTGAATGTTTATGTGAAATCTCAATTATGAATGTATCAGTGGATCCTCACTCCCTTCTTCCCTCCCTTCCCATGCAGGACCGAATAAATCTCTTGTGGGTCTTTGGATAAAGTGATCATGCAGGGAGCCGGGACTTTGGTGCTCGGGACCCTTCTGGTGTCTGTGTTCTCAGCTGTCTCGGTCCACAGCAGCCCTTTGTCTTCCCTGCCAACCGCTTCTGCTCCACGAGTCTTCCTGTCCTTCAAAGGTAAGATGCATTTCTGTTGTATATGCTGTGTCTCACACTGTTGCTCTGTAGATGACATCCACAAATTAACATAGAAATATAAACAATCGCAGCTGATATGATATAGATTGCATGAGAAACATGCATTATTATATTTGTCCTCAGCGTTTCCAGGAAACCAGAGTCTCATTATATTAACTTTCAGTGCATATGCTTCTACTGTAGTATTAGGCAGGAGGGTTTTTCTTATTGTTTTGTGGGAATCTCTTCAGTTTTTTGCTGAGCAAGCTACTTGCCTTCTTAGGTTATCTGTCTGTTCACCTTTCTAATTCAAGGAGTTTTCACAGTCTGCTGCCTGAACTAATTTTCTTTTCTGTTGCCCGTTACTGTGTTTCTTTAATTGGTTTTTCAAACACTCTTTGGGATTGAGCATGTCTACCAGCAAAGACCTAAATTCAGAATTTGCGCTACACTCTGTGACTGGGAGTTTAACCCTTGCTGGGGGAATTGGATTTCATGTTGGGTCGGTTGGGGTTCTTGCACGGCTCTTGGTTGGATAAGCAATGCAATTAGTTTTTAGTTCTGAAGCAATATTTCCCTTGGGATTCTCTGAGCTGTTTTTTTTTTTCTGAATATCTATGTTCTTAGTAGTAGCCCATTTTCCAGGACTACGCATCCATGATTTCTTAACAGTGCAGTTTTGTTGTAATTTTATTCTCAGGAATTGCAATTGGAAGGCAGCTTAAACTATATGTTTACAATATTTTCTCCAAAATGGAGTACTGATACTGTATGCGATATTGGACTGGTTTGCTTCCCAGGACCTTTATGTCCAATCTTAGTGTACTTCTGTCAGTCAACACTGACACTGACCACTCTTTACTGCCAAGATATACACTGGAGACATACTACATGCATGCACTGGATGGGATATTCCACCTTACGATATGACAAAATATGATCTGTGAGTTTCTGGAGATTATCAAAACACTGTAAATGAAATAAAAGATCTAGTCTGCTTTATGTAGGATGTGGTGAAAGCCCTTTGGATGGATTCAAGTTTTTAGTTCTGGTTACTTCTGCTCCTCTGTCCAGCAGCCTTGATTAAACACTTGAATCATGTTCCTCCCTTGAGAGCGAACATCTTGTGAAGAAGGCTACATGTGATTAGGGCTTTAACTCACTAAACATTCTGTTCTCTCCCACAAACAGCGTCAAGCTTAGTGGGATCTTGTTTTGGTTTTGTACTTGGATGTGCCTTTAGAAAATCATTATGATGGCTAACCAAAATCCAGGCTTACGTTGTAATTGCTTGCCTCTGTGCCTTTACTCTTTGAGACACACAGGACATCCTGTTTATATCCCTCTCAGTTACTTAAATGTGACTGTTTGAGCCATGAGGTCATCATCTGTTCACTGTTGTAACAGGGTTATGCACCATTCAGAATTACACACAAAATGCCTTGTACATTTTATTTTATTTTACAGACAAACTGGGATGCACAATTGCATTTTTAATGTAAGGAAGTAGAAATAAAATGAATTTAAATTCAAATATTTTTTTAACTGTCATTTTTAACTTGAAAAGAAACATTTTTAAAGACACATTAAAATGTTGCCTTGTTCAAAAGTTATGAAAAAAGTATTTTAGGTCTTAAAAGATAAGTTCCCTGATTTTCAAGCTTTGTATTGTTACAATGTAAATGAACAATGTCTTTCTCTGTGTTGCCTGTACCTAGATATCCCTGTTTATTTGTCAGCATAAATCAGTCGGATCGACAGAGGGGATTTATGGATGTTGGCATTTTTGGCAAAAGGGAATGGCACAGCCCATTTTCTGTTTTAAAAATAAAAATTGCGTTTGTGCTGCATAAACAGCAAAAATATATTAAAAGCTATCTTGCCAGTGGTGATTAGATAGATAGATTCTTCAGTTCTGAATTTTGAACAACCTTGTGTTGTAACTTGTAATATGTTGTTTAAATGTTTGATATAGTAGTGGTTTTAATTTCATGCATGGAGTGTAATGATTCAGTTTAACTTGAGGTCCAGTTTAAGAAAAACTGCGTAAAGAAAGAAATGAATACCTTTTAAGTTATCCTCCCTGGGGGGATTCAGGCATAATTCACTAGTACGTCGCTCATACACGCAAGCTTGAACACAAGCATAAATGCACCCACTCTCACACACACATTGACTGTGGTTCACCAAGATCTCCCTCTTTCTGATAGATTCTTATTCTCCAGTTTGAGCATGTAGGGAGGGAGGGCAGGGAACTCAGCCAGACAGAGTCAGTTTTCGTCTCTGAGGGAGGACTTGGCTGCTGTTAGCAGTGTCGGTGAGTTAAGAGAGCAGATACTGGTGTCTTCTTGTGCCCTTACTCATTTCAGACAGTCCAGACCACAAGAACATCCCTGGAAGCCCAATCATCTGTAAAGTTCAAGGTCTAGTGCTCTGCAGACATGACTTATTACAAGTTCAGACACTTTTCTAAGGCTGTTCTCTTGTCTTTTCCCTTTTCATGGGAGTAACTATGATGTATTACATTTACCCTTCTCTTTCACATTCACACACTTCTTTTTAAATCCCCTCTTTCCCATGTATCTCTGCAAGCCTGGGATTTACATGCTAAAAGGTAGCCCAGAGGATTTACGAAGAGTCACATGGCAGCCTAAGTTCATTTCTTTGCATATGAGCCCTCACATAACTCCTCATTTTTGGACATGACAGTGGATTTATGGGCATGTTTATGCGTATTATATCACTTTACAGTGGTTAGGAGAACCCAGGAATGATTCAAAGAGGAATGCTTGTGTGAATTGGTATTTTGTGTGTGTGTGTTTAAAAATGGTGCCCCGTGTTTTGTTTGTGCACACTGTTTTAATTTAAATTCCATCAGTAGATTCTCTGAGGGGCAAAGCGCTTATTTCTCAATTTAGACAAATGTTCTCAGACAAAGAACACTTTAAAGTAAGTATCTCAAGGTGCATCACAACTACAATGTTGTTCTGATGGCAGTGCATAAATTATCGCAATTAAATAAGGCATTTAAAGTAATGTGCTTCATTTTCTTTTGCTGTTCATGTTAACACCTGGGTAACGTTCTTTAAAAACACTAAAGCAGTAATAGGCGATGGTCTGGATGAGAGTAAAAGTTCATTGTCTCTGGTTTGAGAGCTTTAGGAGTTATCATATAAGGTAAAGTGCTTATAGACTCTATCTTCTTCACATAGATCCATGACCCAGAATAATGCCGCACTCTAGGGCTTCTAGTCTAATAATAAATAATAAATAATAATAATAATAATAAAACTGTAGCAGCATCAGTGCAAACTGTGAGTTTCTTCTATGTTAGAGTCTCATCAGAGAGGTCGGTAGTGGTAGTTGTTTTTTTGTATTTTTTATTTTTTTTAAATGAACTTTAACTGAACATTAGATGACGGCAAAGAAAGAAAGAAGTGACTATAACCTTACAGTGCACACAGTTTCACACTTAAGGGCTTCTGGTCTAAATAAATCACAAATATTATGTAATAATAATTAAAAAATATTAAAATATAGCTACGTCAGGACAAAAGCTTCTTGGGTCTAAGATTCTCATCAAAGAGGTCAATGTGTGTCATTTAGATCCTTTATTGGTTAAATGTCTTTTTGCTGCAGGAATTTGCAGTTTGGTACTTCAGTACAAAACTAAAGATGAAAACATACTACACATATGCGTGCATTTGCATACATATGAATGGAACACAAAATCTAGTGTGACTGCCATTGTAATAAAGAAATATGAAAATGACAAATGAATGGTTTATTAGTTATTTATAGGTTAAGATTTAAGATTCTATGCTTGTTTGGGTGTGTATTAGCAGGTTTGAGTTTATCTCACTATGTGTGCTGGCAGAATAACATCAAAGATATATTTAGCTTTGACGTACCATCCTGTGAACTCGCTTAGATGCTTGATGTTTTGAAGTGTCATAAAATATCATGGTTTTGCAGGTGATGAATGGTGGTAAACCAAACCTGGCCCATCTGCATTTCTTTTTATACTGTGTTTGCTTATCAGTACTAGAAAATAGCTAATACCCAAAAGGTATATACTCAAACTACTGTACCTGCTTCCAGCAGAATTTTGATGAGCATGTTGAAAATTATCTAGAAGTTTTAAAAATGTACTCTGACCTGGGCACAGTATATGTGTGTGTGCATTTGTCTGTGCTGGAGGTTTTTTTTTTTTTTTATCTTCGAACAAGCCCTAATAACAGCCTATTTGAGGGTGCCAGAGGCTGAGGTTGTGACCTCAAAAAACAGAAGCAGGTCATTGTCAGGGTGATTCGTCCTTGCTGTGTGGGAAAGAGTGAACAAATTCCTGCTATAAATACTTGTAATGCTAATCTGCAGACCCACTTAAAAGCATTTAACTCTATTCTTGCTGTTCATTTCATTATTTCTGAGTAACACCTGGATGCGTAATTGGCCGTGTCTGAAAAAACTGCTATACAAATATATCCAAACACCCAATTAGACCATTACACTGCTGCAGTGAGAACATTATCTCGCATACAGCTACTGAAAACATTGTCCGTTACAGCTTCCAAGATCATTTTGTATTTCTAGAGCATTTTGCAATTAACATCTCATCACATTTTCAAATTCACTGGCTTTCTCTTGTTAGTTCAGAATATCCATTGTATTGTGTGGCTGAGGATGAAGCATAGTGGCTTATCTTTAAATGCTGTAAAAGCATTTTCTCTATTCCCTTTTAAAAATTCTCAATTAGTATTTATGTAAATGAGTTTGGCCTTAAGCATGATATCTGTTAGTGTTACCAGAAGATAAACAAAGAAAAAAAAGGGATGAAAAGGAATTAGCTTTCTTTAATTGTAGCGCACAGGGAACAAGAAAGAAAGAAAATTGCTATGCATTTTTCATGTTATGACTGTTTAGATAATGGATGAATCTACTTAATTTTGTGTAAATAACAAATAAAACAACACAAATTAAATAGGCCTATGCCATTTTAAATACTACAGGCGAATTCAGGCATCAAAACATTTTTAATGCAAAGTATAAAAACTGAATATTCTTTCTGAGATTTGCTAAAGATTATATTTAAAATATTATTTTACAAGATGAACTTTAACTGAGAGTTAGACGATGGCAAAGGTGAGAGAAAGAAAGAGAGAAAGAAAGAAAAAGAAGTCATAACCTTATACTATAACACTTATTCTACACTCAATATTTTCCACTCATGACATGGTTTATCCTTCATGTTGTCTTTACCTGGGTTCTAACTGGGTCAATTGCGACACTAGAGACTTCACTAAGTGCTTCCCTCTGACAATGCACACATATACAGAGAGAATGAGAAAGCATATGTGTGAGAGAGAAAGAGAGAGCCCGGGAGCAATCACTGTCTCTCTGAAAGATGAACCTCCTTCAACCTGCCAAGATATGCCTAGGAGATCTGCTCAGACAGAAGGTGAGACACTGTCTCTTTCAGTCGCACATTAGAGAGACACTAACTTACAGCTGCGTAGAGACTGTTGTGCCATTCAGTTACGATTATTACTTCAGCATCCAGCTCACCTGTGGTGCTGATGTGAAAGTATTTGGAAAGGCCCGACCCCCTTTTGGCTTTCTCATTGGCGTCTTGTATCAATTTTCTCCTGATCAACCAAAAAAATGTGTTTGTCTTCAGGTAACGTTGAGGTTTTCCAATTTTAGCTGAAACATGCAGGATCAGTCAAGCTCTTGCTTTATAAGTGAAACCGCAGCGGCGTATCAGAACGGTATTAAAAACCAAAAGCGATGGGAATCATCAAAAATGCATTATTCTGAGCTGCTCCCATGAGGCTTTCTCTAATGGAGCTCTTGGCAGAGTAATAAACTTAACCTCTTGACCCTACATTGAGTTTCAGCTTCATAAGAATCACTTATAAAAGGCTGCATGGGACGTAGACAGGCGTGGGCTCGGAAAGGAAGGCCTGCTCTTTGTTCTCTATTCTTTGTTGTGTTTGTTTTTGCCAAGGGTGATGTGGTCATATGCTATATTAACTGAATTATGTTAAGATATAATGTTAAGATGTCTTGCAGATAATAATGTTTTCTTCCCAATATCTCGACTGTGCTACATTTTGTTGTCTTATTTTAGACCAAACACATTTGTATGTGATGCCATGGTGCAGCAGACGCTGTCTCAGTGCTGTTTGTGTCAAGGTGGTGGTGCATCCCAGCATCCTGTGCTGCGGCGCTGGATCTAAACTGTCACAGCGAGAGGAGAGTGGAGGTGACAGGAGCAGGGCTAAATATAGAGACCCTGCACTCCTACACCCCCTCTCTTACTCTCTCTTCTTTGTCTTCCTCTTTTTGTCACTAACAAAAATACTACAAAAGTACCCTAGTGTCATGGTTTTTTAGACTTGTACCATGGTATTATTTTAAGTACCATGGCACATGGTAATCATTCAGAACCATGTACTGTCATGCTCAGTTTAGAAAGTTTTTTTTTTACATGTGCTATAGAAAAACTATGGATTTTTGGACATTGTGTAGCATTCTTTACCTTACCTTTATGCATCATTGTCGTTTTTTGAATGAGCTTTTATTTTATATTTTCAGTATTTCATTTTAGTTTCATTTAGGAATTTGACAAAATGTTCCTGTCACAGTTGTTTAGTGTAACAAAGTTCATAAGTCGGGAAGAAGGAGGCAGGAACCGGCGAACATTTAAACAAACTTTAATAATAAAATAAACTCAAAATAGCGCGACAGCCCCTCGCGGACGACTGCCGCGCACAAACGAAACCAAAACACAAAATAAAATCCAGGCCTGGTCCTCTCTCGTCTTTCCCTGTCATCACTCCTCCTTTGTATCCTTCCGGAGCTCCTCCGTGAGACTCGAGACCGGTGAGTGGCGCAGGTGTCGCGCATTCGCAATTACTCCACCGGCCTCGCTCCGTTCCCACGGCTCTCGGCCCCGCCCCTCTCGTCACATTTAGCTTAAAAAATCTCAAGAATTTTCATTCATTTGGCAAGATTCAAAATGGATCTTAAAGTCCCTGTGAAATCAAAATGAAAGTTTTTTGGGTGTTAGTATCAATGTGTTAGTCTTAAGGTTATCTATAAGGCAGTGTGTTCTAAAACTGTGACAACATTCACATTTAGAAGATACAAACATTCAAAGCTTGCAGTTCGTCACTTCCGCCAAAACGGCTCAACGATTTTTTTGACGTCACATCGTACTTCAGCTTCTCATCAAACTTTCTGTCCAATCAAATGCTCTCTAGAATCCGAAGCCCCTACACTATAAAATAGACGCTGAAGCCACGGCTGAAATCAGTCTCTTGTCCACAGAATTAGTATTTTCTGTACAGTGAATGGCACGTAGTGCACTAGAGGACAGGGAACGATTTTAACAGTGTAAATATGCTTTCCATTGAGGAAAAAAAGAAGTCTGGTTTCGCTAATGCTAACCACCGCACCGCACACACTCTCTGCTCCGGTCCAGAGACACGGTAGCACGGAGCAGATCACATGCTCGAGTCTGCGCAGACCACAAAATGTATCAGAGCTATTTGAATTCTACACAGAATGCTATATTTTATAGCAATATGGACGAGATTGTGGCTGGCATACCCTGTCAAATGTGACTTTATGGAGCTCAACGGATCTGAACGGCTCTAGCCCAAGCTGTGATATAAACGAACGCTATTGGCTATTTTAAAAAGGGGCAGGGCTGCTTGATATGTCCCGCCCTGTCTTCCTGTTTCAGTTAAAATGACGTCAACACATAGAGTAATGCTGCGTGTTTCTAAGAATTTCAGGGGAATGTTTTAAGTTGCTTTATGTATTTACTCTGAAGTGGCCTGAATCTGAATGAATTTCTTCAGAGGAATCATCATTTCATCCAACATCATTGTAGCTAATTAAATATTAAGCATTAATACTTATTAATATAAATTTTAAAGAAATTATTATAAATAATGAAGAAATTATATAATATGGTCACACTTTGGTTTGGGGACCAATTCTCACTACTAACTAACTATTAACTACAACTTTTTTCTCAATAAACTCCTAATTTGCTGTTAGGTAGTTGTTAAGCTTAGGTATGACAATTAAGGGATGTAAAATATGGTCGTGCAGAATAAAGCATTAATAAACTGCCAAAACACTAGTAATATGTATGCTAATAAGCAAGTTCATAGTGAGAATTGGTCCTTAAACTAATGGGTTAATATATTTATGTACATATTTTTTATACATTGACTGCCCCTATATTGAATTACCATGGTATAAGAGTTCTACCCTCAATCTACCATAGTACTGCCACTTTAAATCATTCTGTTTGTCTATCCTTTTGGATTTAGTTTTCTCTGTCTAGCTCTCTTGTATTTTGTGCTGTTTTCCATCAATTCCCAATTCTCTATTTCATTACTGTCTCTTGGTCGTCTTCCTTAGCTAGTTTTCTGTTTTATATTTTCATCCTCTCTGCTCCCAGGGGAGGTTTCTAACATGTCACTCCCTGAAGGAGTGTGGAAGCGCTCCCATGAGACGAGAAAGAGTGCAGACATTCATTTGAGTGAGGTCTGGGTCACAGCTCCTCACATGAGTCACTCATTGGGTTAGTTGTGGGTGTGTATGTGGCAGAGAAACATTCATTTCGAGAAAACTATCATCTATGCAAGGAGACTGTGCATCATACTTTTTATTTTTACAACATGTTGTTTGTTTGATATCAGGACCAGTTGTGAAAAAGATGACCGCTATGGATGCCATTATTGGCCTTTTTGTGGTTTAATGACAAATCAGTGACACGATTCCATCAGTTACCTATGACATGACCAAATGAGTATTTTGATGACTGTCTTTCATCTGCATGCATGTTACGCCATGTTCACTGTGATCTCATGGGAAAATGTAACTTATTTTCAAGGTGCAGATTTTTGTTTGAATTCATGATTTTTAGAAAAAGGCAAGAATATTTAACCCTAATCACATTGTGCTTGCTTTTATTTTCTGTAAAAGAACCATCTTCTTTATCTGCAGACACAGATATTTTGTCAGTCATCAGTTGTTGTTTTTTTGCCATGTTCACAGCGCTCACACTCTTGTCTTGTAACACTCATCTGCAGCCTGTGTGTTTTATCATTGCCTTTCTCATTGCTAATCATCATCATTCACATTCACTTGTTTCTGACACTATCACTCCCTTCATGTTCTATTTTCTCTCTGTCTGCTGCTCCCATCTCTGATACACCATTCGCTTCAAAGGCATTTAAAAGCGTCAGGAGTGTAGATGGCTGCCTTGTTATAAAACCGCCTCAGAACCAAAGGTTATCCGGTCTGGATAAATGGTTGCAGTGTCAGCCGGTTTGATGTGTTTCTTTCTGGAGTGTAACACAGGGGTTTCTGTAACCTAATGCAGAAACTCATGCAGAGTATCAAAACATTTTTCTATTGCTGTTGCAGAGCAGTTTTGGGAAAAAGAAGCAAATCTTCTCACTTGTCACTTTGAGAAACAGGCAGGCTTGGTGTTCTGCACTGATGTAAGACAAAGATGCTCTGTTTGTAAGCCGTGTGTGTCTCTTATAGCTCTCCCATGCTGATTGTGTTTCGTGAGGACAGATGGAAATGTGTCAGACAGAATGAAAATAACCTGATATATGTTTCCTGACTAAACTCCTTTAAAATTTCCCATCGCCTTTTAGACTGAAAATAGCAAGATTCAAGCTGCGTTCAGTTTTAGTAGGGCTGCAGCTATATATATTAATTGATAAACCTGTTGTAAATATAGGTTACAATGTAAATTGATTAAAATTTATTTTAAATAGGGTTACATTTTCTGCATAAAATGTACACTATTGTTCAAAAGATTTTGTAATGTTTTTTGATGTTTATGCTTAGCAAGGCTTATTTAAAAACAGTAATATTCTGAAATATTAGATTAAAATTTTTTTTTATATATCCTAAAGTGTAATTTCTGTATTGGTAAAGCTGACTTTTCTGCAGCCATTACTCCTGTCTGCAGAGTCACATGATCCTTCAGAAATCATTCAGATATGCTGATCTAGTACTCAAGAAACATTTCTTATTAATAATCAGTGTTGAAAATAGATGAGCTGCTTAATATTTTTGTGGAAACTGTGACAGATTTTCAAGATTCCTTAATTTATAGAAAAAAACAGAATCTAACGTAGAAACGAGCGCAGATCCGTGAGCACAAATCAACTTACGACAGAGTTCATGTGTGATCAATGAAAGATTCATATGCTGCTAATCTCATCGTATGAATGATCTTATGTTGTTAAATGTGGCGGCAGAAAACAATCATCATTTGAATATAATGCCCCTAAAAACACCCCGATTTAGAAGCCTCGCCCCTGAGTTTACGACACGGAGAAACGAAACCCGGCCAAAAAGAGGAAGTAATCTCGCTAAAGAGAAATTGATCTTACTCCAAAAACACCCTTTAACCTTGTAATTGCAAACAATTAGGCTACATTAATATATGTAATTTATATGCATATTCAAATACTGGCAAATATAAACAGCCTAAGATTTTCAAGATTCCTTAATTTATAGAAAAAAACAGCATTTATTTGAAATAGATTTGTAACAATGTAAAAGCCTTTTGATCAATTTAGTGCATTCTTGCGGAGTAAAAATATTTGAAAGAATCTTGCCGACCCCAAATTTTTGAACAGTTGTGTAAACACAGCAAATGTGTTTTTTTTTCTCATAGAAATATATTTTGCATTACTTACAAAGAGCTCTCACCAAGACCCAACTAATTTATTATTCATTACTGGTTTTATTGATTAATTGTTGCAGGCCTAAACTGAAGTTTTGTGGGGTTTTTTTTAATGTTGCCACTTGTTTAGTGACAGTAAAACAGAGTGACATGAGCATTCTGGTGAGAGAAAGTCTCTGTCCTCTCCCAGACCTTAATTGCTCAGAAAGGATCCATGTTGTCTTGTCCTATTGTAGTCTTTTGCCACAAATGAAGAAAGAGAAAGACTGTGTGGTCCACTGTGAGTTGATTCAGTAAGACACACCAGCATTCAGGTCTGTTTATAATGAGAGGTTACAATAGGCTTTGTTACCAGGCAGCTTCACTGAACCCCAGACCTGGACCCCTATGACGCTTCTGTGCACTCAGGGGAGTTACTGAGATGCTGGTTAACAGTGTGAGAGATAGAGACAGGGGAGACACATGCGAAGGCAAATATGGTCAACAGCATCAGATAAAGTAATGAAAGATGCTTATAAATAATGATTCTTACAGGAATGGTGCACCCCAAAATAATTAAATTATACACTGCCATTCAAAATTTTAGGGTTGGGAAGTCCCCCCCCCCCCAATTATGCTCACCAAGGCTGTATTTATTACTGTATAAAAATACAGTAAAGCAGTAATATTGTGAAATATAAATGTCTCTTCTTTACTATTTTAAAATGTAATTTATTCCTGTGATGAAAAGCTGAATTTTCAGCATCATGACTCCAATCTTCAGTGTCACATGGGGCCTCATTTATCAATCTAACGTAGAAACGAGCGCAGATCCGTGAGCACAAATCAACTTACGACAGAGTTCATGTGTGATCAATGAAAGATTCATATGCTGCTAATCTCATCGTATGAATGATCTTATGTTGTTAAATGTGGCGGCAGAAAACAATCATCATTTGAATATAATGCCCCTAAAACACCCCGGTTTAGAAGCCTCGCCCCTGAGTTTACGACACGGAGAAACGAAACCTGGCCAAAAAGAGGAAGTAATCTCATGAAAGAGAAATTGATCTTACTCCAAAAACACCCGTTAACCTTGTACCTGCAAACAATTAGGCTCCATTAATTTCCTGTATGTAATTTATATGTATATTAAAATACTTGAAAATATAAACAGCCTATTTAGTTCCCCTCACTCTACAACAAATATTTTAAATTTAATGGTATTCAGAACAGAACAAGAATGAAAAATAAGTAGTTAAAAAATTATATATTAAACTATAAAATAAAACACAAATTAGGCTATAGTGGCATTCATTATAAACAACATACAAATGTCAAAATAAAGATATAAAGAAAAGAAATAAAATGCATTAAGAGTGTCACAAAAATGAGCAGTGGTTTTTTTTTCTTTTGTCAACCTGTTAATTATATTATAGCCTATTATATATTGTGTGTGATCCTATTTATTTTATTCCTTTAATAGACTTAATTTCTGTTTTTCTCCTTTCACAGAAGCGCTGCAGGTGCGTGATGCAACGATTGAATCCTCATGGTCTGTGGTTTATGCTGCTATTTGCGCATATAACGCTAATCCCCTGTATGAAAAAAAGACATTCTAATCTTACTGGTTAACGATCGAATAATCAGCTTCGTTTGACGGTCAGGAAAAGAAAAATGAACAAAATGCTGTCATTCTACAATTCTTCACTGTATTTACTATGCTGCGCGCAAGTTCAGGTAACTCAAAACTTGCATACATGAGCTGAGACCAGATGTGAGATTTGATCGTAGCCACCGCTCACGTCCATATTGATAAATTCCAAGTTTTGCGTTGAAACGACCGTATGCCCAATTTTCTGTCTTGCGTTCATTTCGTAAATGAGGCCCATGATCCTTCAGAAATCATTCTATTATACTGATTTAGTGCTCAAGAATATGATCATCAATGTTGAAGAAAAGTTGTACTGCTTAAAATATCAACATACAGATTCATAATGGTTGATGAAATTAATTAATTGAAATTTTTTTTTCATTTATGAGGCAACTGTGCCTTTTAAAGTCAGATTGTTTCTTTAAGAGCCACTTTGGGCATGAAGATGAGAGCAGAAAGAGTGGGTTTTACTAATAATTTTCAACTTACGACAGAGTTCATGTGTGATCAATGAAAGATTCATATGCTGCTAATCTCATCGTATGAATGATCTTATGTTGTTAAATGTGGCGGCAGAAAACAATCATCATTTGAATATAATGCCCCTAAAACACCCCGGTTTAGAAGCCTCGCCCCTGAGTTTACGACACGGAGAAACGAAACCTGGCCAAAAAGAGGAAGTAATCTCATGAAAGAGAAATTGA
>NW_015505239.1:1219319-1219816 GCF_001515645.1 Sinocyclocheilus grahami
AAACAGCCTATTTAGTTCCCCTCACTCTACAACAAATATTTTTAATTTAACGGTATTCAGAACAGAACAAGAATGAAAAATAAGTTGTTAAAAAATTATATATTAAACTATAAAATAAAACACAAATTAGGCTATAGTGGCATTCATTATAAACAGCATACAAATGTCAAGCAAAACTGAAACAGCATTGGTCTTCAAATGTTTCCATTTTTGCCATATTTGTAACATTTGTTTGCATAACTATTATTCATTATGTAACCTAAACATGGCTTTATACTTCACTCATGTTATAATATCCGTGTAAAATCCTTCACATGCACAAAAATTTTATTGGGGCGCTGCACGCTGATTTTACAGCACTTTTTTTAAATAAACAGTGCAACTTTTATGTTTGGTTGACTGCATTTTAGTTTGATGATGAATGGCTGAAGTGTAAGGCACCGCTAGAACTAATGTTGTTTGTGTGTGCGTGAGGCGCCTGTGCGATCAGATGGATT
>NW_015505239.1:1221190-1237937 GCF_001515645.1 Sinocyclocheilus grahami
TGAAAGAGAAATTGATCTTACTCCAAAAACACCCGTTAACCTTGTACCTGCAAACAATTAGGCTACATTAATTTCCTGTATGTAATTTATATGTATATTAAAATACTTGTAAATATAAACAGCCTATTTAGTTCCCCTCACTCTACAACAAATATTTTTAATTTAACGGTATTCAGAACAGAACAAGAATGAAAAATAAGTTGTTAAAAAATTATATATTAAACTATAAAATAAAACACAAATTAGGCTATAGTGGCATTCATTATAAACAGCATACAAATGTCAAGCAAAACTGAAACAGCATTGGTCTTCAAATGTTTCCATTTTTGCCATATTTGTAACATTTGTTTGCATAACTATTATTCATTATGTAACCTAAACATGGCTTTATACTTCAGTCATGTTCTAATATCCGTGTAAAATCCTTCACATGCACAAAGATGTTTGATTGGGCGCTGCACGCTGATTTTACAGCGGACCTTTTAAAATAAACAGCATAACATCTATGTTTGGTTGACTGCATTTTAGTTTGATGATGAATGGCTGAAATGTCAGGCAACAGTAGAACTAATGTTGTTTGTGTGTATGTGTGGCGCCTGTGCGATCAGATGGATTAAATCAAATAAAGAATAAAGTAAAGAAATAAAATGCATTAAGAGTGTCACAAAAATGAGCAGTGTTTTTTTCCCTTTTGTCAACCTGTTAATTATATTATAGCCTATTATATATTGTGTGTGTGATCCTATTTATTTTATTCCTTTAATAGACTTAATTTCTGTTTTTCTCCTTTCACAGAAGCGCTGCAGGTGCATGATGCGACGATTGAATCCTCATGGTCTTGTTTACGCTTCTATTCGCACATATAAAGCTAAAAACAAAAAAGACATTCTAATCTTACTGGTTAACGAATACTTGTTGCACATAGTTTTTTTTCCCTTTTGTTAATCTGTTAATTATATTATAGCCTATTATATATTGTGTGTGATCCTATTTATTTTATTCCTTTAATAGACTTAATTTCTGTTTTTCTCCTTTCACAGAAGCGCTGCAGGTGCGTGATGCAATGATTGAATCCTCATGGTCTGTGGTTTATGCTGCTATTTGCGCATATAACGCTAATGCCCTGTATGAAAAAAAGACATTCTAATCTTACTGGTTAACGATCGAATAATGAGCTTCGTTTGATGGTCAGGAAAAGAAAAATGAACAAAATGCTGTCATTCTACAATTCTTCACTGTATTTACTATGCTGCGCGCAAGTTCAGGTAACTCAAAACTTGCATACATGAGCTGAGACCAGATGTGAGATTTGATCGTAGCCACCGCTCACGTCCATATTGATAAATTCCAAGTTTTGCGTTGAAACGACCGTATGCCCAATTTTCTGTCTTGCGTTCATTTCGTAAATGAGGCCAATGATCCTTCAGAAATCATTCTATTATACTGATTTAGTGCTCAAGAATATGATCATCAATGTTGAAGAAAAGTTGTACTGCTTAAAATATCAACATACAGATTCATAATGGTTGATGAAATTAATTAATTGAAATTTTTTTTTCATTTATGAGGCAACTGTGCCTTTTAAAGTCAGATTGTTTCTTTAAGAGCCACTTTGGGCATGAAGATGAGAGCAGAAAGAGTGGGTTTTACTAATAATTTCCCCCACAAAAAGTGTGTGTACCTACAATGTGTGTGTGTGTCTGTGTTCATACACAATTTTCCTTCCATCAGCAAAGACAATGCCTTTCCCTTGTGTGTCTACTGGTTTGGTTGCCATGGCAGCTTTTCTTTTGTTACCTGTCACTGTTATGGCACATTTCACATGTTATTTGATAGCTAAGTTCTTAGAATTTCTCAAAATTCACACTTTGATCTAACCGAATAGAGGTCTTTTTTATAGTATAGTCATGGGAGTGACAACCGATACAACCATTTAATTATTGGCTGACAACAGTGAGAAGATGAGTTGCTACATTCCCCAACACACACACAAACCAACAGAGAAAGAGAGAGATTCTCCCTCCAGATGTGGTCTGGGTGTGGGAGTTACCGCCTGGAGGTTACCAGACATGCTTGACCTTAGGGGGAGCGTGAGGTCAAGGGCACCTCTCCCTTCATGTTGTTTTAGACTGCCACCATTTATTACCATCTGTCAGTCAGGCATGGACTTTAATTCCACGGCAGTACTTAGACTCAGACAATGGCCTGTGCTGACACACCAAAGCATCATGACGGAGAAAGCACAGGGGGAGCTAGCCAATCAGAGTGCAGGGACGCCACTGGATGGAGAGGACAGAATGTGAATTCACAACAGGGTTTATTGGGTGGTAAAAGGAAAAATGTGTCCATCATTGACTGGCTGGCATTTGTCCATCATGTTACAGGACAGAGAAGGACAGAAAAGAGAATGAGATAAAAAAAAATTACAGCATTTGTTTATCCTTAAAATAGAAGTGTATTAATGAAATTCAGTTTATATAGATGGATGGATAGTTTAATAAATACGATTTTTAATCGTTTTGAAGACACTTATGCTTAAGGCTGCATTTATTTGAGCAAAAATACAGTAAAACAGTAACATTAAAATATTACAATGAAACATTTCTTATTACCAGTGTTGAAAACAGTTTTTGCTGCGTAATATTTTTGTGGAAATTGTGATGCACTACATAATTTTAAGGTAAGATTACCAAAAAGGAAAAGAAATTAATACTCTTCAGCAAGAATGCATTAAATTGATTAAACGTGATGGTAAAGTCATTAATAATGTTACAAAAAAATTCTGTTTCAAGTAAATGCATGTCAGCATAAATGCTGTTATCCAACTGTTTGATATACAATAAGTTATAGTAACTTAACATTGATGTTCACTTTACCTATTTTTGCTGCACTAAGCTTCAAACAAAAGCTTAATTTTTGCATTGCAAAAATCTTTAAACAAAGCATCTCAGAACAACACACATGGTGTTTGAATCAATGTTTTTGAAACAATCGGATGAGTAAATGATTCAGTGACTCTATATAATATTTGAGATAAATATAGGCCTAGTAATAAATGTACAGTATATCAGAGTAGAATGGCATTGTCATCTGATATCACTACTGTACCATGGCACCTCCATGATACATGTTTTGTAGGGAGTTTGGGAGAAAAATGCTGATGTTACCATATTGCTGTTTACTGGTCTTGGGATCATTTACGTAATGAGAGAGAATTGGAAACCTGATTTCACTGTGCTTGTTAAATGTTGATGTAGTGTTTTCTAAAGTATATACAAGTTAGAGCGAATTACATACCTGACAATTTAATAATAGGGTAGATAAGAGGTAACAGTCATACTGCACACTGGCAATCTACTCTTATGTTTAATTCAGTGAGAGTATGCATCGGTGCGTGTCTATGCATCTCTCAGGTAAGTTTTTCCTCCAGATGTTCCTCGTCATTTCAGAGGAATGGCACATGTGGACTGAAGAGTTAGATGGGTGGGAAATATGGGCTTATGGTTGTCCGCCAAATTCAGCTGGAGTCTCAAGTGACATTACATGCTGTGTACAGATTATGTACGTGTGATTATGAATGTCTGAGATGAGACTGGAATCGTTGGTGATGTTTGTGGTGGCAGCGAGCTGTTTGCTTATGTTGTTGTTGTGTGATGAAGTGATCTCATGCTCATTAAAGGCAAAGTTTGTTCAGGAGGTCAATGAGATGATGCCTCAGACGTTCCTCTATTTTTGTACGTTGAAGTAAAGGGCTGTGCAGCCCCTAAGGCTGCATTGGCTCTTCTAGACTTGGCCGCTGTTTCTGTCTGTCTTTCTCTGTCTCTTTTATTCTTTTTGTCCCCTGCTGTCTCATTCCTCTTTTTTTATGACTCCCTTATTGCTCTTAGTATTTGCCTTCTAAAACAAATAGCTCTATTGTTTGTAATTTTTCCCCTTTTATTTTATTCCTGAGTGTTCTGAAATGTCAGGCAACAGTAGAACTAATGTTGTTTGTGTGTATGTGTGGCGCCTGTGCGATCAGATGGATTAAATCAAATAAAGAATAAAGTAAAGAAATAAAATGCATTAAGAGTGTCACAAAAATGAGCAGTGTTTTTTTCCCTTTTGTCAACCTGTTAATTATATTATAGCCTATTATATATTGTGTGTGTGATCCTATTTATTTTATTCCTTTAATAGACTTAATTTCTGTTTTTCTCCTTTCACAGAAGCGCTGCAGGTGCGTGATGCAATGATTGAATCCTCATGGTCTGTGGTTTATGCTGCTATTTGCGCATATAACGCTAATGCCCTGTATGAAAAAAAGACATTCTAATCTTACTGGTTAACGATCGAATAATGAGCTTCGTTTGATGGTCAGGAAAAGAAAAATGAACAAAATGCTGTCATTCTACAATTCTTCACTGTATTTACTATGCTGCGCGCAAGTTCAGGTAACTCAAAACTTGCATACATGAGCTGAGACCAGATGTGAGATTTGATCGTAGCCACCGCTCACGTCCATATTGATAAATTCCAAGTTTTGAATTGAAACGACCGTATGCCCAATTTTCTGTCTTGCGTTCATTTCGTAAATGAGGCCAATGATCCTTCAGAAATCATTCTATTATACTGATTTAGTGCTCAAGAATATGATCATCAATGTTGAAGAAAAGTTGTACTGCTTAAAATATCAACATACAGATTCATAATGGTTGATGAAATTAATTAATTGAAATTTTTTTTTCATTTATGAGGCAACTGTGCCTTTTAAAGTCAGATTGTTTCTTTAAGAGCCACTTTGGGCATGAAGATGAGAGCAGAAAGAGTGGGTTTTACTAATAATTTCCCCCACAAAAAGTGTGTGTACCTACAATGTGTGTGTGTGTCTGTGTTCATACACAATTTTCCTTCCATCAGCAAAGACAATGCCTTTCCCTTGTGTGTCTACTGGTTTGGTTGCCATGGCAGCTTTTCTTTTGTTACCTGTCACTGTTATGGCACATTTCACATGTTATTTGATAGCTAAGTTACTGAAGAGTTAGATGGGTGGGAAATATGGGCTTATGGTTGTCCGCCAAATTCAGCTGGAGTCTCAAGTGACATTACATGCTGTGTACAGATTATGTACGTGTGATTATGAATGTCTGAGATGAGACTGGAATCGTTGGTGATGTTTGTGGTGGCAGCGAGCTGTTTGCTTATGTTGTTGTTGTGTGATGAAGTGATCTCATGCTCATTAAAGGCAAAGTTTGTTCAGGAGGTCAATGAGATGATGCCTCAGACGTTCCTCTATTTTTGTACGTTGAAGTAAAGGGCTGTGCAGCCCCTAAGGCTGCATTGGCTCTTCTAGACTTGGCCGCTGTTTCTGTCTGTCTTTCTCTGTCTCTTTTATTCTTTTTGTCCCCTGCTGTCTCATTCCTCTTTTTTTATGACTCCCTTATTGCTCTTAGTATTTGCCTTCTAAAACAAATAGCTCTATTGTTTGTAATTTTTCCCCTTTTATTTTATTCCTGAGTGTTTTCTTGAATATGAAAATCTGAAGCAATGTTCACTTATTGATAATTACTTTAATACTATGTCCTTTTATTTATTTATATATATATATATACACACTTTATATATTCTTACTTGCATATATATTTCTTTATGTAACTTAATAAATAAAAGTGGTTTTAATAAACATGTAAATAATATTAAATATGTAAATACATTTAGTTTTTTCTATATTTTATAGCTCTGTATGTAGCTTTATAAGTAGAATTGTGTTCAACAGCACATTAGTTTTGGTATCACATTTGCTTTTCTAACAAAATTTTTAAGTTTGTTTTGGACACTGGTGCAATACTGCATTCTGTGAGATAATATGGTGTACTGCAGGGTTCCTCAATAGGCGACCCGCGGGCCACATCCGGCCCGTGAGAGAAAAAAGTTTGAAATTATTTCAAATAATGTGACATGAAAATTGAAACGCAGCATCAGAAAGCTACATTAACTTACATCGTGTCTACTACCCCGGGCGTGGCGCTACGCAATAAAATACAATAACTTATTATAATCAGTGATGCTGTCTTGGATGCGGCGCGATACGACAAATCCCCGACAGTAAACTGCTGACTCGTTCTATTTATAATGTACTGACACAACGTTCAAATTATTTTTTTCACTGTCGCGTCCAGTGTAGCTACGATGTGACAACAAAAACTTGGCGAGTGTAGAAAAGAAAAGTGGACATGGAAAATAGATGATTCAAATGTGAATGGACTGAACAGTTTTGAGTGAGTGAGTGACCGATACCATCTTTATGGAATACACGTGTTGGTTTGCAGTGAGTTCACAGTTTTAACGTACAAGTTTGCTTTAATTTATTTTCAAGATCTGAGGTAAAATATCTATTGTTGCTTTCACTATGGCTATAAACAGAGGTGGACAGTAGTGAAGCATTTTTACTCAGCTGCACTTCATCTGAGTGTTTTTCTTTTGAAAACTTGACTAACTTTACTTTTTTTATTGTACTTTTTACTGCACTACGTTTCATATTAAATATAATTTCATACTTAATTACATTATAGATCTATTACTTTCTTACTTTTACTCAAGTAAAAGTAATTCAAAGATTTACTTGAGTACAAGAAAGTACTAAATTTTTTATGTTCTTAAGTATTAAAGGTAAAACAAACAACAACTTTTATTTATGAAATGAAGTGCAGTAAAAAGTATGACATTATGCTTTGGAATGTAGTGAAGTAAAGTTTTCCAAAGAAAAACACTAAATTTACTTGAGTTAAGTAAAAATACTTCTACTGTCCGCCTCTGGCTATAACGATAACGTAAAATAATATTCAAACTCACATTAGACATTGAATAAAGCACATAATCATTACCTGAGATTATCGCTGTCATATTTTGTATGTTGTTCCTGCCGCGACTTCGCAGAAAATAAAAACCGTTCCTAAAATAGAATCCCATGTCACTTATTGTCACGTGTCGCTGTCGCGGGTGGTTAGAACAAAAACTACATGGAAAATATACTTTTTAACGCGTCGTGTTACAGTTCGATCCCCCCAAAAAAATCTAAGTATAAAAATATTAATACTGACAAATCTAATAATTGAATCTGCAAAAAATTGAAACAATTTATTTGTTGTTTTTAATATTCAACAGGAAAAGTTCTTCTGTATCTAAATGCAAAAATGTTCATGATATATAGATATATAGATATATAGATAGGTAGGTCAGTGGCCCTTGGCTTGGTATTGTTGGCAGAATTTGGCCCTCGGCGAAAACTAATTGGGGAACCCTGTTGTATCGTGTAAATGAAAATAATACCACCACATACTGCACAATAAATATTTTAATCATGATCACGATTTCTGCTTCTCTTCAATTCATAATTGTCTGCTTGTAGTACTTGTCCAGTGGTTATTTTTCTTGAAAAACATTCCATATTAATTTGCTATTTCATTTTAATTTGCCATTATCCTGCATTGGTTACAAGCTTCAAGCTTTTGTGGTTGTGGTTGCCAGATATCAAGAGTTTAAACCCTCCAATCAGAGCAGTGGTTAATTAAGCTTCCCAACCTAGCAACCATGCACGCACTCTCAACATTTCGGAAAAGCGCTGATGAGCTGAAGACACTGGCAAACATATAAATTGGAGTTTACCAATCTCTATTGAGATAATCTGCTCAAATAAAGGTGCAGTAACATCTTTTTGTTTTGAGCAAAATATTTGATTAACCATTATCATGCAGCCCACCACCATACATTAAAGTGTTATCCTGACCCAATTCAAATGCTCATGATTGATATCATTTTATTTTCCTCTTCAAACGGTCACTTTGAACTTTACACACACCTCACCAATGATTCACCAGTGAGGTCTTGGGATGAGGTCAGTTTTTGTCCATGCACAGGTGCACGCTTACAAAAAAATCCAGCGGAAACTTTTGACTGACATGCTGATATTGCTATAGTGAAATATTGCTGGCTACAATTGCTCAGGTAATTCAGTTTTAATGAAAAAAGATTGTCCCTCTGCTTCTTACATAAGATGGGAATACTCTAGACTCTCTTTAAATCCCAGACTTAAGCTCTTATAACATTTGGATATAAATTGATGTTGACATGTGGGTTACCTTTTTGAAACGGAAGAGAATAGATCGATAAGGAAATATAGGATTTAAAACAACACAAAGTGTGAGCAATCAAATAATTCTATTCAGATCCTTGTCATTCAACTGGTTAAAAGAGGGTTCTTAAAGCAAATACAAATGTTTTACGATCATTAATTTGATCCATATACAGTTATTTTGTAGATATACAGCATATAACATGATGGATATGTAAATTCAACTTTATAAGTCTGAAAAAATATATATCAGGCTACTGTTTAAAAGTCTTTTAAGAAAACTCTAAAATAACATACTGTTGTAGGTCAGCGTAGACATACATAGATAATCAATTTGCAGGCTGTTTTTAATGATAAACTATTAACACTTAACAGGACGTACTGTACAAACCTGACTCACTTAGTATGAGACCCCATGATTTAAAAATGTTCCCATTGGGTTAGTTTGACATTACCACTTAAACATTAGACAGCAGATGAAAGTACAAAGTTCTGAGAAGCATGTCATAAACGGAAGAGAATAGATCGATAAGGAAATATAGGATTTAAAACAACACAAAGTGTGAGCAATCAAATAATTATATTCAGATCCTTGTCATTCAACTGGTTAAAAGAGGGTTCTTAAAGCAAATACAAATGTTTTACGATCATTAATTTGATCCATATACAGTTATTTTGTAGATATACAGCATATAACATGATGGATATGTAAATTCAACTTTATATGTCTGAAAAAATATATATCAGGCTACTGTTTAAAAGTCTTTTAAGAAAACTCTAAAATAACATACTGTTGTAGGTCAGCATAGACATACATAGATAATCAATTTGCAGGCTGTTTTTAATGATAAACTATTAACACTTAACAGGACGTACTGTACAAACCTGACTCACTTAGTATGAGACCCCATGATTTAAAAATGTTCCCATTGGGTTAGTTTGACATTACCACTTAAACATTAGACAGCAGATGAAAGTACAAAGTTCTGAGAATCATGTCAAATATGCCTGTCAGAGGAAGTAGCGAATCTTTTGGGATGGAGCCTGACAAGAGATTTTATTAATTGTGGTCTGATTCAGTTCAGTACTTGGACAGGATATTGGATCATATTTTCACCTCTAAAGACTTTCAGAGCCTTACGCTATAGAAACGGTAAAGCTATAAAGTCTAAATCATCACTCTTACAGACACATTCAGGTTAAAACCACTAGCTCAAGTATTATCATCCCTCGACAGTTAAAAAAATAGTACAAGGGGCAGCTGATTTTTTTTTTCCTTTTTTACAGCTGAGATTTACAGCTTGAATCTTGAGTCTGTCAAACTGCTCTCATTGGAGGCAAAATAGATATGCTAAACCATACCTTTTGCTGAAAAAAATACACAAACAGATGTGAAATAGGAGAGCAGGAAAGATTTTGTGCATATGGCCCAACGTTCAAAGCGTCACACAGTTCATAGTCCGTTTGTGAGTCTCCTGTAAGCTGAGAACGCATTGACTCGATAACAAGATGGAAATGTAGATGGGATGTATTGGGAAAAAGAGCGTAATAGGATAAGAGAGGTGCATGCTGGAGAGACGCCAGGAGGAATGTGTTAGGTGTCTGTCTAAAGTCGGCTAACATCTGTTTCTGCGATTTTTGAGCGTGATGTCTGCGCTGCCTGCTGATTTTGTTACAGAGAGAATCAAGTGAAAACATATTTACTGCTCTCCAAGCTGCTTCTCTGACGTGTGTGTCTGTGTGTGTGTGTGTGTGTGTATATATATATATATGTATGTGTGTGTTGGGTGGCTACCCATGAGTGCATTGTAATCACCTTTAATAAAATTGTAACTTAAATTTGTCTAGTCATACAGTATGGGTGCATGCAGTATATAGTTACTGAAGAACTCTAAAATAACATACTGTTGTAGGTCAGCGTAGACATACATAGATAATCAATTTGCAGGCTGTTTTTAATGATAAACTATTAACACTTAACAGGACGTACTGTACAAACCTGACTCACTTAGTATGAGACCCCATGATTTAAAAATGTTCCCATTGGGTTAGTTTGACATTACCACTTAAACATTAGACAGCAGATGAAAGTACAAAGTTCTGAGAAGCATGTCAAATATGCCTGTCAGAGGAAGTAGCGAATCTTTTGGGATGGAGCCTGACAAGAGATTTTATGTGGTGTGGTTTTATTGTGGTCTGATTCAGTTCAGTACTTGGACAGGATATTGGATCATATTTTCACCTCTAAAGACTTTCAGAGCCTTACGCTATAGAAACGGTAAAGCTATAAAGTCTAAATCATCACTCTTACAGACACATTCAGGTTAAAACCACTAGCTCAAGTATTATCATCCCTCGACAGTTAAAAAAATAGTACAAGGGCCAGCTGATTTTTTTTCTTCCTTTTTTACAGCTGAGATTTACAGCTTGAATCTTGAGTCTGTCAAACTGCTCTCATTGGAGGCAAAATAGATATGCTAAACCATACCTTTTGCTGAAAAAAATACACAAACAGATGTGAAATAGGAGAGCAGGAAAGATTTTGTGCATATGGCCCAACGTTCAAAGCGTCACACAGTTCATAGTCCGTTTGTGAGTCTCCTGTAAGCTGAGAACGCATTGACTCGATAACAAGATGGAAATGTAGATGGGATGTATTGGGAAAAAGAGCGTAATAGGATAAGAGAGGTGCATGCTGGAGAGACGCCAGGAGGAATGTGTTAGGTGTCTGTCTAAAGTCGGCTAACATCTGTTTCTGCGATTTTTGAGCGTGATGTCTGCGCTGCCTGCTGATTTTGTTACAGAGAGAATCAAGTGAAAACATATTTACTGCTCTCCAAGCTGCTTCTCTGACGTGTGTGTCTGTGTGTGTGTGTGTGTGTGTATATATATATATATGTATGTGTGTGTTGGGTGGCTACCCATGAGTGCATTGTAATCACCTTTAATAAAATTGTAACTTAAATTTGTCTAGTCATACAGTATGGGTGCATGCAGTATATAGTTACTGAAGCTGTTTCTCACAGTTATCAAGCAACCGATGATCTGTACTGATTATTATGAGTGCAGACTTTATGAAAAAGTGAAAACTAGGGCTACGGTATTTAATAAAATCGATAATGAAATGGTTGACAAAAATGCCATTGTTGTCTGTGCTTTAAAGATGTAGTTCACCCATAATTTAAAATTCTGTCACCATTTACTCACTCTCATGTTGTTCCAAACCTTAAATGCTTGCTTTCTTCTACAGAACATGCAAAAAAATTATATTTTAAAGAATGTTTCAACTGTTTGTGTGCATACAGTGAAAGTCAATGGGGTCCAAAGCAAGATTAGATCCCACTGACCTTTTGTGTTACAAAGAATCAAGTCATGCAAGTTTATAATGAGGTAGTTCACCCATAATTTAAAATTCTGTCACCATTTACTCACTCTCATGTTGTTCCAAACCTTAAATGCTTGCTTGCTTCTACAGAACATGCAAAAAAATTATATTTTAAAGAATGTTTCAACTGTTTGTGTGCATACAGTGAAAGTCAATGGGTTCCAAAGCAAGATTAGATCCCACTGACCTTTTGTGTTACAAAGAATCAAGTCATGCAAGTTTATAATGACATGTGGATGATTAAATAATAACAATTTTCATATATTGCATACAGTGCATAGCATATATTTACATTTTTTTTGTTTGTTAGCATTCAAACAGCACATTGTTTAAAGGAGAGTGTTAGACGCACTCAAGGCCACACAGATGCAGAAAGCTCTGCAGATTTCCTCAGATTTTGAACAGCCATTATTACTTATACACATTCCCTACCCCTAGCATGTTTGTTTATTAAAGATATTGGACACATTTGTTGTGTATTGTAGTACTCTTAGCTTTGATTATCAGATTTGACCAAACCCGTTTCTACATATTTCTCACTCCAGAATAACCCAGAAAATGTGCATGCTGCACAAGATATGGAATAACATGCATTTCAACTGCTTGGCATATTTGGCATATGGGAAGTCGTGGCCTAATGGTTAGAGAGTCGGACTCATAACCCAAAGGTTGTGGGTTCGAGTCTCGTACCGGCAGGGATTGTATACAGCGCTCTCTCCCACCCAATACCACGACTGAGGTACCCTTGAGCAAGGCAACGAACCCCAACTGCTCCCCGGGCGCCGCAGCATAAATGGCAAATGGTGTGTGTGTGTTCGCTGCTGTGTGTGTGCACTTTGGATGGGTAAATGCAGAGCACTAATTCCGAGTATGGGTCACCATACTTGGCCACATGTCATATCACTTATTTATCTGTTCAGTTAATTGATTGAAATAGTAATCAACAATAATGATCAGAATAGCTGTTAGCTGCAGCTGTTAAATACAGATGTGTCTGAGCCTTAAAGCATTGACAATACTCAAAAGAAGCTTTTTTGACTAAGGAACATCTAATTGACAATAGTGCTTGAGAATCCAAACACAGGAAGAAAGAAACAGTGTATTTGAACTTCCTTATCAAAATGTCCCAATTAAGTCCTCATGTTGAGACTTTGCTCAGCGATTTCCCACGTCATAACTCCTGAAGACTGATCATGTTGACTTTGCCAGTGAAAGCATACCTTATTAATCCCTATCATTTCATTTTTTTTTTCTTGTTTTCCTTCACAGGCCGTTTATCACAAGCTTGTTTAATTTGGCTCATGAATTCAATTAGTTAACCGAACAAGAGACAATCCCATTAGATAATTTCATGGCTGGTTTGGATTTAATTGACTGTAACATGGATTAAATGATTGGTCTTATTAAAACATGCAAGGTGATCCATTTTTATGGGGGCACATCGAACCTCTGGGACTATCTGTTCACTATCTATCACTGACTATCTGCAGAAGTCAAACCAGCAAAAGAAAGAAGAAAAATAGGATGTTTTTTCTCCTCGCTGAAGCTTGTTAACTTTTTCCATTCACTGACTGATTTTTAAATGCACTTTATTCTCTCACTCTTTTCATGTTAATCTCCATCATGCTAATAATAAGAATTTAGCCACTTTGAAACACTCGCTATTCTGTTTCTTTCATCTGCTCCTTCTGTTTCTGCTGGATATTGTCAGCTAAAGTGCCTCTAGAAGAGCTGGTGTTGGACACGGAGAGCTTAATGCAACAAAGGAAGAGCAGAACTAAAGAGAAGTTCAATGCCATCTCTTTGTGAAAATCTTTGTTGTCAGGGCTCAGAGGTCATGGGGTTGCTGGAAAGGACTGCCCACTTGTCTGTCAAATGAGAAAGGGGGCTTTAGCCCTAAAGCTCAAGCTCACCTTTAGTGGGCGGGGTTAGCTTGTCTGTCACCGTGAACTGCAAAGAGGCAGTAATCCATTGGCTTGTCAAGCTGTCAATCAGCTTAGCATAGCATGGGGTATTATGTATTTAAGAAGAAGATAAAAGCTAGAGACTGCTCTCTTAATCAGAATGGTTTTCAGTGTGCAATGACTTTTTTGAAATTGAGCTGTTGTGGGTTAGTTTTTCTCCATTTACTCTTGTCAGTGTCTAGAGGTGATGGCCATTTGAATTCTAATTAAGTCTTACATGCTCAGTCTGCCAAAGGCCACTTTGATTGCCCTTCACAAATATACTGGAACTTTTGGCGTTAATAAGAGTGAAATTAGGCCACTTTTTGTCTTTAATTCAATGTGTCCTAAAAGCATAGTGTCTGTCTATTCTTTTTTGACATATAGATTCTATAGGACATATGTGAACAAATGGGATTTGAACTACATTTTAAATGTAGTATTTTGTATTTTAAATGCGTTTATGTAGTACTTTAAATGTGAACAACTTTGCCTTTAAATGACTAATTTTAGATTCTAAACATAAGCAATATTATCACTGCCACAAAATAATAAAGGTTAAAAAATTAGCTTTCTGCAGAAATATAATTCAAAACACATACACAAAATGCCTTTTAAAGTGCAATATGATCAATCAATAAGAGGTCCTTACCAACTCAAGGAAATAGTAAATAAATATAATGTTGATGCAGTAGAAATTCACAAATTGTGCAAACAGAAACACTTCTATAAAAGACCAAAACACAATAAAATTTTTCTGTGTGTGTAAACCTTTATACATTTCTTCCTTTCCACATGTGAATTTACATCTTTCTGGCATATCGTCTGATTTATTGTCTTTAAGATGGCTTGCTGCCGGCATCAGTCCTTATTAAATAGAGTCATTCCATGCAGGCTTTTTCTCACAGACATTTGAGTGCTTTAAGTGGTTAATATGCATTTTGATTGACACCTCCTATGGGGGGTGGGGGAACACTTTCCAATTCTTATGGTCTCTCTCCCATGAGACTGAGCTACATATGTTAATGTGTCTCAGTTTGCACACTTGTGTGTGCATGCGAGAGTATGAGAAATGGTGAGATTTTAAGAGACACTGATGCATTCTGGTTGTTTTTATTACACTGTATGGTGGCATTGTGATGCATATCTTTCTGTCTTTGAGATCCTCTGCTTTTGAATAAAGCATGGCAGAGTGCCATGTCTAGAATTAGTTTTGAGAACTAGCATTATGTCCTATAGATGATGCTGCATTGCACTGACAATTATTGCGAGTGTAAATATACACAACTCACACCTTAACACACCTGTACTCTATTGTTCAAGTTTGGGGTAAGTAAGATTTTTTTTTTCTTGAAAGAAAGTAATACTTTTATTCAGCAAGGGTGCATCAAGTTGATCAAAAGACATTTATTATGTTTAAAAAGGTTTCTGTTTTAAATAAATGCTGTTCTTTCTATTCATCAAAGAATCCTGAAAAAAACAAACGTATTTTAGTTTCCACAAAAACATTAAGCAGCATAACTGTGTCCAACATTGATAATAAGAAATGATTTTGAGAACCAAATCAGCACATTCAAATTATTTCTGAAGAATGTGACAATGAAGACTGGAGTAATGATTAGGGCTGGGTATCGATTTTGATTTTCAAGCTCTCAATTCGGTTCGATTTCGATTTTCGATTCGATATTTGATTCGATTTGACTATATGAATGAATATAGATTTCGGGATTTCTTTTTAACATTCCAGGGATTTTTTGGAACCCTTTGCAACCCTAGTTACATTATACTGTATAGGTGTTCTATTTAAGGTGTAATACATTTAAGTACTGAGTAATATTAATTAACTACATGTACTTACTATATGGTTAGGGTTAGAATTAGGGTTTAGCTTAGGGTTACTTGCATGTATGGTAATTATGCATAATTTATTGTTATTATAATAGTAAGTACATGTAACGTGTAACAAGGACACCTTAAAATAAAGTGTTACCAACATTGTACCTTTAATAGTAAAACATCTTGTCACTGGGGCAGTACACTTGAAGCTTTGTAAAAGCTTTTCTTCTAAACATTTTTTTTTACACTGAGTGAATAATGGAAAATGAAAATGAAAATGAATAATTAACTCACACTTATTGTTATTCCAAACCTGATTGATTTTCTTACATGAAACACAAAAGAACATAATTAGCAGAATGTCCGGGCTTCTTTTATTCAATAGAACAAAAATCTTGAAAAAGAAGGTGTAAAATAATGAAAGATGGAATGGTGATAAAGATAGAAACAGAAAGCACAGCACACTTGACACCATCAGTAAGATGAGGAGGAGAAATTGCACTCCAAATTCTCATAGACACGAATGATTGAATGTAAACTGAGGGTAAATGAGTTTAGAGCGACATTAAGGTATGCAGACCAAGACTTTTCATTTGTGCATGAACTATCCCTTTAAAACCACTGCCTGTCCCTGCTTTTTACAGCAGAGGTGAAAGGAACTCAATGAATGAGTGGACCGCAACGGCCAAATCAAAACTTACAGGCTCTCTCACACACTCCTAATCAGCAGGCGAGCAGCGGCTGCTGCTTTCAGATGCTTGTTTCTCGCCTGTCACATGCCGTTAAGGTCTTCTGCTTGGTTACGGGTCACTATGACTATTCACTCCTAGTATGACCTGTCCCTTGTTTCCAAGCAACAGAGGTCAAGTGGATGTGTGCAGAGTATCCAGTAGGCAACCCACTGACCCCACCTTTAATGACCCCGGCTGGAGTTTTAGTTAGTGCTAGTGTGTATGATAACCTATGTGACCTCTTGACCCTGATCTAGCTAACCGGCGTAGCCATTGTGTGCTGAGTGGTTTTGTGGTGTCAAAGAGACGGACACCAAACTAAAGCACAATAGAGTGGTGAAAAGACTGCTTCTCACACTCCAGCAGGTTAATTTAAAATAAGAGGATATTGAGCAAACAAAAAGTGTTTGCTTTCTTTCTTCCTTAGTTTTATTGAAAATGCTTCTCAAAATTCCTGAGATGCACCCTGGCATAATCAACAAAGTCTCTGGTGAATTTGTGATTTGGTAAGCAGTATTTCACTTATCCAGATCAGAATCTCTTTTCTTTAAGGTCTCATGCATCTCTTGGGACAGACGTGCACAGTAATACATGAGAGCATTGAAATTAGGATACAAGATTGCATGTCACAGCCTTTTACATGTTACATTTGTTCATGAAAAATATTTCTGTATTTGATACAGAAATAATATATGTGTGTGTGTTTATATATATATATATATATATATATATATATATATAT
>NW_015505239.1:1241373-1272071 GCF_001515645.1 Sinocyclocheilus grahami
CAAATTTACACTGTTATACAAGCTGTACACTCACTACTTTACATTGTAGCAAAGTGTCATTTCTTCAGTGTTGTCACATGAAAAGATATAATACATAAATACAAAATATAATACATATAATATATATAATACAAAAAATACAAAAATGTGAGGGGTGTATTCACTTCTGTGAGATACTGTGTGTGTGTATATATATATATATTTAATTTTTTTCTTTTTATTAAATCCTGAAAAAAGTATCATGGTTTTTACAAAAAAATTCTTATCATAAGACCTGTTCACAGCAATAGTGAATTTGCAATCCCTGTATAAAAAGCTCAATAGGAATGCTCTATAATACATAGTAAATAAAGGCTTTTAGCTTCCTTAAGCTAGATACTATTAAAAACACATAAATAAGTGAAGAAGAATTATCTTTAACACCTGCATTTACATTCTTCTTTATTTAACACACTCACCTGACCCAGAAAAAGTAGCAGAAGATAGAAAGATATAGAGATGAGAGTGTGAAAGTGAGAGAGATTGAGTGAGAAGGATCAGAATTATCCATCATCTCTTTCCTGGTATGTAGATACAAACTCACTGAAAAAAAGAATCCCAGGAAAACTAGAGGCAAAATGAAAGTACAGCCTGAAGAAATCTGTTTAAAGCACTACAAAAATAATTTTCTTAATTTTTTCCCCCTGACAAAAACCATCTTTAAAGTGAAATAAGAAGCAAAATTATGCAAGTCTTGATTCAGAGATATGATCTTGAATTTTTGTTCTAATTAGATTTTTTTTCTTGCTTTAAGCATAAACCTCACTTTTTTTAGATTATGCTTAAAACAAGTAGAAAACCATTTGCTTACATAAAATTGAAGATATGTTCTCTGAATTGTTTTGATGTTTTGTTATTTCTATGGTTTTTGAAGTGCCACTACCTTGATGGTGTGAAACGCAGGCGGGAGGACCGATCTGGTGTTGAAACGCGTTAAAAAGGAAAAAGATTAAAGGAGAGAAGGAAACAAGCAGATCTCTGATTGCATTTCTCATTGGAATGCTTACTGAAAGATCTGCCGCAACCATCAGATTTACCAATATGATAACACCGAACAGGAAGTGGAGCTGCGCTTATCTGTGTCTGTTTGTTGACAACCTCATTTAAGATGAACCATCCCAGAGATATCAGAAGAAAGTGAGATAAACACCTCAAGGTCTTCTAACACATTTGCGTGTTTGAGTGTAGAGTGGAAGCTAATCAGGGTCATCAGACAAGGCTATGTTGGATGCATGCATGGGGAAATTAGTTTTTTTTTGGTCACGAAAACTCAGAAAAGCTTCCTATGAATGGACTTGCCTCGCATAATTTCACAGCATTAAACCTATTTAGCCAGCTAAATTGAATGTATGCTACTCAACAGCAAGATTTAGCACACCAACAATATGATGCAACTTAAAAAAGATCAGAATTGTAGCATTTTTTTTGTACTTTATTGCTGCTTGAGGGAAATTACTGCAAAAGCTACATTATTTTGAAAACCGCTTCGCTGCTAACAAGCTGTTGACAATTATAGCTAAAGTGTTAGCATAGCTACTTTTATTTAATTTCTCCACAACACTAACTAGCATTGTTTTTCACACATTGGTTCCCACACTTTGTTTAACACCTGAAAAGGAGTGCTACAGTTTGTTAAACTGTTCGCCAAGCCTAAGCCTGATACTTCAAGCACATTAAGTGATATGAATCAATAATCTGAGGTGTTGTATTTGGCTATGTTCAGTACACAAGACAAAATGAGAAAGGTCTGGGCTTACCAGAAATACCATACATAATAGACTGTCACATCAAATCCTGATGTAAAATAAATAGGCCTAACTATAGTGTATTATGGACTGCGATCTTGTGAAAACAAATTCTGACATCTTTAATAAGCTCTTTTAACTAGAGCAAGGACTTTGGGTCATCGCACCAAATGGAGCCGTGGCCTGCTAATTATTACCACGTTTCTGCTGCTTGGTTGCTGTTTGTGAAAAGGGAAAAATGAAGAGTTTTCAGAAATAATTCACTGTAGGATCACATGGGTCAGGGTAACACGTGGTGCTCGATTTGTCGCTGAGTGTGCGCCTGTGTCTGTGAGCGTGATCTATGACCCTCACTCTCACTGAAACTGTGGGCCAACGCAAACAGCGGCTCCCACCAATCCCTGAGGGGAGACTCCCAACCGTAGAGATTCACACTCCCTCATCTCCTCCTCACTTTCTTCATCTCTGCTATTTTGGTTCTCTTATTCCTACTATGTTCTTTCAATTAATCTTCTCCCCAATTCACTTTTTCTTTGTCTTATTTCTCATATGCTTTATAAGTTCTTCTCAGATGAGTAGCATTTCCCCTAGGTCCATAATACTAAACAGACTGCCGCCGAAATGCCTGGTTATGAATGTACAGTGGCCCCAAAAGAATTTGGTCACTGAAGCCACAAACATTTTTATGTCTTAACCGTATATTTACATTTGATATTGTATTATATTATTTTATTAGGCTATATATTTTTATTATATATATATTATTTTATTTTATTTGTCATATTATTATGGATTCAGTGTCCAGATGTCCTTTTAAAGGTCATTTTAAGGGCTGTCTCAGTCGCGAAATCCTTCCAGTGCACTGGAAAATTCGCTCCCTGAAAAATACCACAATGCACCACAAAAACTAGGGAGCATCGGCGCTCACTATGCTCCCTTACCGGAAATAACATCACATTTCTGAAGCGCGAAACATAAACCACACGAGCAAACTCGATAAATAAAATGACACACGACAGAAGATTTGAAAAGACAAACTGTTTTTTTAGTATATTTCAACATAAACACACATCGCTAGACAGGAATTGAACACATCTAATTAACATTTATAATTAATATTCGGCTGAAATGTTGTAAGAACTTGTAACAGAACGATGTGTTTAAAGAGAATAAAAAATAAATATCAAAAAGAGATCGGTTCTGTCTGTTGTTTATTAATTCCAGTAATGACGTTCTACTATGTCCGTTGACGTTGTACGTAATCATGTCACTGGAATTCGAGTGATCACTGTCCCAACGTGCAGTGAGTCAGGGAACTTACCAGTGCCCAAATTTGTGTACACAATCTACTGAATCATGAGCTCGGGGGCTAGGGAGCTGATTGAGACGCACCCTATGTGTTGACGTCATTTTAACTGAAACAGGAAGACAGGGCGGGACATATCAAGCAGCCCTGCCCCTTTTTAAAATATCCAATAGCTTTCGTTTATATCACAGCTTGGGCTAGAGCCTTTCAGAGCCGTTGAGCTCCATAAAGCCGCATTTGACGGGGTATGCCAGCCACAATCTCGTCCATATTGCTAAAAAATATAGCATTCTGCGTAGAATTCAAATAGCTCTGATACATTTTGTGGTCTGCGCCGACTCGCGCATGTGATCTGCTCTGTGCTATCGTGTCTCTGGACCGGAGCAGAGTGTGTGTGCGGTGCGGTGGTTAGAGTGACACAGCGCGAAACCAAACTTCTTTTTTTCCTCAATGGAAAGCATATTTACACTATTTGAATCGTTCCCTGTCCCCTATATAGTGCACTACGTGCCATTCACTGTACAGAAAATACTAATTCTGTGGACAAGTGACCGATTTCAGCTGCGGCTTCAGCGTCTATTTTATAGTGTAGGGGGTGGGTGCTTCGGATTCTAGAGAGCATTTGATTGGAAAGAAAGTTTGATGAGAAGCTGAAGTACGATGTGACGTCAAAAAAAATCGTTGAGCCGTTTTGGTGGAAGTGACGAACTGCAAGCTTTGAATGCTTATATCTTCTAAATGCGAATTTTGTCACTGTTTTGGAGCACACTGCCTTATAGATAACCTTAAGACTAACATATTGATACTAACACCCAAAAAACTTTAATTTTGATTTCATGGGGACTTTAAGTGTCTTTATTTTATTTTATTCAATAAACTATTCAATCAGAACATTTCACAAAATGGCTGTTGAAAATATGAAACAAATGTAATGTTCAAAATGAATACAAACTAAAAATCCTTTGACACTTTCTAGTTGTCACATTTTGTGGAACATTAATATAATGAACACTGGTGGTTATTCTCCTGGCAGCTGTATTAACTTAAAGGGTTAGTTCACCCAAAAATGAAAATTCTGTCATTAATTACTCACCCTCATGTCGTTCCACACCCCTAAGACCTTCGTTCATCTAGCGTTTCTATAACAATATAAAAGGCACTTTTATTACAAAAAAAAAATTCTCACTTGGAAAGATTTTCTTTTTTCCTTGTTTGTGTGTCACTTTACATAAAAGCATGTGCTAAATAAATAAATAGACTCTTTCACTCTGTCCTTTTTAGAGCTGAAGTCTACTGGAACTATCCATCACTTTGCCTTTCTGCTCAACTCGACGGACTACAGAATCCTTCGTATGGACGAGGACCATGATCGCATGTACGTGGGCAGCAAGGACTACATCCTGTCACTAGACCTGAACGACATCAACAAAGAGCCCCTCATAGTAAGATTTCTCAGTTACACAATACAGATTGCAACAAACCAAACTATAAGCAAGGCTTGACAGTCTAAATCTGGTCACATCTTTCTCCTCAGATTCACTGGCCCGTGGCTCCTCAGAGGAGGACTGAGTGTGTCCTCTCAGGAAAAGACATCAATGTAAGAATACGCAAGATTTTTTTATGGAAATTAATTACTTTAATTCAGAAAGGACACATTAAATCAATCCAAAGTGACAAAGATACATACGATTTATTTCAAACAAATTTTGTTCTTTTGATCCTTCTATTCATCACGTTTTATTTTGAAATATATTAAAATAAAAAATATTAAATTGTAATATTTCACAAGATTACTGTTTTATAGAAAGCATAGGAACATTTTTACCAACACCAATATTCTGAATGGTAGTCTGTAAATATAATATATTTTATAATATAATATTATTTTTAATATTCTCTGTTTATTTTATAGGTGCCTTTTTTTTTCTCTTTCTCATAGTTTTAATATCGGTGCATCACTACTACAGTAATTACCACAACCATTGTAAAACTTAAACTAGTTATTCCAACATGGGCATGTCAATATCCATCTGAAAGTATCATTTCACCATGACAGCGTCACTGATATCATTCTGTTCTGTGTCAACAGGGCGAGTGTGGTAATTTCATCCGTCTAATCGAGCCGTGGAACAGGACTCACCTGTATGTGTGCGGGACGGGAGCTTACAACCCCATCTGTACCTATGTGGACAGAGGTCAAAGGGCACAGGTAAACTGTCATTCGCAGATGACCCGCTACCATTTGCAGGTCAAGGGTTCAAACGGTTGGCTACCTTATTCAAAAGGTATTATTTAATTAGAGAGGAATGTTTCTCCACCCTGGAACAAACAGGATAATCTTTACCACCTGCATGTCTTTTGACTCTGTTACTTCAAAAACTCTTCCTAGTGTTTAGGAGGGTAATTGCATTTAAATAGTCCTAATTTCACCTCCCTTCTTTCCCATGACCATGTCCCATCATTAACCACTGTCCATAAGAACATCATTCAAAATGGTCTGAGATCACATTGAAAATCTGGAAAGTTTTTTTTTTACTTGAAATTGTAAACTGGAAGTAGAGATCTAAAAGAAATTGAAATTGATTTAAAATTCTGCGCTATTTCTAGGACACTTTTCAAATATAAGCACATTTTTGACTGATCATGTGAAATTTAATGTTTTTCCACTCACATATTGATTAAATAATTTGCAATTAATAAAAAAAAAATGTATTCAAATATTATTATAAAATTAGCATTTTCACTAGTGGTCTCAGGCTTTTGGATCCTACTGCATTTGTTCTCCTTTAATGGGGTTCTGCAATATGCATGTCTGTTTTTTTTTTGTTTTTTTTCCATACGCAAAGGCAATTTCATGTGTTAACATGGGCTTTCAGCATGTGCATGTTTTAGACAACTTCATATCAACTCATCTTCTTTGTCCACTATGGATACACCAAACTGCAGCCATCTTTCTAGCATCTCAACATCTTGTTTGGACACAGCCTTGGCCATTCTCGTGGGTCCTAATTTAATGAATAGAAATAGGTCTTTATTGAGGCACATACCTTGTTTTATAGGGCATGCTCCAAGATCAGATGCCTCGCGCGGGAGGCCGAACCAGTCGAGCCGCAGACCCTAGTGCTTCACCAGAACCATACGCACCCAAGGTGGGAAATGAACTCTTCAGTGGGATTGAGGTCCTTTTTGTACTTTATTTTGGACTTTCTTAAGATGCACTTTCAAGATATGGTTTTTACTTAGAAGTGTAAGGAAAGGTTCTGTTCTCACAGTATTTGGATTTTCAACAGCTGGTT
Organism: Sinocyclocheilus grahami; assembly: GCF_001515645.1. Taxonomy (NCBI): domain Eukaryota; kingdom Metazoa; phylum Chordata; class Actinopteri; order Cypriniformes; family Cyprinidae; genus Sinocyclocheilus; species Sinocyclocheilus grahami. The sequence continues at coordinate 1,247,760 of NW_015505239.1, forward strand.
TCCTCAGCCGCTAAAGGCGTTGAGAGAAACAGCAGAGAAACTGTTGTCTTTAGAGTTTGTCTTTGTCAAGTTTGCCTACACTTGTCCAGAACCTGCCTTTGGCACAGAAATCTAGCAGAACGTGCACAGATTACTCCCACACCCACACTCCATCATGCTTGAAAGTGGTTAGTCAGCAGAAAATATATTTGTGGTGTGCGTGTAAAGCTTAGAAAGTACAAGGTTCCAAAAACCTTTTGTATATTATCCAAAACAAGTCTTTCGTGGAGACTTAAACTTGCTGATATCTTCTTTGTGGCATGTTGTAGACTCTTTAGATGTCCTTCTACATCTCTGCTTAGATTTTAGTTAATGTGTTAATTCATGTTAGATTTTTCACAATTGCTGTTCATTAATAATACTGTTTTACATCTGTGTGACTGTAGATGGAATGCAAACTGCATGGAGTTAAGTGGACTATTAGCTCGAAGAGATTTTGTTTTTCTAAATACCAGAATTTAATAGTTGTCACTAACCCAACAGAACCATATAGACTATTATTAATGCAAACCCACAGAAATAGCCCGGAGAGAAGGACAGATACTGATGTAAAGCAATGGTTTAATTTCACACATACAGACTCTCAAGGTGTCCATCAAATCAAACTTTACAGCTAGAATTTGTGTGGTGTCTAACAGTGAATCTTCATGGCTAACGTGACCTCACTTCCTCTACAGAATGATGATGGAGGACACTGCTGTCTGGTAAATAAGTGGAGTACCTTCCTGAAGGCTCGGCTCATCTGCTCTGTGACTGGCTCTGATGGCATTGAGACACATTTCGATGAGCTTCGTAAGTCTCTCTTTTAGCTGAGCCATAAATTTCCTGTGACTTGATCATTTCTGATGTTGATTACTGACATTTGATCTAGATTAGATATCTTTAGATCAGCATGCTGTACAATATTAAGTCAGATTTACTTTTGTTAAGTCAGAAAATACTATTTTTAAAGCCCATTTTTAACTGTCCTCTTTGGCCGTTTGAATTTAATAGGACAGGACACTTTAAATTAAATACAAGCAGTCCAAGAGGACAGTTCTATATAGTTGAATTACTGTTGTGGTACCATAGTGAAATACTGGTGTGATTAGATAGAACAATGGTACTTTTGAATATATTAAACATAATGTAATTTGAGTTTTTTATATGGTAAATATCCAAAATACCATGGTATTACCATGGTAATACAATGTACTGTTTGTTACTGTTTTGTAGGTGTAATACCATAGTAAGTTGATATATACCATAATGTCATAATGCCCCCTTACAAAAAAAATACTGAGGTAATACAATAGTAAAGTGTTGTTTCATCAGATAAACCATGGTAATTTTAAATATTTTAAATATACCATTGTACTATAATTTGTAATACATATAGTATATTTTTATCTTGTACATATCCAGAATACCATGCTAATACCACAGTACTTTATTTTTTTACCTTTTCGTAAGTGCAATACTGTGGTACTGTGATATATACCATGATACTTACCTTTACAAAAAATTACTGTAGTGGTACCATGGTAAAGTGTTAGCATCATCAGATAAAAGCATGGCACTTTTAAATATACCATTTTAAGTATACCATGTTACTATAATTATATATATTTTTTAGATTATTAGATTTTTTTTTAGATTATTAGATTTTTTTATAGATAATTTGATTTTTTTATTATTTGGTACATGTCCAAAATGCCATGGTAATACCGTAATACTTTATTGTCAGTGTACTTAACAAAACGTTATGTACAAAAAGAACTGTATTTTGGTGCTGCCATAAGTGATCTGATGGTAACACTATAGTACTTTGTATCGCAATTTATGATTTTTTAAAATGGTACCCCATAGCCCTTCCAAAAATACCATAGTACTAGCATGGTACATGGCCAAAAACGTCGTATTGGCATAGTACATGTCTAAGACAAACATAATAGTACAATGACACTTTTTGTCAGAGTGCTGATTATTTAATAAATCTTTCCATCTAATTCGGATATCTTGGGGACATTTTATGTTCTGTGATTCTGTGGAGATTACAAAACATGAAATAAAACAGCTTTACCATTTGATTGACTCCATATATACAGTGAGGTGTTCACCCAAGGTACATTATATTCAGTTCTGTTCTGTTCTGTTCATTTTCACGGTATACTTGCTGAAATAAGAGGCCTCTTATGTCAGGATAGGGCATGATATAGGTAATTTGTGGAAACCATTCATGTCTGATGGTTCAATGGATATGTCTCTCCAGAGGGTATAACTTGGAAAAAGTAATTTCCTCTCTTTCCTGTATGTGCAGCATGTAGCATTTGTGCTTAAGCGTAAAGTGCCACAAGGGCCTGTGAGAAATATATAGAGGCAAGCAGTTCTGAGTATGAAATTGAAGTTCCTGTAGAGCATAAAATTACAAATTGGACTTTTAAAAACTGGCTGAAAATTGCTTTTTTTGTGGTTTTACATTATGCTTCATACATGATTGTGCATTTATGTGCACATGTGTGAGGTAACGCATGCATGTAAGCTGCATCTTAACAGGCTTAAACAAAATGGAGTCTTTCCCGGTGTGGGAGAGTTTGATTGACAGGACTGAATAGGATTGGCTGACAAACCAGCTGTAACAGCCTCTGCCGCTCTTCAGAGGCAAATGAATGTAAGCGCATGAATGCTAGAATTTTATTGCTTTTGCAATGTGCATAAATCGAGTAAGTGATCATTCTATGTTTGCTTCATTTCACAGCTCCCATAACATAGCGCACAAGGTACCCTCAGGACTCCTTTCTTCGTCTCTCTTTCTCACTTGGTTGGTCATTCTCCCTCCCTCTGCCACTGTGTTTGAGGAATGAACTTGTCCGTGGAGTTTTTGACTAGATGTTTTCCCTTTTCCTCAGAGCGGCAGTGAGGTTTTATGGGTTGTTTTTTGTGGCTTGGCAAGAGCGAGATTCATTTGCTGTAGTCTGGGATTTTCCCTCAGCACTTGATTACTTAGTCCGTTTAGCCGTGACTATCCGTCTGAGGTCATCTTCGTTCTGTTTTTGATGGGACATCTGTCTATGCTTTTACCACTTGCCCTCCTTATTCCCTAAACTATCTGAGTCTCCTTTTGATTTCTTTACTTCTGCCCCTTTTTTAACCTTCTATGTACCTCTGTCTCCCATCCCCCTTACATTGTCCTTCAAGTAAAACGTTGATGGTGCTCAACTGCTCTTACAATGAAGCCCCCCCACAAAACAGTCCCACTCTGCACGTTATACTCTGTTTCTCCCAATGGCCTATTTACATCTTTGTCGTTTTGGCTAGCAGACTATCACTGGTCCTTTGTGGTTAATTTGTGTCGAAACAAGATGGAGAATTTTGGAGACTGAGACAAAGACAGAGAGGAACAGTGAGAGGGAAAGATTGTCCTCTCAGTGCGTTGTGTTTTGTGTGATGTAACTGAACGGAGATAGATTTGACGACTTGCCACATACACTCACAGACTTTTGGCTTTTTGTGTGCCTTGCTGATATGTAACGAATCAGCTCATGGGAAATATGAATAATTAACCATAACTAGTTATAATTAATTATGAATATTTTAGATCCGCTGTAGATATTTAGCTGACCTCTCAGGGTCAACTGTCTTGTCAATTCTAAGAACGTTAATTTCCTGGTTAAGGGAAATAACTTTCTTACTGTACAATTCTACAAAAAAAAGGTCCATCCCCAAACATTGGTTTAGCCATTGTTGCTATACCAAATAATTGTATGCTTAGACAAATAATGCTCAAATTTGGAATTAGTGTGTCCCAAAGTACATTGAAAACTATGGAGCCCCTTATAGTGATGGAAAAATATGAGATTGGAGGAAAAAAGTAAATTTTCAGTGATTGGATTGTGACATTACATACAGATGGTTATAGTGGTCAGCAGATCTTCATAAAGACAACGCACATATAATGTATATATATACAGTGGTGTGAAAAAGTGTTGGCCCCCTTCCTTCACACCACTGTATATATATATATATATATTTTACTTTGTATATCAATATTCCATTCTCTGTGTGACGAGGCCAGTGTGGTCTAATACTGTGTCTACCACCTCTCTTTTTGTTTCAACGCATGGATTCTTGTCTTTCTGCATCTCTAGGTCTGTGTTTAAAGGTTCAGCAGTATGTGTGTATTCAATGGCTGATGTCCGCATGGTCTTCAATGGTCCTTTCGCTCATAAGGAAGGGCCAAACTACCAGTGGGTTGCCTACCAGGGTAAAATTCCTTACCCCCGACCAGGAACAGTGAGTGTCATTAGTAACATTTAATACATTATATAAAGACGATGTTAGACAATCTTAGATGGTGAAATACAAAAAAAAAAAAACTCAGTTTTATCCCTGTGATTTCAGTGTCCAGGAGGGACGTTCACCCCCAACATGAAGTCTACTAAAGACTATCCTGATGAGGTTATCAACTTCATGCGCAACCATCCGACCATGTTCAATGCCGTTTATCCAGTCCACAAGCGCCCCCTAGTTGTCCGTACTAATGTGGATTATGAGTTCACCACCATCACAGTGGACCAAGTGGCTGCAGCTGATGGCAACTATGAAGTGCTTTTCTTGGGAACAGGTGAACTTGCTACACATCTCCACATAGACATAGTCTTTTTATGTTATGTTTTTATATTTATTTTTTACAAAAACAGTATGCATACTCTGGTGTCTAAAAGTCTGGGACCACATTGAAATCTGGCATTCATAATCTAATTTTAATTTATAAATAAACACAGTGGTTTAAATTTTGAAAAACTAATTGTATGGAAAGTGTATAACAATTTAGAACTGCAAATTTGTAACACTGTTAATATTAATGCTTTTGTACACAACGAAGCAGCTCTAGATCTATAAATGCAAACTCTGGTGTCTAAAAGTCTGGGACCACATTGACATTTGGCATTCAGAATCTAATTTTAATTTATAAATAGACACAGTGGTTTAAATTTTGAAAAACTAATTGTATGGAAAATGTATAACAATTTAGAACTGCAAATTTGTAACACTTGTAATATTAATGCTTTTGTACACAACAAAGCAGCTCTAGATCTATAAATGCAATTTAGTAGAGTCATTGTCTTTTTCTGTTTTAATAGCTCTCAAGTAAATTTAAGCCAACTTCATTCTTTATAATATTATATGTTATAAATATTTCTGACTCCTCTATTCTGGTCATTTACAGATAGAGGGACAATTCAGAAAGTGATTGTCCTGCCCAGAGATGATCTACAGACTGAAGAGCTGGTTCTGGAAGAGGTTGAGGTCTTCAGAGTAAGATTGTCTTTTTATGTTCCCATTACACTTTGTGTCAACACATTGAGAACAATATACTGTTTGTTTGGTTTTTTTCGTTAGTTTTTTTTTATTTTTTATTAAAATGTATATTTTATGTTATTATATTTCATAAAATTCAAAAACATATCGTTCATTTGTATTATATTTTTATATTTATTTTTTCAATAAAAAAATAACTACAATTCTTTTCATATTACAGGTTCCAACTCCAATCACTACTATGAAAATTTCTCCAAAACGGGTAAGTTGCACATCATTTACTGTATGATTCAGAACTTTAAACACAAATTTTGTAATATTAATAGCAAATAATATTAATAGATAACAAATATTAATAGCAAAAATATTAAATACAGTTTTAAAACAGGAATTATTTAAAAAATTTTAAGCAGATGGTTTTATGCAATGCAGTTTACAGATGAGGAACATTTGTCATCTTGGGATTTAATGATGTATTTTGAAAAAAACTCTTCTTTTATTTTCCTGTCTTCCTGTGTAGCAACAGCTGTATGTAAGTTCAGTGATGGGCGTCACTCATCTGGCGCTGCACAGGTGTGATGTGTACGGAGAGGCCTGTGCTGACTGCTGCTTGGCCAGAGACCCTTACTGTGCCTGGGATGGAAAGTCCTGCTCTCGCTACTCAGCAAACCAAAAAAGGTTAGAGCTGCATGTGTGTAAATATCTTTATTGTTGGATCATTATACTTAGAATATAACTTACAAGATTTGTTTTCCTCATTTGAAATTGGTTGTCTGAATCTTGTAGGCGGAGTCGGAGGCAAGATGTGAAGTATGGCAACCCTATAAGGCAATGCAGGGGCTATAATTCCAATGGTGAGGAACCTAAAAATACACTTGGTGTTAAGATTTTTTAGTCTTAAGATTAGACTGAAACATATTTTGGAAAAGGTAAAATAGCTCCGAATAATATTAATAGATAACAAATATTAATAGCAATAATATTAAATACAGTTTTAAAACAGGAATTATTTAAATTTTTTTAAGCAGATGGTTTTATGCAATGCAGTTTACAGATGAGGAACATTTGTCATCTTGGGATTTAATGATGTATTTTGAATGAAACTCTTCTTTTATTTTCCTGTCTTCCTGTGTAGCAACAGCTGTATGTAAGTTCAGTGATGGGCGTCACTCATCTGGCACTGCACAGGTGTGATGTGTACGGAGAGGCCTGTGCTGACTGCTGCTTGGCCAGAGACCCTTACTGTGCCTGGGATGGAAAGTCCTGCTCTCGCTACTCAGCAAACCAAAAAAGGTTAGAGCTGCATGTGTGTAAATATCTTTATTGTTGGATCATTATACTTAGAATATAACTTACAAGATTTGTTTTCCTCATTTGAAATTGGTTGTCTGAATCTTGTAGGCGGAGTCGGAGGCAAGATGTGAAGTATGGCAACCCTATAAGGCAATGCAGGGGCTATAATTCCAATGGTGAGGAACCTAAAAATACATTTGGTGTTAAGATTTTTTAGTCTTAAGATTAGACCGAAAACATATTTTGGAAAAGGTAAAATAGCTCCTTTTGATTTTGGTTATTGTTTTAGATAGTATTTTGTTTTAATTCCTGCCAGCCAATAAGAACACGTTGGAGACAGTGCAGTATGGAGTAGAGGGAAGCACAGCCTTCCTGGAGTGCCAGGCCAGATCTCCTCATGTGTCAATCAAGTGGCATTTCCAGAAGGAGAACAGTGACAGGAGGAGAGAGGTATGTGCGACAGAATGTTATGCCATAATTGATGCATGTTAAAGCAATATCCTGAATGTTGTGAATTTTAATAATGCAACAATTACCATAGATATTATTTGCTTAATATAATCCTGTACACTACTGGTCAAATATTTGGAATAATTAAGATTTTGAATGTTTTTGAAAGACATCTCTTGTGCTCACCAAGGCTGCATTTATTTTCTGAAAAATACCATAACAAATAGTAATATTGTGAAATATTATTACAATTTAAAATGGCATTTTTCTATTTTAAAATATTTTAAAGTGTAATTTATTCCTGTGATGCAAAGCTGAATTTTCAGCAGCCATTCCAGATCTCCTCATGTGTCAATCAAGTGGCATTTCCAGAAGGAGAACAGTGACAGGAGGAGAGAGGTATGTGCGACAGAATGTTATGCCATAATTGATGCATGTTAAAGCAATATCCTGAATGTTGTGAATTTTAATAATGCAACAATTACCATAGATATTATTTGCTTAATATAATCCTGTACACTACTGGTCAAATATTTGGAATAATTAAAATTTTGAATGTTTTTGAAAGACATCTCTTGTGCTCACCAAGGCTGCATTTATTTTCTGAAAAATACCATAAAAAATAGTAATATTGTGAAATATTATTACAATTTAAAATGGCATTTTTCTATTTTAAAATATTTTAAAGTGTAATTTATTCCTGTGATGCAAAGCTGAATTTTCAGCAGCCATTACGCTAGTCTTTAGTGTCACATGATCCTTCAATTGTTTTAATTGTTTGAAATTGATAATTGAGAAAAATAAAACAATTAATGATGACCAGTTCAGGAAAAATCCCTTTTCACATCAATGTACATTTTAACCTAATATCTTTTTCCCAACAACCTAATGTATTTCAGATCCGTTCTGATGGACGCGTCGTTCGTACAGAGCAGGGTCTTCTCCTGCGCTCTCTCCAGCTCTCTGATGGAGGGGTTTTCCAGTGCACCTCCACCGAGAAGAACTTCAAGCACACGCTGGTCAAACTTCAGCTGGTGGTCCTTTCGGCCCGCACCGTCAACACCATCCAGACTGAATCCACCGCTCCCGCCGTGCCGCCTTTCCAGTCCAGCACCTGGACGCCCAGCGCAGAGCAGTACAAAGACCTGCTGACCATCCTCAGCCAGCCAGAGATGGGCCTCATCAACCAGTACTGCCAGGACTACTGGCAGATGGGGGACGAGCCCGCAGCTCACGCACACAAGAAGGACCTCAAGGAAGTACAGAAAGACCTCCGGAAGCCACGAAACAGGAGACACCACAAGGAGCAGAGCAGCATGGCTGAGACATGAGACGGAAAAACATCCCACTCCATCCAAATGAGCAAGACTCGAGGCTGACCTCAAGGTCTTTGACTACCATTACACACAAGCGTATACCCACAACCATTATGACTGAGGAGAAAATAAACAATACGGTTTTGAAAATTCATAGTATTTATTGTAGGCTGTACATAGTTAGATTCTGTGGATATCTTTGTATGGAAACAGAGCAAAAAAAAAAAAGAAGAGACAAAAACGTTTTGTGTATAGATCTGTGCAAATATTTTGTTATCATTGTTACTTTTCTTCCAATATATTTATTACAACGGTATTCGCATAATAACACACCATGTGACCGTTATCATAAAACGTTATGTACATACCACTAACCGGATAGTTGGAATCTCTTAATGGACAGTTTGACTGCACTTGATGTTTTGATACCAGAGGAAAGATGGGACTGAAGCCATTTGTACATTTAGCGGACTTTTTTAGCCAAGCACATGTTCTCATTCTGCAGATGTACGGCTAAAGAATTTCTACATATATTTGGTGCATCTGGAAAAACACTTTATCATCATCAGAAACTCATCTTTTAATCTTCTTGATCTTCCATATGTTGCTATGCTAATGTGTGTTAAATATAAAGTCGTTTCTGTGTGTTACATGTTTGGTTTATTACTGATTACAGCCTCCTGTACAGTATGTGCATCACTTTTTTTGTTCTTTTCATTTATATAAATATGTACTATTGCACGCAAAAATTTCAAAGAGCTGTGGGTTCAAAACCCATCCATCTCTTTGCAAAGCAGAATTGTTTTTAAATATGTACCTCTCCAGACATTTTTAGTAATAAGCATCCATGCAAGCACCTCTAAACACATAATAGGCAATCATTTGGAAGCATTAATCATTTGGAGCTAAACTTTAGGGGGCTTGTTTGAGTTTGCATGCATTGTATTTGTACTGTACAGATATGTAGTCAAATTCTGGATATTGCTGTGTTGCTGTATGGCCTTTGACATAACGAATCGAGAGAGAGAGAGACTGTTTTCTAAAGACAGAGGACTTTGCCGAACTAGTGATGGAATCGAGCACAATTACCAGATGTGTCTGTGTTGGCCTCCACTGTGTTTTCTCAACACACATCGCAAACGGACTGTGTGAAATGGTTGTTGTAAATGTTTTTTTTTTTTTCATTTGTAAGATGTTATTCATCACTGTGGTTTGTCCCCTTGTTTTGTCTTTTTTAGGATATTCTAATGTGAAAAAGATCCTGAATTAGATCTTATGAACAGTTAATATTATAGTATTGTATTTTTTATTTGTTTTGGGGTTTTTTTCATCGTTGTTGTTGACTAATTAAAGTTATATATATTTTATAACAAATACAGGTTGGCCTTTCTGCATAAACGTTACTGGGTGAACCTATACTTCCCTTCTTTTGCAGTCTCAGTGTAAAGATTGAAAGAGACACTTGAAAGAGGTTACAGTGAATAAGGCAATAGGTTGTTCACTTTACACCAAAAGTATACTAAGTTGGAAGTTCAAATGTTGATTTGCCTATTTAATTAACTGAGAAAATAGTACATTGTTTGGGAACTTTACATTAGGGTCATTCACAAGATCGAGTGTGATTTTGTATTTTCTTTAATACCGATTACAAGATTTTATGCTGCATTATTTCACCTCTGCCATTCATTTCACCTTTCTGTCATTCACAAAAGTAAGAGAAAAATGGCTAAAACTTTCGCAACTAGCAAATGTCATGACACCATAACACATTTCTAATTAATATTTGTGTACCTTCTGCCAAGAAAAAATTCTGATCACTGAATAGAACAATAAAAAAACTTTAAAATCTCAGCTTTATTTCAAATTTATTTTTGCATTACAAACTAAACTGAGATAAATCTATCAAACGTGACTGATTATTGTCTAATTATACCCAGTGTCATGATGAGAAAAATGTTGCAGAAGTAGCACCGGTTCCTAAGAATAGCCTATTAATACCCTGTGTATTTGCCCAGATAAATGCAAATACATATTTAATGCAGTGTACACTCTTAAAAAATAAAAGTTCCAAAAGTGGGGTTTTCACAGCGGTGCGAAAGAAGAACAATTTTTGGTTCCCTAAAGAACTATTCAGTGAAGAGTTCTTAAACAAACCTTTTTTTTTTCTTCTGTGAATAACATCTAAAGAACCTTTTTCGACCTTAAAGAACCATTTGTGCAGTGGAAAATTTTTATGGATGTTAACGTTTCTTTACAGAACCATCGATGCCAAGAAAGAAACTTTGTTATTGCATGTGGCATAAGAAAAGCTTTATTAATACTAGTTTTTATGATGATTTATTATGATCACGTATAAAACAACTTGGAACAAACTCTCAAATTGAAATGAATTGCTACTGATAAAAAGTACAATGAAGAAAGTGTCTCTCTCACATGTAATGCCTGTGGATTAAAATGTATCAATCTTTAGATTGGGGTCAGTGAGCTGTCACGTAAAAGACTAAAGCTCTTTAAATGCTGTGGTGCACACTGTGTCCACAACATGGAAAATGTCAACTGATCCCGATGACTACAGTGGGAAAGTGAGATTAGAATTACTCAGAGATGTCAATATTCAACATCAAGAACACATTTACATTCAGTCCAAGTTCTATTGAAAAAGCCTAAACTGTAATAGTCAACATATCCAATCATATGAAAGGAACATTAAAGATTTCAAGCTCAAATGCAAGATGAAAACTGACGCCTTACTGAAATTCAAACCAACGTGTAGTCAAACTGGAGACTCAAAATGTGATATATCTAAATCTTATTGCAAAAGACACTAAAATACTTGCATGCCTAAAAAACAACTTGCATTCCAGAATCAAGACATATTAAAAGTATGCATTTATATTATATATCACTGTTTATCATAACTGCAGGTGTCTTTGTCCGTGAGGTGATGTAGGTCAGGGTCATGGGATGTCAAGCTTGGACAAGGCTTAGGACAAAAATAATAAGCCTTAATGTAATCCTTCAAAAGATAAACACAGTAGAGGAGAAGGATGTATTCATTAATTCACATATGCATGCCAAAATAAATAAATAAAAAATACAATTAATTAATAATTACTGTGTGAATGTCTACAGTTTGACTAATCTTAGTGGGTTTACCCCTCAAAACAAAAAGCAACCAAGGCTTACCACACTTTTGTCGAATCAGTCGGCTAATAATCAATATCAGAAATATTATTATACTCCATGAAATCCGTTCAAAATACTGATGAGTTTGTCTAATAACTTTGGTCTCGTGATTTTAATTTCCTAAAGCATAACTTAAAGTCTACTATTACAATATATTACCATCTAGATTTATCTCAGCAAATACATGATTTGCAATACATTTTTAAGTGACATCTTAGAAAAATTAACGCACTGCAACAAATAACTTGCTGCTATATACTGTATTTAAACAACTGGTGTAAGATTCCCTTTTTTAAAGAAATTTTAAGACAAAGTCTAATGTTGAGCATTTCTATTTCAATAAATAAACACTGTTCTGTTATGTCAGTTCATCAAAGAATCCTGAAAAAATTGATCAGTTTCCACAAAAATATTAGGCAGGACAACTGTTTCAACATTGATAATAAAAAGAAATAGTTCTTGAGGTCCAAATCAGCATATTAGAATGATTTCTGAAGGATCATGTGACACTGAAGACTGGACTGCTGAAGATTCAGCTTTGCCGTCACAAGAATAAATTACATTACAAAATATATTAAAACCGAATAGTTATTTTAAATGGTAATAATTTCACTATATTACTGATTTTAATGTATATTTGATCAAATAAATGCACCCTTGGTAAGCATAAGAGACTTTGTTCAAAAACATTTAAAAATCGTACCAACAACTAACTATTGAACAGCATGGGAATATGTAATAAAAATGAATTAAAGCAATAATCGCAATACTAAACTAATTACTATCTTCTTCAGGTGCTGGTGAGTCGGGGGAAAAGCACTATTGTCAAACAGATGAAGTAAGTGCTGAGAAAAAATAAGTATGATAATACCATAAATTGGCTTATACAGGTGCATCTCAATAAATTAGAATGTCGTGGAAAAGTTCATTTATTTTAGCAATTCGACTCAAATTGTGAAACTCGTGTATTAAATAAATTCAATGCACACAGACTGAAGTAGTTTAAGTCTTTGGTTCTTTTAATTGTGATGATTTTGGCTCACATTTAACAAAAACCCACCAATTCACTATCCCAACAAATTAGAATATGGTGACATGCCAATCAGCTAATCAACTCAAAACACCTGCAAAGGTTTCCTGAGCCTTCAAAATGGTCTCTCAGTTTGGTTCACTAGGCTACACAATCAATTTATTGACTGACAAATCATTGACACCCTTCACAAGGAGGGTAAGCCACAAACATTTAATACACGAGTTTCACAATTTGAGTTGAATTACTGAAATAATTGAACTTTTCCATGACATTCTAATTTATTGACATGTATGTGAGACTATACTCATTATTCATTTGTATTCAGATGTGAGACTATACTCATTATTCATTGTATTCTCTTTCATATGAGTAGTTTGGTCAATTAAATGAATTAAATGTTTGTTTTTTTAATGACAGAATTATTCACAAAGATGGTTACTCCCTTGAAGAGTGCTTGGAGTTCGTTGTCATCATCTACAGCAACACCTTGCAGTCGATCCTAGCCATTGTGAGGGCCATGAGCACACTCAACCTTTCTTATGGAGATGCTCACAGGTGCTCTTCCCATTAGTCATTTACAGAAATAAACAGGTTAAATGATGGAAAAGAACTGTAGTGATACCATGGCAAAATGAGTATATCAGATGGTAATACTTTGGTATTGAATGATTATCATATGTACATGATCAAAACAACATGGTAACTTGTGCAAAAATATAAGATCCCACTTTATATTAGGTGTGTTTAAATATTTGTGTATGTAAAAAAACATTAATTGTTTGGTAGGGGCAGGGAGAGGTTCAACAGATATAACTGCATACAGGTACATGTACAACAGAAAAAAACTGTAACGGAATTGTTTATTGTGAAAACAAAGCATAGATGTCCCAGATTAATTACTAAATTCACACTATAGTATCCAATGAATTATAACTCCAGGATGTGTTAATTTTTTTTAAAGCTCATGCAATGAAAAAAAAAAAGTTGTGTAGGATCTCCTTTGAAACAGTTTTCTCTCATAGTAACAGACTGAACTAAATGTGAAATTTTTAAGTAGAAAGACCAAATTAGTATTATCTTGTATACCAAAAAAAAATTTGGTAATAACTGAAGCATTTTTAAAAACAGATTAATAGGGGAGATCATGAATGTTACACATCTAAAAGAGACTATTAAATCATGATGACCTTTACTCGACCCTCTTACTCTAGCACTCTCTCTTCTAATTCTAGTCTTTAAAAAAACTGGGCCCTTTTAGACTTGCACTCTATTCATTTACTAACTGCTTGTTTTCTTTAAAAAAAAACGAACACTAGCTTTTCTATTCTTTTTGTATTCTGTTTTCTTTTATTTATTATATAATTATCAAAAAGCAAAAAAGGCCTTTAACACTAGCTTGCTCTATTCTATCTGTTTTCTTTTTATTTATTATATATATATAGTATATACGTGTATTGCGTTACGCTAACTGAGACTTGTTATAGCACTTGCATATCATTGCTCTTTTGTTGATTTTGATTGCTTCCATTGTTCTCATTTGTAAGTCGCTTTGGATAAAAGCGCCTGCTAAATGACTAAATGTAAATGTAATGATGAAGGATTTTACAGTATTTACAGTCACTGATCATCACTTTAGAAAAGTTTGTATAGTAGCTAATGCTTAAACACCTTTAGTTACAACGGCCCAAATACATACAAGCTGATAAATATGTAAAAAGAAATTCCACATTCTTAAACTTAAAAACGTTGAAAAAATTTTGAATCTTGTATAGCTTCAAAAATGAAGTTAAATTATTTTGAATAATTAAAGTAACGTAAAAACATGATGTGTTGCCATGACCAGTGTTGGGGGTAACTCATTACAAGTAACGCGAGTTACGTAATCAGATCACTTTTTTCAAGTAACTAGTAAAGTAACGCATTACTTTTTAATTTACAAGAGAATATCTGAGTTACTTTTTCAAATAAGTAACGCAGGTTACTTTTTTTCCCTAATTTATTGACTGACAGCTCTCCTGTCCCCATGTTGAGAAATCAGAAGATGTTAATGTAGTTCTAAAATAAATATGAATATGCATTAATTCATCTCACTCACAAAAAAAACTTTAAAAAAAGAATGCAACTCAGAATATGACGCAAATCTGCAACAATTAAATGTTAAACAACACAAATATCCTTTATGTATTTAATCCCATTCTATTAACCAATGTCTTTGCTTCTGACCTTCGATGATCCAGTTCAACTATAATAATAAGCACAAATTACTCTAGACAAACATTCGTGTCTTTTTTTATTGCTGAAATGTGTTGAAATTTCTTCTTCTGGATTCTACTGTGCGGACTTAAATTTACTTTCCCTTCAGCCTGAGGCTTATTCATTTCACTTTTGGTGTGAAAAGGCTTTTATATTTGCCAAAAATATTACTTTTTTATTTTAAAAACAAACAAGCAAGCCCTGTCCAGATTTAAAGAGTAACGCAAAAGTAACGTAACGCATTACTTTCCAAAAAAAGTAACTAAGTAACGAAATTAGTTACTTTTTTTATGGAGTAACGCAATATTGTAATGCATTACTTTTAAAAGTAACTTTCCCCAACCCTGGCCATGACTGATTGAAAAAATCATTTATTACATCAATTTACCTGTTTGCTGCAGGATGATGCAAGGAAGCTGATGCACTTAGCAGACACCATCGAGGAAGGCACCATGCCAAAGGAGCTGTCTGACATCATCCTGAGGTTGTGGAAGGACTCGGGCATCCAGGCGTGCTTTGACAGAGCCTCCGAATACCAGCTCAACGACTCTGCCGGATAGTATGGTCTCATAATTAGCCTTTTAAAGCATTAAATACCAGTTCGCAAGGTTTTAATGTCCATAATTAAATTTGTATTGATTCTTACTCTATCTCCAATCTATCTGAATGACCTGGAGAGGCTGGTCAAGCCTGGCTATGACCCTACTGAACAGGACGTCCTGCGATCAAGAGTGAAGACCACCGGTATCATCGAGACCCAGTTCTCCTTCAAGGACATCAACTTCAGGTACACCTTCAGCCTTCTCAATGATAGCTATGGCATGAAGTAAACCAACCAATGACCATCATCATCTCAAAATTCCAAGCAAGTTTAACAATCAGAATTTAATAAGATAAGTTTGAATGGACACCAATGCCAATAAACTGATCTTCGTGGTCTGCAGGATGTTTGATGTGGGCGGTCAGCACTCGGAGAGGAAGAAGTGGATCCATTGCTTCGAAGGTGTGACCTGTATCATCTTCATCGCTGCTCTGAGCGCATACGACATGGTGCTGGTGGAGGATGATGAAGTGGTAGGTTGCAACTGTGGTCCATCAATGAAATTCCAACCGGGCGTTTTACATGCACTATTACTATGAGGCATTTTAGTAACATACCGTTTTTCCATGCCGTTCCAACCAAAGAACCGGATGCATGAGAGTCTCCACCTGTTCAACAGTATCTGTAACCACCGTTACTTCGCCGCCACCTCCATTGTACTCTTCCTCAACAAGAAGGACGTCTTCGTGGAGAAGATCAAGAAAGCTCATCTGAGCATGTGCTTCACTGATTATGATGGCGAGACAGCATTTTGTCTGCAAACAAAAATATAAACTTAATTCTTTAACATACAGATTCTTATCATTTAAACAGATTATTTAAACTGATAATATTAACACATTTTAAGTAGGGGTTCATCATGGAACATCACTTCTATTAAGATACAAATATCCTAATTAGGCTTCTGTTTCTGATATGCAAAACCATGCTAAAAATACAATGCCATGCATCTCTCAGGTCCCAACACCTTTGAGGACGCTGGTAACTACATCAAGATGCAGTTCTTAGATCTGAACTTGCCACGAGACATCAAAGAAATCTACTCCCATATGACCTGTGCCACAGACACAGAGAACGTCAAGTTTGTGTTCGATGCCGTAACAGACATTATCATCAAATAAAATCTCAAAGACTGCAGTCTCTTCTAAACAAGCCATCTGTGGGAAGAGGTGATTATAATTTAAAATCATAAATATTGAGGAATAATATAAAGTGCTGTTATTATAGTATATTAAACGTGACTATAATTTCCATATGTGCATAATTAAAAAGTCTTTCTTCTTTTACAGAGCAGCTTAATCAACAAAACCCAATACTGACCCATTGCCCCTTGTATAGGTAATGAGGAATTCTCCAGTGCACACACACATACATGCAAATACACGAGGGAACTGAATTGATTCAATCTTGAAGAAGAAATTATATTCTTGCTGTTGGGATCTACATCTGATTAAACACACTGCACATAATTAAACATCAGAGTCTAATACATATTCATAGCAGCAAGTCATATATAGCAACACATATATGAAGGGTGTTTGGCTCTATTAGTATTTGCAGTGATCTATCCTGTAGATTTGCGACTACACTTCACGCAGCTGTAAACCAAATAACTATCCTTCTGAAACACCTGCATATGCGCTTCAGTATCTTCTTGCAAGAGTACTTTATAGCAGTTACTGTGTCAAGTTCATACTTTTAAGCTGGCTGAGAAAAGTTATGACTTTACCGGGAACAAAGTTCTCTTTTATTTACAGAGGAGTTATATCATGTTATGTCTCATGATCAGAATCTCTATGTAAGATGGATGACTTTGATGAAAAGACAGCATGTAATAAGTTGTTTAGCTCAGGAGCAGCTAGCTGAGAGACAAAGAACACACTTTTTGAGTGAATTGTATAAATTACAAAATCAAATATTGATTAAAAGGGCACAATTGACTGCAAAACCATTTACAACCATGCAAATGGAAATTGAACGAATAAAGCTTCTGTAGAACCTGATGTGTTTGTCCTTTAAGTGTCCTGAAAAGATGAAAACCAATGAACAACTGAAACCACACTGGCATTGTGGAGTGTTTAATATACACTTACATAATATTTCTTGAGAATGATTTATATTTTAATTAATCAGCTTATGAATATAATAATAATAATGAATCAAATAATTTTATGAATATAGATTTTTATCATCGATTTGTATATATTATAAAACCTGCTAAATTGAAGCCTCTTAACACCAGTATATCCAGGTTTATTAATTTTGAGAGGTTTAACTACAACTTATTGATCACAGAAAACAACTTTGTTTTCTGTTATGATTGATTGATTACACAGGTACTGTAGCATCTCTGGCTTACAGTTTAAATTGCGTTTAACCCAGAACATTTACTTAAGAATATCAAGACCTGACTGTACCACTAACTGATGTGAAAAACATTGCATTTTTTTTTATGTCTTTTGCAGCTCCATGAAGCTAGACTGTCAAAGAGTGCACTCAATTGCACAATATAGAAATTGATCAGCCCAAAGAATCAAAAGCAGTTTTGTAATGCATTTTAGGATTCTGAAGAGCCAAACTGCCCGGACTGTTTTTTTTTTAGGCTGTGGACCTTTGCTGACTGGATCTGAATACATAGCCAAACCCAAACACCTGGTCCAAATTAAGACAATAGATAAAAATAGAAGACAACTTTTATGTCCCAAAACACAACAACTGATACTGGTTGATTTGTTGACCACATCATGTGCAAAAAGAGACTGAAAAGTTCTCTTATTGGAGAGTTATTGAACCCCTCCAGGGGGTTTTTATGTGTTGAGATGTCCAGGGACAGTACTGATGTCAGGACAGCCCCACCATGTGGTCTATTTGCCTCATGTATATGCTCTTTAGCGGAAGGCCGTAACGTCGCTCTTCAGGAATCCTTTCACACTATTAGACAAATGAAAATGTGTCAATTAAGTTAAGCCCATCTGTTGTGTGCTCCTTTAAGGCGTATAAAACAACTGTTTTTGAAATATAAAGCTTATTTGAGAGCTTGTTCCTTGAGTTGAAAATCTGAAACATGCATACCATCTCAACCCAGTAAAGCCCTTTATAATATCAAGTTTCAATAAACATGGCACTGAAGTAAACATGTAACAGTGTGTGTAAACGCACTCAATTGCACAATATAGAAATTGATCAGCCCAAAGAATCAAAAGCAGTTTTGTAATGCATTTTAGGATTCTGAAGAGCCAAACTGCCCGGACTGTTTTTTTTTTTAGGCTGTGGACCTTTGCTGACTGGATCTGAATACATAGCCAAACCCAAACACCTGGTCCAAATTAAGACAATAGATAAAAATAGAAGACAACTTTTATGTCCCAAAACACAACAACTGATACTGGTTGATTTGTTGACCACATCATGTGCAAAAAGAGACTGAAAAGTTCTCTTATTGGAGAGTTATTGAACCCCTCCAGGGGGTTTTTATGTGTTGAGATGTCCAGGGACAGTACTGATGTCAGGACAGCCCCACCATGTGGTCTATTTGCCTCATGTATATGCTCTTTAGCGGAAGGCCGTGAAGTCGCTCTTCAGGAATCCTTTCACACTATTAGACAAATGAAAATGTGTCATTTTATTTCTATGACCACTTTCAAGATCCATTGTCATGTCCCTGACAAAACACTACTTTAAACACTGTAAGTACATTTTGAATTAGGTTTTAAAAGTTTCATGTTTAAATGATCAAAAAAAGCACATTAAACAAAAACGAGTTGCTCATATTTTCATGTTTAAAAATGTGCCCCAAGAAGCTAAAAAAGGGGGGGGGGGGGGGGGTCAATGGCTGATAATTATTTAAAATAAACAGACATTTTTTGACTGTAGAATGAGAAATCAGCATTTAAGCAAATATCCTTAAAGGGCAAGTTTTGAAGAAGCATATAATTGACTCGACAAGAATCAATTAAAAAAAAAAAAAAAATCCTTTAACAAATTTCATTTTAATACAAGAGAGTAAAACTAGTTTCATTTATGAATATCCCCACTACTAATCATATTCATAAATCGAAGGAAAAATACTGTGTATTAAATCAATTTCTTACGTTGCTTATGTTGGCTGGGGGCTCATTATTAGGCTCTTCACATGGAAACTGCTCTTCCCAATTTTTCTCCCTGAAGCGCTGATCTATCGGCACTACATGGCCTTCTGTAGTGAAGATGTACTTACTCTCAGATCTGTGCAGTGGGTTATCTTCATCAAAGAGCTGTAAAGGAATGTTAAATATCATTTAGTGATGGACATGTCAGCTGCATAAAACTTAATGTTTGGCTAATAAACTTGGCTGACTATGTTTGTAGTTTTTCAAATAAAAGTATGGCTAAAAAAAGACTAGATGCAAAAAGTGAGAACAGGAAAATATAAAGGGAGAATAGTAGACAACTAACCAGGTAAAGGTATTTGCAGGTTTCGCTGAGGAAGAAACTTTCCATGCGATCTTCTTTGGACTTATCCACCACATGATGGAGAGTGGCATAACCACACCTGAGAAGCATACAACCAAAACAACTGTCCTGAGAACATGCCAGCATCCCAATAAAATCACTTTCTGCCATTTTAAACCATATACCTGACTTTGGTATTTTTTTCAAGGCTTTCAAGAATGTCCATCCCAACGTGAAGATAAAAAGGATTCTTGGTTGCCTGCAGAGATTCAAGTTTATCATTAATTATACTGTAATGCTGTGAAGTCTAAAAATCTGGTTATGATGGGACCAGGTTGTACCTGATAGAGTAGGTATGTGGATTCTACTAGTTCTGGTCTTAAAGGGTAGAAGAGAATATCTGGGGCCTGAAGCTGCCAGTTGTATCTTTCCGGAAGAGCACCGAAACGCTTCCAGATTGCATAGTAGAAGGCATGAAGGCAAATGGCATTTTCAACATCTCCATTCAAAACCTGAGCAAACAGATGTGTCCCTGGTTAGAACCCAAATGAACTCAATGAAAAAAGGCTGTCAGCGGGTCTACTTTTTGTTCAACAATCCAAAGTCCAGTCAAAGCCACTAGAAGGCCGAAAAAGCGTAACGGCTGAAGCTGACGCTTCCGGTCTGTCAGTACGTGGGAAAGGAGACCAGAGGCCGTTTTTTTTTATGGATGTCAACGGAGAAGAGGCTTCATTACGCTGAATAAACAGCTTTTTAGAGGAAACGGCTTATTTAATAAATCGACAGCCTATCTGCTAATCTTCAACATGTTTTACACTAAGCAATACTTTTGAATTTAACTATTTTTAGAGTTTAAACCGGAAAAATGCTGTTTTATAAGAGACGTCTCTGACTTTTTGCGACAGGTGTGATTCGGCTTATGGCACTTCCCATTCATTCCTATGGAATCCGTAAACAGAGATTTAGTGTCGCACAACTGACTAAAATTGAATGATGCCAAGGCTGCAATGTGATTGGTTATTAAGGCACACGTGATGCGAGTTAGCCATTACGCTTTCTCCAATAGTAAGTAATACAGACCCTCTCATCTCCCTATAGTAAGATAATCTCTGGTCCAGTCTGGCAATTGAGTATGTCAAGTATGCACTAGAGTAAAGTAGCAATGTATGTACTTATATAACAGAAACACACTATACATGTTCATTATTAATACAATTGTTCTAGTCAGCTGCCTTTGAAGAAATAGAAACAGAACCTCATCAGGGGCTGATTTAAAATGCTCTAATTGAGAAAAACTATTGTCGTTTTGTTCTAATAAACAAATGTACCTTGCAAACACAAATATTGGGTAAAATAGCATATTTTTAATTACACTAAAATATTTGTAGATTTTTTGCAGTACTGAATGAAACAAGTATAGTTATAATTATATATACACATTATATATATATATATATATAATACTATTGTTCAAAAGTTAAATTTAGATACATTTTTCAGGATTCTTTGATGAATGGTAATTGTTGAGGTAATCTTTATGTATCCTTGCTCAAAAGTTTTTTGATCAATTTAACGGATCCTTGCTATATTAATTTCTTAAAAGAAAATAAAGTACTAACCCTTTTTGAACAGGCTGTATTGTGTTATTAGATTATACTGTATAAAGACAATGGAGAGATTGAGTGAGAGAAGCTAAAGTCACTTAAGACACGGAGTCATACCTGTAGTCCAGGGAAGAATGCCTGCAGAGAGTCAATCCATGTGTTCATGATCTGTCCATTAAACATGTTCACATTCACATAGAGTGGTGGGTCGCCATCTCCTTCATTACATGCCGCTCTTCTGTAAAAAGTATAAAAAGTAAACAAAAACAAAAAACACAAAGTGCAGTTTTGCTAACAAAAACATTAAAACAGTTTAGGAATGAACACCCTGAGGTGTGAGATCACAATGTCATGCCATAACTTCTGCATACCCAAGCAGTTACAGAAAATAAATAACAACCTTATCTCCAATTACGCTTATAAAAATGTTATTGCAAGCAGTACATTCATTGGCTGCAAACCATGTCACACTTAACCACAGATCCTAAGTTACAATTTATCTGCAGGTGGTTAGACAACCACATGCAAATTCCTTTGGAAGCTCAAACTGCAGCCACAAACAGCTGTGGTCACACATGCACACATTTATAATCACCCTCTTCTCAGGTGGCTCTGAATGCTCTCATAAGCTGCAGAGAACATCCTGTAGTCTTCTTTCTCTCCAAACAAAATGTAGGACTTGAGGAGGTACTCATAGAATGAGTCCATGCCCGCACCGAGACCGCTCTGCTTCCCTACCCACTCACCAGTCTGAATGTTCACCACATTCCCTGGAAGATGGACAAGAGAATCATTACTGGTCAGACAAAGGCATGGGATCACAAATAAAAGACACTGGATTCAAAACAAAAGAAAAAGAAAATATCTATACAAGTGAAGTCATTGTTTAAAAGGATAGTTCACCCAAAAATGAAAATGTGTGCCGACGAATGACACCTAAGAGAAGAAATTTTTGAATAAAGTCTTTTTTGTTTTCTTTGCACACAAAAAGTATTCTCGCAGCTTCATAAAATTAAGACTGAACCACATATGTCACATGGACTATTTTAACAATGTCCTTACTTCCTTTCTGGGTTTTGAATGTGGTAGTTTTGTTGCTGTCTATGCAGAGTCAGAAAGCTCTCGGATTTAATATCTTGTGTTATGAAGATAATAATGGTTAAAAAATTCTTAATGGTTTGGAAAAACATGAGGGCAAGTAATTAATGACATAATTTTTGGGTGAACTATCCCTTAAAGATAGGACTAAAACAGACCAAAAGAAAGCAACCACTTACCCAACAGCCCAGTTTCATTGCTTCTCAAGTTCCAAAGAGCTTTAACGGCACGCCGGGCGACCCACTCAAATGTAGAGTCGCCAATCAGACGGCTCAGAATGCCAAACTCCACGAGCAGAGAGCCCGCCCCTGCCGTACAGGTCTCATTAATGCTGTCAGGAGGGACGCCTCTCTTTAAATTCACCTGCACATAAACATGGTAGGACACCAATATCAAATGCAGCAAAAACAAGGCATCATCTCTCTAAAATAGTGCTATGTAAATTGGCCTGACCCTGGGATAGGGGATGCCAGTGCTAGTGTTCTCAAAGGCAGGTAGTAGTCGAATGGCCATGTCATGCGCCAGGTGTAGCAGCTCATTATCATAGTCTTTCAGCGCTATGTCCCCAAATGGTTGCCGTGGATCAGTCAGCAGAATATGGGCCGAGATTAAACTGCCTAGAATTCTGAAAAGGGAACAAGTTAAAAACACAGATCCTGTTTTAAACACATTTTTATTTAAGGAGAAGATCAGCATAATCATTGCATTATAAAGGGTTTGTTCTGTCAGTAATGACACTTATGCCATCATTTGTTCTCCCTCATGCTATAAACCACTGAACAGACTCAAATAAAGAGATCCATTAAAGAAAATTACTGCACCTAATGTTGGCCTCAAAGACTTGAACAGTGGAGTCCTTGTCAAAAGAGACCGTGTCAATCACAAGCTTAACAGCTCGATGGAACTCCGTCACATTTCCAAGAACCTACAGGGATAGGAGCAAAACTTTAATCACAGTGCATGTATGACTATTAAGTTATTCTGAGGAGAAACAAAAGAGAAGAATTCCTGAGATTATTTGTAATTAACAGTCCTGGAACAAGATGCATAGTTTGTTCAGGTGAGGCCATATCTTTTGTTGATGTTTTTTTTTTTCTAGATAGCTGAAAGTTAATCGTAAGCTCAGATAAATTCAAGGTTGTTTACTAGGACACATTTATCATGAAAACTGCTACTCCCTTTCTCCCTTCTCTAGTAGTGAAGGACACAGCATTCATGAAACATGAACAGAACAAATTTTAGCACTGGTTTCGAAACATGACTGTGTAATTTATGTTGTAGAACAAAATGTGAAAGTCTCTTCAAGTTACATAAACCGCAGACCTTTACTCATAAATCATACATTAACAGTTTTAAAACCCAAGGAGGAAATCCGTGGCTTGAAAATGGTCATTCTGTTCTGGATTTTAGGACTATGAACTGAACATTTCATTTTTTTTTTTTATGTAGAAGTTTATGCTATTATACAGCAGTTCATCTGAATTTTATTGTTGCATCTTAGACAAAAATTACAAAAATTAAAGCATCCTTTTACTGACAGTAAAAAAAAAAATGTAAAACTAGAAAAGCGTATTCGATTATTAACATGATCTAATAATTTGTGAGGATGAAAAAGAACCAGTTTCTTATATAAAGTTAAACTTAAGACATCTGTACAATCATCTGACTTACCAACAGCGTATCAAGAGCATCGATGAGGGTCAAAGA
>NW_015505239.1:1272081-1273287 GCF_001515645.1 Sinocyclocheilus grahami
AAAGAGTAGTTTCCAAGGACATCGTTGATGTTGATATTTGATCTAAGAGAAACACACAAGCAAATGTATCTTAGGTTCATTATACAAATACATCGGGTTATAATAAAAGCCCAAAAATATGCAGTGCTGGATATAAGAGACATTTCTCATTTTCCATGCTTCAAAGGCCTCATATTCACAGACATTGGGGCTGATTTGAAAAGTTGCATCTTGTTACTTGTTCTGCTTAAATACATGAGACATTGTGACATTTATGACCTCTGAGAAGAAAAAAAAGGATCACTATGAAAAGAGCTATAAATATAAATGCGAATTTAACTGAATTGAAGTTCTACTCTTGTGTTATCAAAAGACAGAGTAAAAAGCTTGATTAGCTACATTTTTGTGACATAGGAATGTCATTACCATTCAGCGCACGTCTTTATCAGAATAATCTGTGTAAAGTAACTCACAAGAATAATGATGACATTATGTTGTTTCATGAAAACTACAGATGCTCGTTTTGAGGGGTGATAGAATATAACTTACGGGTTAAGCACGTCAGGTCCTCGACCTTCACAAGCTATAGGGTTCAGTTCGTCCTCTGGAAAGGCAAACTTCATGTAGTTATCATATCCGAAATAAAACATGTCTCGCGCCATTCCCTTCATCTTGACTTTCAGCGCGTCAGGGAAGGAGCTGTACTTTCTGTCATATTCATCTCTGCCCTCCTGAAAGACGCTGAGGTAGGATTTCTTTGGTGAATTCCCACTAATCCTGGAGCAGGTCTTTGCTTGAGGGTTTCTGTTATCGTACCTGTGCTGTAACCAGGCGTTAGTTTTGACGGTCGCTCGGTCGCCATCCTGGAGAAGTTCGATCTTATGCAAGTTGAACGTGAATTTGATGGGGTTGATCAAGTCAAAGCCCCAGCTGGGTCCCAGTCCAAACACTAGCCACACCGCGCAATTCAGCAGCACCCTCAATACGAGAAGACCCACGACTATTGACCTCCATTGCATCTTTGCCTGCTGTCGGCCTTAAAAGTCATAATTCACTTCGACGTGGCGACTTGCCGATGCGCAATAGTCAACAGCTTTCCTCCTGCTTTCAGTTCTCACAAGTCCTGTCAACAAACCAGCCCCTACCTGATCCTCAACGCTGATTGGTCAGCCGCAGGCAACGTCATGACGGAGAGCAAATGGTTAATGAATACGTCAATCACGCAGC
>NW_015505239.1:1274015-1275035 GCF_001515645.1 Sinocyclocheilus grahami
ATCTTGAGGGACAGATACACTGCACAAGGCACTTTAACTTCACCTCTCAGCTCATGAACAGGATGCAAAGACATCATTGAGCTAAATGAAAACCTTTACCAGCAAAACATTCATCCTCTCAAATATACTTGCACTAATTTCTGTAAAAATCTCTCTGAATCATCATTTGAACTGTTTATTTACTGGACTGCTCCTCGTATTTAAAGATTGCGGATTTCTCAAGAGACAATTTAGGGGGAAAAGAGAAAAGGAAAAAAATAAAAGCAACAGTCCAAACGATATTACACGCTCTCAAGAGCTTAACCTGACAGACTGGAGGAAAAAGGCAGAACACGATATTAAAGTTTGAACTCTTCTCAGTTTTTAAATAGATTTGTTCAGGAAACCCCAAGTGGAGACCACCAGCTGCTGGGATTTGCAAAACCATGAATCCATAATGTTCATCTGACAGCAGGCTGTAAGAGGTGGAGGAACTAATTCTGCAGACTAGCGTCTTTTAGCGACTGATGTATCTTTGACATAACTGATGCAGTTGGGAGGAGGAGCTTGTGAAGAATTATGGGAACAGACGAGCAGGGTAGTGTGAGGGGGCGGTATGGAGAACTGTACAGTTTCACAAAGTGAGCAAAATGTGGTGTGAGAGTAACATGGCAGCGGATAAACTTGGACCCTCTGAAGACACTTTCAGCTTCTTCTTGACTTTGAGTGCTGGATTAGCCATTGAAGTGTAATGTCTGTGAGGTTCAGGGGACATAATAGAGTCATTTAAGTCAAGCAGACTGGCAACATCATATAGCAGACAAAACAACTCATCCTCACGGAACATTACTTACCAATGTTATCTTTCTCTTTGCAGGAAATAGAGTAGCAGCAGATCTCCCGGTCTTGAATAGCAGCCAAGTTCCTAAAGAAATAGCACATGAGACAGAATTAATACAGCAATTTATGTGGTGTGGCTTCATTTCAGGGCAACAAGTTATTTCAGGATAAACTGTAAACAGAGTCCTACAACAAGAGCTC
>NW_015505239.1:1276058-1277660 GCF_001515645.1 Sinocyclocheilus grahami
CCCCTGCACTTCCGCGTTCGTCACTTCTGAGCAGCGCATGCGCAACACTGAACTCATACGTCATCAGCCCAGAGCTGCTTCCGTGTACATCTGTTGGCGCAAGCTACATTAAAGTGATTATTACGTTTTGAATATGGATATTTTTCTTAGAAAAACGCATCGATTCGCTACAGGAGGCCTTTGTTCACCCCCCGGAGCCGTGTGAGACACTTTTTTTTATGGATGGGCACTTTTTATTTAACTTCTTTTGGACTGATGCATGCAACACCCGCTGAGTGGCATTAAACAGCTTGAAAGATCAAAGACCATTTTTAATATAACTCTATGACTGGATTCATCTGAAAGAAGAAAGTCATATTCACCTAGGATGACTTGAGGGTGAGTAATTTGTGGGCTAATTTTCATTTTTGGGTGAACTAACCCTTTAACTATTTATTTCTCCACCCATGTGACCAAATTATTACACTTTTTCTTTCAACATTTTAATATAAATAATGTCCATAAATCTATTTAAGTAAGCATGGTCCATTTTTGTTCCATGTTGACTTTAAAGTGCCCCTATTATGGATTTTTGAAAATTACCTTTCATCAGAATCAGAATGAGCTTTATTGCCAGGTATGTTTACACATACGAGGAATTTGTTTTAGTGACAGAAGCTCCACAGTGCAACAGAATGACAGTGACAAGACAGGACATAGATAATAAAAAGAATAATATGCAAATATACAAAATAGACAATGAACAAAAAAAGCAAAAACACAATATATAATATAGACAATTTTCCAGAGTGATTTTGCTAGCCCTTTTGCTCACTCTGGATGAGTACAGTTCTTGGAGACTGGGGAGGGTTGTACCAATGATTCGCTCAGCAGTCCGGACTATCCTCTGTAGTCTTCTGAGGTCAGATTTGGTAGCTGAGCTGAACCAGACAGTTATAGAAGTGCAGAGGACAGATTCAATGATGGCGGAGTAGAACTGTTTCAGCAGCTCTTGTGGCAGGTGTAACTTCCTCAGCTGGCAAAGGAAGTACAACCTCTGCTGGGCCTTTTTGACAATGGACTCAATGTGATTGTCCCACTTCAGGTCCTGAGAGATAGTGGTGTCCAGGAACCTGAATATCTCCACTGTCGTTACAGTGCTGTTCATGGTGGTGAGTGGAGGGAGAGCAGGGGGGTTCCTCCTGAAGTCCACTATCATCTCCCCTGACGCACGTCATCTTCACTGATCTGGAGTGCTGGGGTGGGGTGGGGTGCAGGAGGTGTGAATGGTGTTTTTTCAAACCTGCAATAAAACTCGTTCAGATCGTCTGCCAGTTGTTGATTCTCCACAGTGCTGGGGGATGGTGTCTTGTAATTGGTGATGTCTTTCAGACCTTTCCACACTGAAGCAGGATCACTTCAGTTTCCAGTATAATTCCTCTTTGCCAATCTGATCTCCTTTTCCAGTGTGTATTTGGCCTGTTTATACCAGAATCTGTCCCCATTCCTGCGAGCATCTTCTTTGGCCTGACGGAGCTGTCTGAGTTTTGCAGTGAACCATGGTTTGTCGTTGTTGTAGGTTAAATGAGTCCTGTTAGGAATGCACATGTCTTCACAGAAACT
>NW_015505239.1:1278354-1326871 GCF_001515645.1 Sinocyclocheilus grahami
ACATCTTCTTTAACGCTGTAACATCTGTACACCACCTTTCGTTGATGTAAAAACATGTCCCGCCGCTGTGATTTCCCCGTTGATTCTGCGTCGCAGTCTGCTCTAAACAGCTGAAAGCCGGGCAGATGGCAGACAGCCACGCTGTCCGGAATGGCGTCATTCAGCCAGGTTTCCATGAAACCCAGAGCAGCAGAGTTTGAAAAATCCTTGTTTGTCCTGGAGAGCAGAAGTAGTTAATCCGTTTTGTTGGGTAGAGAGCGGAGATTCGCCAGATGGATGCTAGGCAACGGTGTTCAAAATCCGCGCTGCCTGAGCTTCACGAGCGTGTCGGCTCGCTTCCCCCATCTGCGCGTCCTGAAGCGCTTGATCAGCGCCACTGCTCCGCCAACTACAACGTTCAGCAAAACATCAGAATAATCTAAATTCGGTAGAAGATTTTGTGGGGTGTTCTGCCGAATGTTCAGCAGTTCATCCCTGGTAAAACTGATCGTGTTTGAGAAACAAAAAACAGGAGAAACTAACAAAAAACTGTACAAACACTGGAGAGCCAAGCACTGAGGCGGCCGTGTGCGGCGCCATCTTACTTCTATTATCACGACTGAGGTGCCCTTGAGCAAGGCACCGAACCCCCAACTGCTCCCCGGGCACCGCAGCATGCGGCGTGTAACACATTGCACACATCCTGCAAAGTTTTCAATCTGAAAGTGCACAGTGTATAAAGTTATTGTCTCTCAAACGAAAGTTTTAAAACGAATCCCAAGCTGTTTCATGTTGACGTAAACATGAAACATTAGCATATTTCCCACCCACTTGTTGTGCATGCAGACCTGGGAAAACCTGAACCCCCCTCCCTCAAACACCGTATCAGATTCCTGTGGATAGCATCGTGTCGAGAAGACGCTGTGCTCTGCACTATGAGGGTAGTCTCAGCCTCAGGCGTCATGCCCACGGACCGTTGGCTAAATGTCTGATGCATATGGCACACAAAAGTGGAAACACTTCAGGAGTTTCGAAGTCGTCGTTGGATTGGTTGAATTATACAGGATTTCCGGGAGACGTGTGTGTCGCGTTCTTTAAAGTTCCACCTGGAAACAAAGATGCCGTGCCGCCAAATCCCCTCACGAAATAAGAAAGCCGTCGTGTTTACAACTGTGACGACGAGCGCTTATCAGGATCAACTAAACGCTGGATTTTCAAAAGTATGTGAAAAAATTTAAGTTTGTGGCATAGAATCTTTAAAATACGTCCTAGAGTTTTACACACCGGTCTGTTATTGTGGCAACATTTCCACACCCCGAAACGAGACGATGAACAAAACGAACTGTGATTGGTTGTTTGACATGTCGGTCAAACGGCCTCATGGGCGGGCCTTTGAACAATGAAAGCTGCCATGGATTCCAGACCTTCAGCCGTCAGTCTGAAGATCTGGCTACGCGAGACTACTATGAGGGTAAATCCATTTTTACCCTCGGATTTGAAAATGCAAATTCATTCTTTGCCACTAGGTGCCGCTTTTGGAGCGGTAAAAATAACAGTTTCCCCGGTAACGCTGTACACAAAGCAGAACTGTGCTCACAAACGCTACTTTATCAGGCATTACAGGCATGATGAAATGGAAATTAAATTGACCAATCGGACCAATCACCACAGATTAGCATCATGCAAAGGAGGGGTTTGGAAAAATTAATCGTTGAGCGAATCGTTTGGGAGTCTTTGAGCAAATAAGGTAAAAATAAATGCATAATATAAGACAATGAAAGTGTTTTTTTTTTTTACCTTGCATGCATGTCAACCTGTTTTTGGGGACTCCCAAAACCAAAATATGAACATTTCATAACCCATAATATGGGCACTTCAATTCAAAAAGCAGCGGAACATCATCTACTGCCTGTGTGGTGTAGAGCTTCTTACATTTTTTCAATTAGCTGTTTCTCATCCAACGCATTAGGTAGATCTCTCTTATTCCCGAGCACCAACACCTGAAACACAAAAACATTCATAAGAACTGATGCAATGAAGATGTTTAAGCAATGATGTGCTGTAAAAACAAGGACAAGTGACTTACAGGGATTCCTTGTAACTGTGGCTTGTCTAAAAGATTGTGCAGCTCATTTCTGGAAGCTTCAACCTTCTCCTGGTCTGCTGCGTCCACCATGTACCTTTGAGAGAAAATGAAAAAGAAATGAAAGAATGCACATTTTATTACTTTATAATTAAGAATACCTCTTTCCCTCACAGAAGATGGATGCATTAATACTTACACTATTGCATTCACCCCACGACAGTATCGCTCCCACATGCTCCTGAACCTCGGCTGACCTCCTATATCCCATACCTGCACAATAATCAGACCCATGTTAGTTTAAGTATTTATTATTTACAAAAAATCTTGCACCTTATATTTCTCCTGAATCCTAAGAAGCCAAGATTAATAGTTAGGACCAAACCTTGATGGTGACGTTGCCTTTTGTGACCTTCCTCATGTTGAACCCGACAGTTGGAATCATGTCTTCGCTGAACTGGCCAGACTGGGGGGAAAAAAAAGAGATGGAACTGCTTTCATTATTTCACCTTAAACAGTTTGGTTTTTTGGTGGTTGTGACACCCAATTACTTTTCCTGTTGCTGTAAGCGTAGGCCTGCAGTCACTGGTATTTAAGGGCCTCCGATCAGAAATTTTTTTTTGATCTATGATTCATAGTGAAAGTTTAAACAAAAATCAAGCCAGAAAATGTCTGCGTGGTATATTGCCATCTACTGTACTAACCTATCGAAATTCTCAAATTCAGGTCACTGCCACTGTCAACTCTTCTGCCAAGTAAAGGTTTTGTGCCTGCATCGCACAGAAAAATGTGCAATCGACACCAAACGTTAGCTATTTGAGAGCTTGTAAATTGATGTGTAATTTTGCAGTTGCAAAAGAAGTTCATGCATTCCTCATGTTTATTCAAACAACAAAAAGAAATCTGTCATCCCATAAAGCAATTAATCTTTTGTACTATAAGTCACGTCATTAATAACCACTAATGAGCCAGGACTATTTGAATTGCACATCTAAACCACAAGACAACCTTTCCTGTATTGAATCAGTTTTGATGTGGTCTGCCTTTAATGGGGAAAATTCCCTCCCCATAAACACTTTCCCTTATTTGTCATGCTGTTGCCAGTAAAACTTTTTCAACATTAGGACCACCTCCCAGTACTCTGACATACTCATTCAGTTCTTGACTGCATAGTCATATGCAGATTTAATTCCCTCCATTGGCTAATAATAGCAATTATCTGTGTCAGCCTGATAATAACAAAATATGCCAATATTGAATTTTTAGTAAAAGGAAGCTATATCATGATGCTTACTATAGCATGCTATAAAACTACTCATAGTTAGATAAGATTTTTGTCACAACTCCCACAAGTAGTATATTCCTTTTTTTTTTTTTTAAGTGTACAGTATGTACCATACTAAAGCAATAAAAGACAATGGAAATAACTGCACTTGACAAACATTCTTCATTTTTAGAACAGGATTTTTTAAAATTAATTTTTAATAATTAATTATATAATTAAGCAAGCTAAAACCCTGAATCTCGGTTCTATGTGAATTCTAATTACTTAACAACATGTTTACTAAGTGGAAAATAACTGAGAATATGCATGTTGCCCTGCAGTACACCGTACAAAAAATAGCTAAGGATTGCGGTGTCAACATCTCTGGCTGCATGGCTGTTGCAGCTAATAGTGAACAAAGGATACTGATTCAGCACTCTATCTCAGGCTGTCTGGCAACAGGAAGAAAGATAACTAGCTCCTTCATACTATCAGCCATCATTGCTCAGAGAGATCCAGACAGAGCTGGGTAAGTCAAAGATGCTTCAACAAGATATTCTGACTGAATTCTAATTACTTAACAACATGTTTACTAAGTGGAAAATAACTGAGAATATGCATGTTGCCCTGCAGTACACCGTACAAAAAATAGCTAAGAATTGCGGTGTCAACATCTCTGGCTGCATGGCTGTTGCAGCTAATAGTGAACAAAGGATACTGATTCAGCACTCTATCTCAGGCTGTCTGGCAACAGGAAGAAAGATAACTAGCTCCTTCATACTATCAGCCATCATTGCTCAGAGAGATCCAAACAGAGCTGGGTAAGTCAAAGATGCTTCAACAAGATATTCTGACATAATAAGTGACTCGCTTTTGAACTATGATACCTGCATTGATGAATACTGATGTTGTGGAGAAGATAAAAAGCAAGATGACTCATGTGCTTCCTAGATCACACATCCAGTTTCCCAACAGCAAAAACAAGCTCATCAAAGGAACAACAATATCAGGATATTTGAGCATGAAATCTGCTTATTATGATTTATTAACTGAAATATTAAACAGCCTTGGTTAATCTCATTCTTCTTTAAAGGTGCACTCAGTAAATTTTTGTTCATTATTTGTTCCCATATATATATATGTAACTTCCATATAATAGAAATTTATAATACAATTTCAGTGTTTTTTCCCCCGCATTGTTGGTAGTTTGTGTTTTATGCTGCTATGACTGCTACCACGTACTGTCACTAAAAAGGTATGGCTGTTTGCAGTATGCATGGTGCATCTATGATGGTTGTGTTATTTTTATAACAACTGTATAAATTGCATGGTTGATCATGTGAAGCCAACATGGTGGTGTCCATGATGGGGTGACCTCATCTAAGTCAAATAAACCTGCTTTTTTTTTTTTTTTTTTTTATAACTGATACATCTGGTGTCCTCACATCATCATATTTCTCAAAAGTGAAGTTGCCTTAGCATTTTTAATTTAAAAAATTGTGAAAGTGAAAGCTGAGAATTCACTGGGTTGTAAATTCACATGCATGGGATTGGAGTTTGTCACGAATCATTCCTGCATTAATTATTCTTTACTTCTAAGCTCTTTCATGACCAAAAACACTCTTTAAGCATACATAACATCCCAGTTAGTTTTAGTTGCCACCATCAGCTGGATTTTAATTTCTCTCTAGAACTCAGATCAAGAAAACAAAAGATTCAACTGAGTTGGCATTTTTACAAATAGGTTTTGGCGTCAGTGATATGTGGAGCTCATTTTACAATATGTATTTAGTAAACTGTCAACTGAGGTCAAAACAAACCACCCACTATGCAATCAATTGATTGATGGTCATCTGGGAGCTAATGTTAGCCGGTTAGCTTTTCCAAAAACGTAGAATTACGTCCACTAATTAAATCTAGCCCACTAATATACTGTGAATTCAAGTTAACCTAGCTCCATTATCTATTATCTGTAAGCAAGCGTGTTAAGTGCCTGGTGTACTGGACTGACATTCAGTCTCTTGGATTTGTTGAACTAGCTCATGCTAACCGCAAACACTCACCGCGATTACGTTAACAAACGTCGTTTTCCCCGAATACTGCAGCCCGACGAGGGTTAACTCCATTTCTTCCTTCCAGAAGAGAGACTTAAACCAGTCCAGGAGGCGGTTAAAAAGTGTCAACATTCTGATGCTGGATTAAACAGGTCTGTGTTGGGTTTGGTTGTTTGCAATGTTTTTCTCCACTAGAATCGTAACGTAGTGTTTGGAGGAACTGACCGCTGTCATATGACTGTGAAACGTTTGCGAACTCAAGAGTGTGTCATGCGAGTTGAAGCTGCGCCACTCTTACGCAGGACTATTTAGTATCTTTAACGTTAGTTGATAAAAAGCCTACTGCTGTTCATTGTTAGTTCGTGTTACTTAGATCCATTAAATAATATTAACAGACACTTTTTAATAATAATAGGCTGTTAAAAATAAAAAAAAATTAAAAGCTAAATGATAAATGTTTCATTGTTACTTTATGTTAAAAGAATATAGTTCATTAATGTTAACAAATGGAAACTTATTGCAAAGTGTTATTCGTTTTTATTAATTGTGATGTTTATTTATTTGTCCCAGTCCCAGTTGTTGTTCCCATTATTGCCTACAGCTTATAAAACTTGAAAGTTATGTAGATTCTAAAATATATTTAGCATGTACAATGAACAATAATAAAATACATTTACATTTCTTGGCAAAAGTCATTGTAATTCAGTGCTACAACTCTATATGTTGGCCAATGACCATAATACAATGTATTAATTGAAAATAAAATGCATACACAAAATTGCTGAAACACTTATGATATTCACACACAAAAAAAAAAACATGTCTATTAGCATATCCATTGATGTAGTACCATATTTTAATATTTAAAATATTTCACACTTTCAAATGCATGGTCCAAACCTAACTTGCAACAATAAGACAAATAGAGTTTTGTTTAGCAAAAGTATTCACAAATATTTTCTATGTACAGAACCCGTAAACTATAGAAAGTGGGCTATAGAAAGTATAATTGACTATGAAAAATAAATGTGCTTAACAGATGTGAATTAAATGGCACATACAAGCAAACACAGGACAAACCACCCTATCTAGTTCTCATGTGACAAAAGAAAAAAATCAGACGAACATCATAAAAAAGACAAATATGAAGCATTAAATACTAAAAAGGCTTGCTGTTGTGTCTGTTAATCTTTGGTCCAATACTTATGAGGTATTTCTTCTATATTATTATTTCCCCAGGTAAATCTCTTGTGAAACCTTACATTTGTAATGTTTAATTACACACGTTGCTTAATTGCATAATGCAAACTGTTCTCTGCTCTTGTAGAAACTTTGAATCTTTTAACAGTTTTTACACTTACAAAAAAAACTGAAACTGAGATGACACCTTTGTGCAGTGTTCGTCACAATACAGATAACCTTTAAGGAAATCTGTGGACATCATGCTTGCAAGGGACTTCCGTCTTCTGTCTTGGAGTCCTTTTCCTCACCCTCTTCCTCCTTGGATAATTTGCAACTGCATGTATCTGAGGGCAATACCATCCTATGTGTGCACGACGGATTGCTTACTGTGGAAAGACACAATTATATCAGACATGGGAATTTTATTTACCAAAAAAATAAACATTTGCAAAAGGTTTACTAGTATTAGAATTACTGTATATATAGATAACTAAAAAATTGGACAGACATGAAAATGTTACTTACTTATTGTGCGCATCTTGTATCTGAAAATTTTAAAAGCAGTATACATGATAAAAACCAGGCAGGTCAACACAGTGACTGCTAAACAGGCCAGCATGAAAGAATAAGTAATCTGACTCCCATTGTTTTGTGCCCCTTGGTCTCCTGGGTGAACTGTTTTGAACTCTGCTGTGGAAAAATGAGAAAAGCATTTGCAGCATTTCTTAAACACATAGAAAATCTAAATGAAATTTAGAGGTAAATTTCACACAGAGCATGAATATACACTAATTTAAGATGCCTCCTCAAATATTCTTCAATAAATGTAAAGGTTATACACTGAGTATACATATTCCATATATATATATAGGAATCCCTTAAATTGATCAAAAGTGACCATAAAACATTATACAGATAGTATAATAAACATGATAGCTCAAATAAATGCTGTTAGGGTATATATAAATGATAGGCTTAATTTTTAATTACAAATATTTGATATGAATGGAAATCCATGGTCAACAGGCATATCAGCCCCATGACAGTATGTGTTGAACATGTCAGCAGTAAAAAGTACAAACCAAAAGAGCCACATCTTGCATTGTGGGTCTGGTTTCCAGGGAAGATTTCACCACCAGCACATCTAATTTCAGAAAATCGGTTATCATCTGATAAACAATCTCAAGGCATTCTCTTTTTCAGAACTCCAATGAAATGTAGCAAACACAAAGCTTTACTTTGTAATGGATTTACACGTGCTGTCCTCAACATCATTGTAAGTGTTTTCTGGACATGGCTCACACGAGTATGTATAATCAAAGGCACCTGCCAAAACAGCAAACAGAAAAAAAGCAGCTGAAGGATTTCAAGTAGTATTTGTACCACACTAATGTCTCTCAGCCCTCATGCCCTCTATACACTTTGACCATAAAAAGTCCCCATGGAAAGATATGCCCACAGATATGATGAGCTCATAAATAACAATCATAATGGACACGTGTCATTTAATTTAATAATAATAATAACAAAAACACTTTACCATTTCTCTTCAGCTGATGTCCAGGTTTGCATTTTTCCCTGGGGTCACAATTTGTACATTTATCATCAGAACATAAGCGATTATCATAGCAGAAACATTTGTCCATAGCCGAAATAGCTGATGAACATTTCTCACACACACTGTCACTTTTGTTCTCTGAGCATGTTACTTTGGGATACTGATCTGTAAAATACAACAATGAATGACATTCAAATCAAGTTAGGAGATTTTCACATATTACTTCAGTGTAACAAACATTGACTTTCTCCAGAGGGTTCCACCAATGATATCAATTATCTGCTATAACAGTGTTTAAATGAAACTTGAGTATTAATGTGTGCTAATAACGCTGTAACTCGATTTATAGGTAAATAATATGTACAGCACTAAAGTTTAGCATTCTACATGCATTAATCACAAACAGTCTTGAGAATATTATAATGATCTTACTTGAAGGACAGGCTGTACAACATTTCTCTCCATATTCATACTCAGTGGTCCAGTCACAGTCTATATAAGCCAGACTCAAAATCCAGCCGCCACAAACACAGAGCAGCATAAACCAGAGTTTAGCAGTGTCCATTGTATCACAGTGGTAGATTGAGCATTGCTATCTTTTCTCATTTGCCTTTTATGACTGCCGTGACATCATCCTGTGACGTTTCCTCACACCCACATGAAGAGGCGTGCAGGGCCAAAACCAATGTGCCCAGGACTGAGAGTGAAAACACGCAAAGACCTGCAACCAAACTGCGCTGAACTTAATCTCACTGGACATGTTCTAAGAAATTTCTTTGAGAAGTATGTGTTTTGTGTAATTTTTTGGGAAAGAGGGAAGTAAAATGTGAAACGTTATGCAATTTATGGGGAAGGAGGAAATATATGCCCATTGAATCTTTTCATCTTTTCATCTTTTCCATTTATGGACAAAAATGTCTTTGATGTTGTTGGCTGAAATGGAAACTATGGCTAGATGTGAATATTAAGGAAATATTTGTGAAAAAGTCATCTACTCTTTCACAGATCACAAGATTGTGGGTCATGGTTAATACAGAAATGAAAATTCTGTCAACATTTACTCACCCTCGTGTTATTTCCAAACTTTCATTTTCTTTCTTTTGTGAAAGAGAAAAGAACATGTTTTGAAGTAACTTGTTTTTGTTTTACAATTTTCATTGTACACACTTATATAGGCTCTTTATGGGCATCTGTGGTTCCATGAAGAGCCTTTAACATCCATGGAAACTTTCCATTGCACAAAGGTTCTTTATAATGTAGATGTTCTACATTATTTTAAGGTCTGTTCACTGAAAAGGTTCTTTTGGAACCTTTATATTGAAAACAAGAAAATCCTGACATATTTTCCAGAATATCTTCTCTTGTGTTCCAGAGAAGAAAAACAGTCATACACATTCTTAATTTGTATCACCAAGCGTACCAGTAATCATGTGGCATCTTATCACATGACGCCCCAATAGGGAACAGGTATGTACCAGTCTGATGAAAGGACAACTTCTCCTTCTCCTAACTTCTCAAAAACTCACTACATTTTAAGCAGTAATTGGCAGATGAAATGACTTCAGTGGTGTCTCTACATTAGGGGTCAGTTGGACCAGGACCCATAAGTTTGTGTGCCTCTGTAATGGCTGTGGCAACTGATTGTAAATTCTTAAGTATACACCGCAATAAACAATTTGTTAGAGGACTTTTGGCAGAGACAGCGACAGAGATCAGCAGAAGTGATGGAGAAAGAGAAGAAGAGCAGAATCTATACACAACATGAGCTGGAATCAAACTCTCCAACATCGCAACACCACACACACCAACCACTGGTGCACATAGACCAACCACTAGCCCACTGCTTCATCAGCAATACTGCCTTTTCAAAGAATCTAGGAAACCTAAGCAAACCACCATCTTCACCAGTTTTGACAGGCATGTCACAGAAGTATTCAAATACTAGCTGATATACAACTTCTCCACCACCTACATACGCCGCTACGGGTGATAAAAATATTGCCGTCACCAGTGTTATCGAGGTAATCTAGTGTAAAAGGAAGGACCACAGCATCAGAAAGGATCTCTAAAACCTCCGTTGACAACATCTGTACCAGTCGGAAAATAGTTTTTTTGCTTGCAATTTATAAAAGCGAATGTGAAATAGCATTCACAACCCATTTTACCTCAGTAATGGGACATATTTCTATGTGAAATAAGATATTGGATTCAGTTTGACCATGAAAAATGCGATTTCCACCAGTCCACCTGTTCCTCTGATGTTACAAACGCCACACAGGATATTAGATTACAGGTATTACAGGTTGTTACCAATGGCCAAATATCTACAGACCACATGTTCAGAGCCAAAAAAAAAAAAAAAAATGCTAGAAAACAACATGTGTTCAAATTGGGTAAAAATGTTTGGTAAAAACTTGAAAGAGTTAAAAACAACACTATCAATACAAAATACAGGGCGGGAAATACTAATGCATGGCCTTTATGGTTTCCATAAACTATCATTACTGATTTGCTCAACTGCCATTTTCTCTGTTACATCACTGGAATTATATTAGGTATATTTTTTTATTTTGCTTGACCTGTACTTAAAAGAATAGTAATAATTAAATTTATTTTAATGAAGACTATTGCTATGAACATCTTTGCTTACTAAAAGTTGATAAATGCTTAAAAGTCTTTCAGTTCTTGTTTTGTGTATGAGAGAGAATAGGCTGAATCGTGCTTAGATTTGCATGTCAGCTTTGACCTTTCGTTCAAAGATAAACACGCACCCACAAATATCAACTTCTCATATCTCGTCACTATATTGACAGTACTAAATCCATCCATCATTTACAAAGTCATGAACATTGTTATAGTCTGCATATGCATCTGAACTTTCATGATTTTAATTGTTTTAATACGATTTCAGTGGAAAAAGCCTGAGATTATAAGGTCTTGCAAGTGGAGAGGATTGGACAAGATAAGGAAAATGTGCACTGTTGTCAAGTCAAGTCACCTTTATTTATATAGCACGTTATACAATACAGATTGTGTCAAAGCAGCTTTACAATGTTAAACAGGAAAATAGTGTGTCGATAATGCATGAGAACAAAGTAGATTTTTCAGTTAAAGTCAGTTCATCATTGATTCAGTGATGTCAACGTCCAGCTCAGTTTATTCCTTTTCAGTTAGTTAGTGCAATCAAGTCGACAATATTGCCAGAAATTAAGTGTCCCCAACTAAACAAGCCAAAGGTGACAGTGGCAAGGACCCAAAGCTACACCGGTGACAGAAATTGAGAAAAAAAAACCTTGGGAGAAAGCACACTCAGTCAGGGGGCCAGTTCTCCTCTGGCCAGACGAATCCAGCATGGTGTGGTTTCATTCCAGGCTGCAACACAAGTCAGAGGACTCTTCTGATTCTTATAGCCTTTGCTGAGTAACTGTGCCGTTGTGCTGACAAGGTCTTCGCAGGGGATCTGTCTCTAGGACTCATCTAGTTGACATTGTCTCCGCTGACATTCAGGGCTGTAGAGGTCATCTCTAGCTGCTGATCCTCCATCTGGTCTGGATACAAACTGGATCTGGGTGGCTACGGAGACCTCGGAATAAGAATGAAACCGACTAATATTAGCATAGATGCCATTCTTCTTAACAAGTGCTCCGGGTGTTATGGGAAGTGTTCCCGATTCCAGTTGACCTAATGCAGCCTAACAATTCTTTAACGGATTTAAATGATAGAAATCTTATACAGGTGCATCTCAATAAATTAGAATGTTGTGGAAAAGTTCATTTATTTCAGTAATTCAACTCAAATTGTGAAACTCGTGTATTAAAATTCAATGCACACAGACTGAAGTAGTTTAAGTCTTTGGTTCTTTTAATTGTGATGATTTTGGCTCACATTTCACAAAAACCCACCATTTCACTATCTCAATAAATTAGAAAACATTCTAATTTATTGAGATGCTCCTGTATGTGTATGCCAGGTTAAAGAGATGGGCATTTAATCTAGATTTAAACTGACAGAGTGTGTTGGTCTCCTGAACAACGCTAGGTAGATTGTTCCAGAGTCTGGGCAC
Organism: Sinocyclocheilus grahami; assembly: GCF_001515645.1. Lineage (NCBI taxonomy): Eukaryota > Metazoa > Chordata > Actinopteri > Cypriniformes > Cyprinidae > Sinocyclocheilus > Sinocyclocheilus grahami. The sequence goes on from NW_015505239.1 coordinate 1,290,538, forward strand.
TAAATAGGAAGAGGATCTACTGCCCGCAGTTGATTTTGTTGTGTATCTAGAGAAGTGAAATAATGTCACTATTTGTATAAGTTTTTAGTTAAATTCGATCTTGAATTAAATATTATAAACATTAAAACATTAAATAGTTTTTCCGACATCTATTTTGAATTAGATTGCTTGGACCATTTTATAGGAGTCATATATCAAAGGAATATTTCACCCAAATATGAAAATTTGCTCAAAATGTACTCACTTTCAGGTCATCCGAGATGTAGATGAGATTGTTCCTTCATCAGAACAGTTTTGGAGAAATTTAGCATTACGTCACTTGCTCACCAATGAAACCTCTGCAGTGAATGGGTGCCATCAGAATGAGAGTTCAAACAGCTAATAAAAACATCACAATAATACACAAGTAATCCACATGACTCAGTCCATCTATTAAAGTTCTGTGAAGTGAAAAGCTGTGCGTTTTTAAGAAACAAATCCAACAACTCACTCGTATAATATAATATAATAAAGTTAGAATCCTTTGAATATTGTGGGGGTTTTGTTACCTTTGAAAGACCTCTGGTCTTTCCTGACATTACTGAACTTACTGTTTTAAAGCCACCCTCTACTGAATCTCTATTGAAGAGATTCAATATGCAAAAATACAAGACTGAAAGGTACCTCTGCAGCTGTTCATTTGAGCTGCGCACTGTGAAACTCATTTAAAAAAAAAAAAACAGATCTATGTTGCTTTGAAATCAGTACAGGGTCTGCCATACTATGCCTCTGCCAGCTGACATGCAGCAGATGAGGCTGAGGTTTGATCTGAAAATATCACTAAAAGTGATAATTACGTAATATTGGCTTCTGAATTGAATGTCTATTTTGATTAAAGTTATTGAAAGAAAAAGAAAACTCAAAACAAAACAAAACACAGATAATGATGTCATAAAGAAGTGGTCTGTGTGGTGAAACAGACATCTTGCAAGTGTCATGTGCACAAGCCTCTTGCGCAAAGGATACACCCAGCAGAGCGGTTGCCATTTCAGTGCAGCTGACTGAAGTGGTCTATGTGAAAGGTCACGCTCTGCCGGAGGTTAACGTCACATAAGCGTACCTCTAACTATGACGCGTTCACACTGCTTTTTTTTCATTCTCGGTTGTGTGTAAGCTATTAAAATTGATGAGCCAACATATGTCACATCCAGTGTGGTCCAATACAACTATTGCAAGCAGTTCAGTTGAAGCATGAAAGACGTACTGAATTAGTCATTTGTGTGTGTGTGTGTGTGTGTGAGTCTGTTTGACATACACAAAAAGCTGCAAGCTTTAGCATACAATAATATAAAACATACAATAATATAAAATTATTAGTGCTATCAAATGATTAATTGCGATTAATTGCATCCAACATAAAAGTTTTTGTTTACATAATATGTATGTGTGCTGTGTATATTTATTATGTATATATAAATACACACACATGCATGTATATATTTCAGAAAAATATGTTTATATATTAAATATATTTATTTATAATATAAATTATATGAATATAAATATAGACATGTAAATTCATGTAAATATTTTCAAAATATATGCATGCATATGTGTGTGTACTTATATATACATAATAAATATACACAGAACACACGCATATATTATGCAAACAAAAACCTTTATTTTGGATGCAATTAATCGCGATTAATCATTTGACAGCACTAAAAATTATTATATTAAAACATTTAATGTGATAACGTTTTATAAATACTTTATGCATTATACAAAAACATATAGCCATTCATAGAAAATGTATTTAAAATACTGATAAAAACAAAACATTAAATAAAATGTCTGTTTGTTATCTCACACTAAATCAGCCACATTAAAAAAAAAACATTAATTCAAACTAAAATGCGATAATTTGATAGAATAATTTTTTGAACTATAGAAAATCATATTGCAGACTCTTTAATTTTGTTTTAAAATTCAAATGCATTCTGATAAAAAGTTTAACATTTTGCAAAACCTTTCCAAAAAGACAAAGTCCATTTCATAGAATGAGTATGCTCTTGTTTGTAGAATCAAGGTATAAATTTTGACGGTGCACATCAATAAAGATTCTCTAAATGCATAATTTCAGCTAATTTTCAACTGTAGTCAAATGAATGCATCAACCTACTCTTTGTTACAAGAAGTCAACTAAAAAACGTGAGGGGAACTCTGATCTTCGTGGCAGTGAGGCTCTTTGACAAGAATGCAAAGGATGTGGTTCCTTCTCTTCAACAACAGATGAAGTAAGGAAATGAACACGTTCCAAGATTACAGACCACTAATGCAACAAGATTGCATCAAAAATGTTCTGTTGGTAATGCAAGCATGGCAGAACACCAGTTATCTGGGCAGGAAATTGATTTTAGAAAAAATAAAAAATAAAAACGTACCGCCAAGACCAGGAAGTACTGTGATTTTTGTCTGCACATCTTGTTCTTGACATCTGCAGCCATGTGGCCCTGCAGAGGGTGCTGCTACATCAAATAGAAGAGAGGAAATGAAAATATATCAGAATCATTTAGCTACTACGAATAACCTTCTATGAAATTTATGTGGAAGATTACTTTCTATAAGCTACAGTATTTCACATGCTTTCTACCCTCTTTTTTTCTGAAATTCGTGCATTGAGCTGGTCTGTCAGGGATTTTTGTGGTTAACAAACATGACTTCTCATTTCAGATCCTCTACAGAAAAGTTTCACCTGTTCAGGGGTGGTCACACTCTGACGCAAAATGAGACGTCATCACTTTCTAAAGTGGATGAGAAGTGGATGAAACACATTTAGAAATGATCTCCACATCACATATGTGACCCTGGACCACAAAACCAGTCATAAGGGTCCATTTTTTGAAACTGAGCTTTATGCATAACCTGAAAGCTGAATAAATAAGCTTTCCATTGATGTATGGTTTGTTAGGATAGGACAATATGTGGCTGAGATACAACTATTTGAAAATCTGGAATCTGAGGGTGAGAAAATCGCCTTTGTCCAAATGAAGTTCTTAGCCATGCATATTACTAATCAAAAATTAAGTTTTGATATATGTATGGTAGGAAATGTACAAAATATCTTCATGGAACATGATCTTTACTTAATCCTAATGATTTTGGCATAAAAGAAAAATCAATAATTTTGACCCATATAATGTATTGTTGGCTAATGCTACAAATATACCTGTGCTACTTGTGGTCCAGGGTCACATATTGTATGATGAAAATAAAATAAATATCATAAAAACCTATCTTCGGTACATCTCACTGGTATATTTGTCCAAACAATTTTGTCTTGTAGTAGTTGGCAAAGGCTCAGTCCACAAAAGTCTTATCTAAGCAGTCAAACTCTAGATTTTCTTTAGCACAAAACCAAGCAAACAGATGCAAGGTTTAAATTAAACTGTTAACAGCCTTGTGGCTTCATAAGAGGAAGGTGCACAACGGCATTTAGCTTCAAGGGCCGGAACGCGAGTACTTGTGCGTGGATGGAAATTTTGAAGAAGTTCAACCGAAAACTGACGCCTCCCCCAGAACCTCAGTGTGTTTTGCATTTCTAGAGACAGGCAGGGGACGGCTGTCGACTATCGGAAGAAACATAAATGTAGGAGGGGACAATACCAGCTCTGACGTTGCTAAGTGCACTTGAAATACAAAGATCCACATGATGAAAATGCATGATTTAAATGTTAGTCTTAGTTTTGAGTTTTGAGACCAGAACGTTGACACCAGAGTCAATGCAATAAGAAAAAATGTACAAATATCATTAAAAATAAAAGGGAAAATATTACAAAATAATATTACACATAACAACAACAATAAAATAACCTGATATTTATACTAGAGAATATGAACAATATTTTAGATTTAGTCCTTTATTTAAAGCTGTAAATTAGACACCATATAATCAGACACATTGCACAGAATGACAACAGACATCAAATAAAATATTACAAATATTACTGCCTACAAAAATGTCACTGGTTTATGCAACCCATTTATTTCCATGTCACAGAAACAACATAAAATCTTTATAATTAGGCTACACACACAAAAACAAAACAAAAAGGAAAGATTCTCAGACATTGTCCTTAGCCCACCTAAATATGGGAAACTCAGATAATTTGTCATATTTGTCTCAGGAATGCATGAGTCACTACAAGGCATGTCTGTGGTAAACAACTGTGGCGACATGGAAATGCCTCTAATAAGGTTACAGATCTTACCATCGATCTACCTACAGCTGTCGACTGAAGTTCAGGCGATGTGAATTTGTGATTTTATTTCAAATTCACTAATCAGCAGAATTCAAAGTAGATCTGTCTCCAAGTAATGAATTGAAATCAATTCAAGGCTTATATTAAATTAGCCATCTGAATTCAAATGGATGAGCATTTACACTACAAAAGCAATGACTTTGAACACCTTCACATGTGGATGAATCTCAATTTGTTTTGGACCCCGAATGTTTCAAACCGGTTGGCGAAACAGGTATAAACGGGGTCTTAAACAACCCCTAATGTAAGTTACTTTTGACTAGTTACAATCATTCTTACAACAGCCACTGAAACACAATAAAAGTATTAATAATATTATGTAAACCGTTTCTTCTACAATGTAAGACAATTATAATTAAGCACTGATTATTATTGTTTTTTAAAGGTATAGTTCACCCATTAATCACCCTCAAGTTGATCCAAACCTGTATGAGTTTCTATCTCCTGTTGAACACGAAAGAAGATATTTTGAAGAATGTTGGTAACCAAACAGTTGACAGTAGCCACTGACTTCCATAGTATGGAAAAAAATACTGTCAGTCATTGGCATGTTTGTTTACCAATATTCTTCAAAATATCTTCTTTTGTGTTCAACAGAAGAAAGAAACTCATGCAGGTTTGGAACAACATGTTCCAATTTTTTTTCCAACCTATTTTTGGGTGTACTATCCCTTTAAGTGGTGTTATTAAGTGGAAATTTTATGAAGTTAACAGCAATTTAACTAGTTATATAACAACTAATATTACATGCATACAAAATATTCCACAAAAAGAAACACTGAGACCATTAACAACTGTGTTAGACAAGCGAAGACAGGCACTTTTCCCCAGATTCTTCAACAGGCTTTCTGCATACACTTTCTAGAGACAATAAATGTAAGGATGAATAGAGAGTAGCCATACACACACACACACACACGTGGCCGTATGGTAAACTAAGGGTACTCCACCTTTTCGAAAATCCACTTTCTTGTGGTTATGAATACAGTGGGTGACTTTACACTTGTGGTACAGGAGTCCAGCCAGCAGAATAACACCAGCACATGGCATAACCAGCCCTAGAATGAAATATGAATTAAATATTAGCAAGAAAGATACAAATTATAAATGATTACTAAACCTGGAAGCAATAAAGGAAGATTACACAAGCCGTAGAAGCCGTCTTTTTTTGTGTTGTTGGGAGAGGAGACTGTAGTTCTTGAAGCGGCCGTGGAAGAGATTGTGGTTGTCTGAAATGGGGTAGTATGGGCTTTGGGAGGTTCTGTCACCTCTTTCGAGGCATTATTGCAGACAACATCAGAAGTGCTGGTGCCTTGGTTTGCAATCCCACTTTTACACCTACAGAGCAAAAAAATAATGCAGTTCTCTTCATGAACAATCATAAAGATATAGTTCAGTCGAAATGAAAATTCTGTCATCATTTACTCATGCCGATGTCATTACAAGCCTGTATGACTTTTCTTCTACATAACACAAATTTAGAAAACAATTCTTAGTATTTTTCTTGCCCATACAATAAAAGTTTAATTTTATCTACAAAAATAGCTGAAATATTCTTCAAAATATCTTCTTTGGTTCTCCAAAGGGGGAAAAAATCATACAGTTTTAGAATGACATGATGACACAATTTTAATGTTCGACTAAACGTCTCTTTGTAGTCTCAGTGCTGAATCATCAAACTTGCACAAGAGGGCGCTGATTAAGCATTGAAATAAAGCAGCTGAGATGATTAATATGCTTTTGCGTCATCACTGAATTTCATATGGAAGCCCGTTTCCGCCACTGAATAAAAAAATATAATTCTGTAAGTCATAATAATGAGAAACTTTCTCAAAATGATGACTTAGTATCTCGTTATAATTACTTATTTTCTCATAATAATGACTTATTTTCTCGTAATAATGACTTACTTTCTCGTAATAATGACTTATTTTCCCATAATAATGACTTATTTTCTCGTAATAATGACTTATTTTCCCATAATAATGACTTATTTTCTCGTAATAATGACTTACTTTCTCGTAATAATGACTTATTTTCCCATAATAATGACTTATTTTCTCGTAATAATGACTTACTTTCTCGTAATAATGACTTATTTTCCCATAATAATGACTTATTTTCTCGTAATAATGACTTACTTTCTCGTAATAATGACTTATTTTCATAATAATGAGAAACTAAGTCATAATAATGAGAAACTAAGTCATAATAATGAGAAACTAAGTCATAATAATGAGAAACTTTCTCATAATAATGATTTAACCTAATCCAAAAAAAAAAACTAATCCAAAAAAAAAAAAAAAGACTTACCCGCCTGCGGAACGCAAGAGTGACAGCACGCTAGCGCCATTTGTTGGTCAAAGCCATGCAGGAACACCGCTAACATTGCATGTGATGCATGAAAGGGACAGCTAATAAAACTAATAAATCATCGAAATACACATCTATAAATTAAGTTTATATGTGTAATGGCTTTCATTTCTTCATAAAATGCCTGGATTTCTTAACTGAAATATTGGTCTGGAATGTTTGAAGCCATAACTATCTGGCAGAGTAACTATTACACAAAAGACTACATACAGATCATTGATCTGAAATCGTTATTTAATGACAGACTATAGCATGATACACTTTAGATTACAGAACAAAGCAATGTTAGCGGTGTTCCTGCATGGCTTTGACCAACAGATGGCGCTAGCGTGCTGTCACTCTTGCGTTCCGCAGGCACCGAGGAAGTCTTTTTTTTTTGGATTAGGTTAAGTCATTATTATGAGAAAGTTTCTCATTATTACGAGAAACTAAGTCATTATTTCGAGAAAGTTTCTCATTATAACGAGATACTAAGTCATTATTTCGAGAAAGTTTTTCATTATTACGAGAAACTAAGTCATTATTATGAGAAAATAAGTCATTATAACGAGATACTAAGTCATAATTTTGAGAAAATGTCTCATTATTATGACTAACAGAATTATATTTTTTTATTCAGTGGCGGAAACGGGCTTCCATAATTTCATTCAACTTTTACTGGGGAATTTTTATGCTCCCCCTCAATAAGTGGCTATAACATTTGAATAGGGTCCCCTTTGTATATATGGGTTTGGGGACATCGTTCCTTGTTGTCTCCCCTTGACAACAGCCCTTTGAATTGACATATGCATGAGGCTTTAAACTGTATATCCTTTGAAATGTTTAGCTATTCATAAAAACTTACTCTCTCCATTTTTTACAAAACGAGTCACGTTTGTCTGTGAAGGAGCCATCCTGACATTTTTTGCATATTCCTAGAAGAGAGACATAGTCCAGGTGTCATGAGTTGATCTTTAGTTATTTAATGTGATTCAGTAAGGCAGGATTTAATGTGTACCTCTTTCATCTATTCCAGAACCTTTTTCACAAGCACAAAAATCTTCCTTTAGCCGATCAATGGGTGTAAAGCCTTTTGTACATTTGCACTGAGTGTCACTGGTAGGTGTGCAAGCCTTGATTTCCTTACTACCTGAGGGGGGGGAAATTATGTAAATTATTGTTGAAAATAGAAATAATGTTTTAGTCTCTGACATTGCCTTCTTTGTACACATCAAATGGTGTAAATGAAAATACCACATATTGGGTGGTTTACAGTATATTACAGCATTACATACATTATACAGTAACATTCTCAGTTACTAAATCTATCCAAAAAAGTTTTTAAAAAGACAGTGGCACTTACCTTTTTTACATTTGTTGCAGTTCTGGCAAGCCAAATGTGTTCCAGGTATAGAGCTGTATTGTTCTAGTGGACACGCCTCACAAATTTTCGTATTATAACTGAGCCTCTGACCTACAATTAAAAGATATCTTTAATGAGGTGTTATGTGACCAATATCCTTTCAAACCGAATAGTAAGTCCCAAATTCAGGTATTTAACAATAATCATACATACCTGGTGGACAAGATGCGCTTGCATTTTGGTGAAGCAAAAGTAAACACAGAAAAGCTGAGAGGACTTTCATGTAGCAGAACATGACAGTAACACTGTCGAAGAGAGCTGGAACTGCACGTAATTCTCAAATGAGAGGAAACAGCGACTGAAACCTCTACCCAACAGACAAGGTGACATTTACCCCAACCTTGTATAAACAGGCAACTTCCCCCACTGTAACTTTGTTCCATTCACCCACACTAACTGTGGAAAAAACATGTAGGATTATACAGTTATGCGTTTTCTTTAGTTGATAATGTCAAAATCCTTTAAATAAAGTTAAATGAAAATATATTTAACTTGATCTGTTCTATGTCTGACTGGTGCATGTCAAATGGTTACAACATGAAATGTGAAATAAAAATGCTCTAAATTCAACACATTAACATTTAAAATAGAGATTTGAAGGATTTGCATTGCATATATATTTATTGCAGTTTTACCAATCTTCCTGGTTTAATTATCTGTTATTAACATATATATGTAACTGCCTCAAAATTATTTAGAATAATAAAACTTATTTTTTTGTGTCACTTTCATGAAACAGAAAAGGAAATTAAATCTAATTACTATCAGGCTCCAGACTGTTTTTAATTAACTTATTTCTGTAAAGCATGCTGTAGTAAAATCAAAATGGATATTTTCTCACTTCAACACTAATTAATTTTCTAGGCTCTGAATGTAAATGTTCTCAAGATAGTATGGACAGAGTGAAACATGGAAGAAAATTGATTTATTGATTTTAATTATTATCTTACTGTACAGTCATTTAATATTTCCAACATGCCAAATTCATTGTAATAACTGAGACTTATCTGACAGTATTAATTTAGTCCTTTCCTAACATTTTCAAGATAACTGTTTATAACTTTAATTTCATCTTCCCCCCTCCAAATTTTAGAAGACAAAGCATCTCACAGTTTACATTCGCTTCTTGACAACATCAGGTCCGGTATGAATTAATTGGATTGATCTTGATGAAGTAATCAAATTTAATGACACATTAAGTTGCTCTCTCTCTATGTATTCTAATGACTCTGATATGTTTTGCATATAGGAAAAGTCAACTCTTATGTAGCAGTACTGAAAACAGGTATGTCTGACACATTTAGGGCAGAGTAGTAGTTGAGGTTCCTTGGTTTACTGGTCTGCTGTTTACTGGAAAAAAGAGGGTACGTTAGACATGTGCGGAGAATAAGCATATTCGGTTTTACTCTTTATCATCAGTTGAGAAATAATGAATTGATATAATAATAGTACAGAAACAACACCAACACCAAAAACAAAATCACTGAAATGTGTTCCTGGGATTGGAAAATGAGTCTGTAAAAAGAAAGATAACAGCAATGAACGGCATCTTTCTCTTTGCAGAAAAGAGTGCAGAGCTTCCAGTTACCATGACATAGTGCAGATTTTATCAAAGCTTCTTCCGGTCGTCAAACAGAGAAGTTTGTGATCCTGTATTTAAAGGATTTAAATAGTCCTTATAACTATGTAGAGAATTATGACAGCAAAAAAAACTAAACAGTTATACAGTTACTCAGCTTTGAAGATAAAAATAGAAAATGAAATAAAGGTGATGACACACTAGATGGAGTTTGTTCTTTCAGTTGACCTACTTCTGCTCAATTGCTTTTTACCTTTCTGCTTATCAGTTCTTTGTTTTTTTAAATCTTCAAAGTGACATATCATGAAAATCTGACTTTTGTCAGTGTTTAAGTGCTATGCTATAATAAGTCAGCAGCAACTTCCAGTTCACGCAGACTCACATGCAGTGTGACAGCCGCTTTCTGTGCGCATGCGTTGGATATGTGCGCTCAGAAAAACCCTATATCAGAAATTTAAACTAATACGGTTTAAAACGCATGATTTCAGTGCGATAGACATGATAATCAAAATCAAACATGTATTTTAGCGAGTATCTGCGATACGAGCTGCAATTCTGGAAAAGGGGGCGGGGAGCAGGAGCTAATTTGCATTTAAAGAGACATACACAAAAACAGTTTTTCTGCTTCCACTCAAAGTTGGCATTTTCAAAATTATACAATAAATAATCTGTGGGGTATTTTGAGCGGAAAATTCACAGACAGGGACACCCAAGACATATATTACATATTGTAAAAGGTGACATAACAGGTCTCCTTTAAGGGAGCTATAAATTCAGTATAGCTCCAGTGCATTGATATTGAATTACTGAAAACAGTGCTAATATACTTTACAGACAATGCTGGGTTAAATGGTAACTTTTGCTTTTTGCCACTGACCAGCCAACTGACAGACTTGAGGGAGTCAGTCTATAAATGGAAGTCCATTTTTAAAGAAAACACACTTAGAAAAATGCTTAGAAATTGCTTAGACATAAGAAAAACTCTTATCTGCTGCCAGGTATTACTTCCCTGAGCTCATGTTTGAGTACTGCAATCTCAACTCCAAACCATGTAAACAATACTAAAGATTATTACTATGGTGACGTTTTATTTCATAATTGTGGAAATTTTTGTATTTTAATAAAGGTATGGGACAAAAATCTTTTGAGAATGTATTTCTTGCAAGAAATGGTCAAACAGTCATAAAGTCATTCAAAGTCGGCTGCAGAGTGTGACCACCGGAAAATACTTTAAATATTTTTACCCTAATCAAATCTGGATGCTTCCATTTCATCCAATCATAACGCATGTTCAACACATGTGTCCATTTAAGGTATCTACCTATGTAATGTATCTATGTCCCCTAGATGCATTTCTAAGTATTTAATGCAAATAATTTTCTTAGAAGCGAGCATGTAGGAGCTCTAAAATAGCATTCCTTGTCTTAACACTTGTCTGCACACACACACATTTCAAACATTTCCGGTTGTTCTTTTAGCACATCAAAATAAATCATGCATACTGATGAAGCATTCAGAAAGTGTAAAGAACATTCTTCGGTAAAATAAAGCAAATAATAGCTATAATAATAAAACTTGTGTATGAGCTGCAAATCAAACTTTCCACTCTTCAATCTCTCCATCCCTTGTGCCCAGGATGTGTAGGAAACAACAGTTTGGACCTGATGCTTTCACTATAGCTATATATCCATCCAACATTCCTTTTTCTTTTTTGAAAAAAAATACTAATAATAATTCAATCAGGAATTTGATTCTGAATAAAGACAGAAATATTTTATCTTATTTTGATGATGAGAATGCCATACTACAAATGAATAAACTTCATTCAGAATTCAGACTATTAACTTTTGGTCCTGCGGACTTGCAAATTCTTATATTCCATCACACTCTTACATTTTTTTTTACACAAAATACATGAAATTAGTTAATCATCATAGTTTTAAACATATAGTAATTCATATCGGGGCGGTTTCCTGGACAGAGATTAAGCCTAGTCCTAGACTAAAATGGCCCTTTAAACCAGATTAACAGAAATCTGCTTTCTCTGCCGTGGTTTTAAATAGTCTTAGACTAGGCCTAGTCCAGAATTTAATAAGATGATTTCCTGGAGGAAGACTAGAGCTACTTCAGGACTAAATTGAGGTTTAAATTAAACCTACCCGGAGGTAGGTTTAACTTCAGATCAACATGTGTTTCCAGTCTTTATATCTCAAAATTATTGGCACCTTGGTAGATATGAATAAAGAAGCCTGTGAAAATTAATCTGCACGGTTTACCATTTTGAAAAAAAAAAAAAAAAAAAACACGCACACTCAAAACCCTAAACTTTCTTAGAAGTAAATTGGAAGTGAAGGGAAAATAAGTGTTTTTCTCTAATACACATTGGCCAAAATTAATAGCACCCTTTTATTCACTACTTTTTGCAACCTCCTTTTGCCAATTTAACAGCTGTGGTTCTTCACCTGTAATGCCTGATGAGTTTGGAGAACATCTGACAAGAGATCAGAGACCATTCCTACAGGAACTCTCCAGACCCTTCAGATTCCCAGCTCCATGTTGGTACTCTTTCCTCTTCAGTTTTCTATAGGGTTCAGGTCAGGGAACTGGGACGGCCATGGCAGAACCTTTGTTTTGTGCTCAGTGACCCATTTTTGCCTTAATTTTGATGGTCCTTTTGGATCATTGTTTTGTTGGAAGATTCAGCCACGGCCCATTATAAGGCTTTCTGACCCAAAGACTCAACTATTTTCTGCAATTATCCAGCTGTGATCCTTGGAGAGTCATTGGCCACTGAAACTATCTTCCTCACATTACATTAAGACAATATAGACACAGACAATTTACTGCAGACAAATTTGTAACATTTCCTGTTGATTGAAACTCCGTAATTATTGTCCTAATGCAGAAATGGAAATGTTTAATGCTTTAGCTCTTTTCTTATATTTTTTTTCTTTGTGACTTTCTATTTTGTGCTATTTTCTTGACTTCATATTTTGTGAAGCATAACAAACTGTTGCTGCACATCAGAACTATATTATTTGTTTATTCTCATTGTGATGGATGATAAAGGGTATGATAAAGGCATTTGTGTTCCTCATAGTTATATTCCTGTGAAATTAATTTATGGCTGGATAATTTCATGTTCCTAGTCACCCTGGTGTGCTAAAAGTAAAAAATAAAAAAGTAAATATAGTAAAAAATAAAAGTAAAAAAAGGAAATATGAATGGGAATATAGATCATCAGTCATTTTATTCATAAGAATTTCTAGAACTACAAATATTTGTGACCAATGTGTATTAGAGAAAAGTTTATTTTCATAATGTGATTTTGCTGAAAAGTTAGATTTTTATGTTTTTTTTTTGTAAATTTATTTTAGTTTTATTTACTTTTTTTTTTTTTTTTAAAGATCAAAAGGTAAAAAATATACAGGTGTATTTGCACAACCTTCTTTGATCATATTGGGTGCCAATATAGTTCTGACCATGACTCACACTCTCTCTCTCTCTCTCTCTCTCTCTCTAAAACAGCTGCTTTATGTATAACATAATGAATAATGATAATAAAAATGTTGCAAAACTGACAACAACAGCTGATTGCAAGAATTTATGCAAGAATTCATTACAAAGAGATTTCTATGAATTCCTATTCTTTTATTCGACCCCTGATGTGTGTAGTTTGCTTGCTTTAAAAAATATATATATCTTGTTAATCTTTTTTGTTTGTTTAATTGCAGTCTTTTTTCCAACTGCTATTGTTTTCCTTGGATTTGCTTCTCAGTTCCATAAAATGTTACGCTTTTCCTGGTTCATTCCATGTTTTATAGGCAATCTTTGTCGTGCTAATTCAGATTAGCACAGTTGGTTTTAAATTATCTATCTATCTAATCTAGTTTATTTTAGTTCAGGACTCCATAGTCTAGGAGTTAGTAATCTGCACTTAATCTGTGTTTCTGAAAGACATTTTTTAAACTGTGATTAACTAATCCAGATTAGATTAAACCCACTCTAGCCTACTCCGGGAAACCGCCCCATTGTCCTAATGGATATTAGTAGTAGTCTAGAACAGTGTTTCCCAACCGGGGTGCCGTCTGTCGAGAGCAGGGGTGCTGTGTAAAAAAAATCCTTTTTTAATAGCTAAAATGTTCAAAAAAGCATCTATTATATAATATCCATTTCTGATGTCGGCAATAATTAGAGATGCACCGAAATTCCGGCTGCCGAGAATGAGTTCACCGCTCAGGTTTCACTTTCATGTGGTGTGACGCTCTGCGTATTATCCGCTCTATGCATGTGCGCTCCGCTCAGTCGCTCCACTCGTATACCGTTCATGCTCATCGGAACCGCAAAGTCCATTCAAAAATTGCTACCCCTACTGCTAGACCTACCTGAAAAACTAAAAAGCAATTTATTTAATTCGAAGGCCTGTCGTTATTTTTTATTTGTGCTATCATTATTAATTTCTTTATTTGTTCTTATTTTATTACTGACTGTTTACTTGTCATTTTGTATTCAATTCAAAGTTTGAAATCAAGCTATCTCGTGCTACTGCACCAAAATTACCCCACTGTAAAATAAAAAAAACACTGAGTGAGCAAAAATTTGTGAGATAGCTGGTTATAATGGAAATTAAATAATGTTTACATATGTATAAAAGCCTACATTAAAATCTGTCATATAAATTGGTCTCTTCATTAGAAATTAGCCTACTGATTGCACCATTGATGGACAATTTTTTTTAAATAATATTAAAAATATCTGTATGACATTATATTCTGCAGTTCTTCCCTGTTGTACCGAATATCTTTACTTTTCAAATTATCATATCAAAGTTAGAAATTCAAATATTGTGGCAAAATTAAATTTGTAGGGTGCCACAAGTTTGTTAAAATTTCCAACGGGTGCCGCGACTAAAAAAAGGTTGGGAAACACTGATCTAGAAAGTCTGAGACAAATATAAAACAACTATATTTAAAATGCATATTTGAAAAGTAGCAAAATAAATTATGACTGTGACGCTTTCAACCTGATAATAAAAAGAAAAAATCAGAAATTTGTTTGTTTTCACAAAAATAAGATGTGAATAAAAACAGCTGAAGCTGAAGAAACACCCATGCTCATTTTGATGGAGAATCACGGAGTTCATAGACGGTCATACTCACCCCAGGCCGACAGATGGCGATGATGAAGCCGCGATTATTTTCAAACCTCCAGTTGATGATCACATCGATCTGCGAAGAAGACAGCGGCTCAGCTTTCTTTACTTTAAAGATGGACGCTCAATTACATGTATTTTCTGAAAGCACTGGCTATCTAGTTTAAAACCAGACACTAGAATGTAAGATAGAAAAAAAAACTGAATGGAGGAATCGTGGGATTTTGAATTCTTGTCTCGTATGGTTGACAGTCTGGTGTCCTTTCTGTCCGAATTTGTGGACGACTGGCTGGCCAACGACATGAGAGTTGCAGTGTTTAAAATACTGTTTAGCTGGCTCATCATCAGTCTCGTAGCCATCCACTTTGCCTGGAAAGTGTACGGGAACACTGTCAACGACATGTACTACAGACAGGGTGAGTGTTTGCCAAGGTGCTCTTTTATGCTGCTCCACCTAATCATTAAGAATTCCTATAAAACAACAGTTGAGTGCAGTTTTGTGACTGTATATACCTGTATCTTGCGCTTTTTAAAAGGTAGTAATTATATATGCTTGTGGTAATTCTTCAGGGACTGGAGGACAGAATGGCGGGACTCCTGACACTGGATGGTAAGTTATCAGCCTGCAGCCGTTCTAGTGTTCATTGTGAGTCAGTCACGTGACAAATGAACAAAAGACTTGAAATTTAATTTATCGTTGCTTACTGATTTTCCAAATCGTAGCTCTGAATATAGCCAAATAATGCGTGTGTGGATGAGTTCGGGGAATTTGCTATTGGAAAAAAAATGATTTGATGGGTGGCTTCTGAATCATTCACTGACGAATCGAATTGTTCAGAGCGCTCCTCGCGTGAACAACTCACTGATTCGCTGAAGCGTGTCGTGTGCATTTTGAATTGAGCCAGTGTCCTGAATATGCTACTTATCAGTATATGATTCCAACGCTATATTTGCAGTTTTAGGGTTAGGAGCTTAGTGAAGCCTGCCGTTATACCACATCATATGAATGTTATGCTGGTAGCACATTTAGATGAGTTATTTCACTGACATTTATTTCACTGCCTATTTACATTTTTAAAGGGGTCATATGATGCTTTTTTTAAAGATAATTATTTGGTGTAACCGAATATGTTGACATGCTTTAATGTTCAAAAAAAACTCTGCATTTGAACAGTCCATAACAAATACTTAAACTAGTAACAAAACAGTAGCTGATTCAGAAGCGCCGGATTGTCATAGCAAAGTCAGAATTACCTCTTCTCCTAGGTTCACGAAACGGTCGTCCATAAAATGCATTGCTGTTCTGTTGTAAGTAATCTTAAAGATTCCTAAATGCATCTACTTTCGGAAGGCCAAATAAAGTGCTTTTGCTTTCGCCTAGAAACACACACGTCTCCCTGACATGGCTGTTTCAACATTAACTGTGGTTACTGAAACCACACCTTCTTTCTTTGCGTGCACATTTGGGCGGCATTATGCAAATATTTCCACATAGTGAGGTAGATATGTGGGGGCGTGTTAGAACGAGCTGTTTTAGGGGGGCGTGGCAGAGTCTTAACTTTGATAAAGAATATCTCTTTGGTTTTGAGACTTTAGTCTTTGCAACTTCAGGGATCTTATCTATGCACAATCAGCTTGTAACACTCCAAAGAGAAAGGAAAACTTGAAATCGCATCATATGACCCCTTTAATATATATCAGACTATGGTACTATATCTGACAGCTTCTCTTGTGCCTCACAACACATGCTACCCATTTCTAACTTAAAATTTGAAGTGTACAGACTGAGGATAGGCACAAAATATTTTTTATTCAATTGTAATAAAAAGCACTATTAATAAAACATTATTAAAAAAAAAAAAGGATAAAATTCTTAACATAATTTGTCAATTCTAATATTTTACATTTTTCCTAGGGAAAGGGCAGCTGGTGATGCCATGAAAACCCACCGTGAGTGATGTACCTGCAACTGGACTAAGAGCACAGACACAAGATGGACAAAGGCAATTACATTCCTTCAAGAAGACTAAATAATCATAACTTGTGCAACTGTATCGGTTTTACTTGTGAAGATGTCTGTGATGGACTGTGGTGCAAAACTCAAGGTCCAAACACATGAATATATGCACTACGATACCTGACAGAATGGTGCTATGCACTAGAGAGAGAGCGTTAAAGGAGCTTGCTGTGATAAATAGCTGCTCTCTCTGAATATTTTAGTTTATTTGGATTGAATTCTGGAAGTTAATAGATAGCAAAACTTGAACCATTCTCACACAGTATCATTTGACCAAAAACTGACAAGAATACTAGACAAAATGAAGGTCCCAAATGTTCACATAGTCATCTAGTCTGTGTGTAGAAGTCAAACATTTAATTTCAGTGATGTAAGAAAATAGTCTTGACTGTACTGAGATAAAAATACATTAATTGTGCCTCTTACAGTTGTCTAAAAGGTTACTGCGGTCTTTTTGCAGTGCAAATAATGAATATAATTTGTATCTGATTGTGTATTAGTTTTCTGTTATTTATTTCATAGGTAAACTGTATTTTAGTCAGTGTACAACAATATGCATTGAAAAGCACCTTACATTGGTTCAGGACCAAGCAGGAGTCATCCATAACAAGAAGAAAAAACATTAGTGGTTAAAATAAGTGATATCATGAAATAATCTTAAAAAGTGAACTAGCTTAGAGAAAGAAAAAAAAAATATTCCTCCATAATTTTGTTGCTTCCAAACACAAAACAACCTGGAGTCAAATTATTGGAAGTCTCTTTGGGCTGATGGTGGCAGCAGCATAACATGCACATCCATCACATTGGTTCCTGTCAGTCCAGGCATGAGTAACCGTCGTCCTTCAGAGAGCTGTGAGAAAAATGTGAACGAATCATTATTGGTGAGAAAGCCATCGATGTCCAGACCTTGAGACGTGGCCTCTTCCATCAGTTCCCCGTCCGTGACGGCACCAGCTGCCTCAGTGGGGCCATCCTGTCCATCGGTTCCTCCACTGAGGAACACCGCACCACACTTTACTTCATCACTACTCAGCTCAAGCCCCACACGCAGAGCCAACTCCTGGTTCCTCCCTCCCCTGCCCTTTCCTGTCAGTTGCACAGTGGGTTCCCCTCCAGCCAGAAGACAGGTCGCACCCCAGCCTTCTTTCCTCTCCTCTACGAGCACGTTCAAGGTGCGACACAAGTCCCAACTTTCTACCCCAACCTCTGGTCCGAGCTGAAGGATCTCTGCAGAGAGTTCTGGAGGAGGTTCCTTTTCTGGGGAGCATGCAAAACGCGAGAGCAGCCCGTATAGCCGTGAAACAGAGCGAACGTCACCGCATATTCCTGGAGACAGAATGACGGGTCTAAGTCCTAATTCAACAGCCTTACAGCTTGCACATTCAAGAGCAATAGTGTTTGAGCCAATTACAACATTCAAAACATGGTCTTTGACTTCTTCTGGCTGTTTTTTCACCTGTGACCCATAATGGGGTCTAAGCACCTCTTTCA
Source organism: Sinocyclocheilus grahami (assembly GCF_001515645.1). Taxonomy (NCBI): domain Eukaryota; kingdom Metazoa; phylum Chordata; class Actinopteri; order Cypriniformes; family Cyprinidae; genus Sinocyclocheilus; species Sinocyclocheilus grahami. The sequence continues at coordinate 1,308,856 of NW_015505239.1, forward strand.
CAGAGGAAGGAAGACAGCCAGAGAGCTTATAATGATCCAAGATATCCCAGACCTCCTCTGGCTTGGAGTCGCTCCTGACAGTTGGACCGCTGGCTATTAAATCCAGAGGATCTCCAATAACATCTGACAGAATCAATGCCACTACCTTAAAGAGAATGTGATGTCAGAGTAAATATTATGGTCAAGTAACACCATTGGGTACTGCTCAAGAAATTATTTTACATGTCATTTTTTATGTAATAGTGTTACCTGGGCTGGGTTGGCACATTGGGCAAGGCCTCCACCCTTCAACAATGACAGGGCTCGTCTTACTGTATTTAACTCCTGAATTGTGGCCCCTGCTGCTGCGAGTTTTCGTGTCACATCCTGTTTCTCCTGCAAGGACATGGGTGGGGCTGGAGCAGGTAAAAGAGCAGAACCACCACCTGTACATAGTAGATGTATGAAAAGTAATCATGAAGAATCAGGAGAATACACTACAATTCAAATGTTATGGGTCAGTAAGATTTTTATTTTTTATTTTAAAGTAATATTTTATTCAACAAAGATGGATTAAACTAATCAAAAGTGACACCAGACAAATATGATGTTACTAAAGATTTTTATTTCAAATAAATGTTGCTCTTTTCATCAAAGAATCCTAAATAAATATATCACGGTTTCCACAAACATATTAAGCCGTTTTTACCACTGATAATTTTTCTTGAGCACCAAATTACAATATTATAATGACACTGAAGACTGCAGTAATGGCTGCTGAAAATGAAGCTTTGCCATCATAGGACATTTTAAAATATATTAAAATAGAAAACAGTTATTTTAAATTGCAATCATATTTCATAAAATTACAGTTTTTACTGTATTATTGATCAAATAAATGTAGCATTGGTGAGCTAACATTTTTCATAAACATTAAGACATTCCAAACGTTTGAATCGTAGTGCATATTGTCAAAGGAAAACTGATTCTATATAAAGAAAATAAGTTATAATACCAGAGATGAGCATGAGCAGCAGATCTTTCTCAGTCAAACCACTGGCCAGTTCTCGAATACACTCTGCTGACTTCTGGGCATCTGCATCTGGTAAATTGTTCTTTGCTCCTTCCATCACAGTAATTCTGCTGTTATTCTCAAGGAGCATCTTCCTGTCCGGACATACAAACAGTTTTTAAGTAACACCCAGACTGTACTGTGTGCAGCTAAATACAAATACAAACCTTGCTAAAAACTTGGATGTCAGGGCTACATGACTATATTTAGCATGAAATCTGTTTGTAGGATCAGTTAATTTTTCTTGCATTCTTATATTTTCCTGACAATTAAGGAATTCCACCCCTAATTCTTATGCAAAAATAAATAGATAGGTAGATATTCTAGATTTATATTTAAATCAGCATGAACTAGGTACACCAAATACTTAAAAATGTACAATTTAAATAATAAATCATCAATTAATAATAAATCAAATTCTTGTCACATTACAGTAATGAGAATGTTTCGCATTTAGGCTACATTTATTTTGACATTTTCTGGGAAACCACTGACCAACTAATCAACTAGTGATCAACTAATGAAAATCCCAGTTTATTGCTGTATAAACTGCTCACTAACCAGAGGCACATTAAAATATGAAATTAAAAAAAGCACTACAATTCTTACTCTTTTCCATGATTGCGTAGTGTCTTCTGGATACCATGAGGCACACTGACCACTCCTTTAATTAGATGGTCTCCTACAATCCTCTCTGCTTCTGCTGCCATCCCCAGCACAGCCTTTCCAAAGCCCACCAGATAAAGGTTATTGGTAAGTGTGAAACTCTGTCCACCCACAAGTAGTTTGTCTCCATGTCGCTCCAGACTCCTGCGGACCACTATGTCCGGCTGCACACCTTCAACCGCTGCAGAAAACACAGCCCGGGCTCGAGTGTCTAATGATGACATACTGCGAGAGCACAATGATGCTAAGCTCACCCACAGTGGGTGCTGCAGGTGAAGAGAACGTGAGAAAGCAACAATCTGAGCCATAAACCAATCACACTATCCACATCAGATGAAGAGAGCCACTTAATACCTGAGGGAAGAAGAAGATATAAAACAGATTCATATCACTGAAAAATATCATTGACCAACAAACGTTTTATGTTTGAATTATAAGAAACGTATAAGAAAAAGTATTTAAGTGTTCCTTACAACAGTATAACACGCTGACAAAACAGCATGAAAATTACAGCTTTAATATTACCCAAATTCACTCTTGTGATGTCTAATCTCCTTTGTTTCATACCTTTAAAATCAATTTGGTCTGATGTGAACAGATGTAGATATACAGCAGGGTCAACCAATATGATAAGGTAACATTAGAGGCTACCGAAATACGTTACTCCCACTATTTCACTCACAATGGCGCATTGCCATGGATTTGGCGACTCTAAAATATTTTCTTAATTCATATTTTCAGTGACCCAAAAATATTTCATGCTTTCAATATTTACTCAAAATATTCGTACATTTTGGGACTGAGGCAAACAACTTCTGATAATTTCCTATGCTGGGACTGTGGGACAGTAATTAGATGCAGATGATCTCAAAACATTGGCTGATATAAATAACTGTCACCTATTATATCATAAAATGTGTATATTGTGTTGTTTTTTTATATTGTTACATTTTATATTGTGTTATTATATGGCATTTCATTTATAATATATTTTATCATATTAAATGAATATTATAATCAGAAATAATGCAATCTTTAAGGCTGCATACTATGAAGATTAAAATGCTTAGTTTAAAGTTCTGAAAACAGCCACAACTAAATGACCAATTGTAGTCAACAAGTGACTAAGTGAATACATAATACACATTTTCTCTCATAACATCATTTTCAAACACCATCCTTACACAGCCTTCATTGAGTTTATGAGAACTTACCTGCACACTGTTCCTAGCAATTCTGAAGCTCTTTTAAAAGCTGACAAAACCTTTTGAGAACTGCATTACACTTGAGCCTGCCCTGTGTGTACTGAGTGAGTAATGATTGACTGATTGTTGACCATAGGCCACAGAGAAGTTTTCGAGCCAGTTACAAGATGTTTGTGCATTAATCAAGAGTTAATCCCAAAACAGTAGGAGGCGGTACTACAATAGCCTTGTGACACTAAAGTTAAAGTCCAGTAATGGTGGTCAGTGTTTAACTTACACATGTACGGTGGCCGAGAAGTGCAAAACAAATCACAATTCTGAAAACAAAATAACAAATTACAAACGCAAGTCTAAAAAACAAAGTAACAATTCAGAAAACACAACAACAATTCAGAAAACATTATAACAAGTCAGAAAACACTGACAAATTCGAGAGAGAAAAAAAAGTCAGAAAACACAACGACAATTCAGACAAACCGGAAAAGGTAGGTATAGTTTGAGACAGTGCCATTGGTTTGGGATTACTCACCGCTGACTGGACGAGACATCTGTCAATCAACTTATACAGGAAGAACCAGCCGAAGAACCGCAGAGTCGTGGTAGAAAGTTCGGAGATGGTATTAAAGTAGCTCAGTTTAAATGTATTGTATGAATTGCTCTTACTCTGGAATAAAAAATACGGAGTGTATATTTACATTTAGTTAAAAATGGCTGTAAAACATCAGCTTCAGTGGCGCAGATGGATAAGCGCGTGTTGTTGGCTTTTTGACGCGATCGACCCGGGTTCGATCCCGCCTTTTGCCAAACTTTTTTTTACGTTGATTGACAGATGTCTCGTCCAGTCAGCGGTGAGTAATCCCAAACCAATGGCGCTGTCTCAAACTATGCCTACCTCTTCCGGTTTGTCTGATTTGTCGTTGTGTTTTCTGACTTGTTAATTTGTTTTCAGATTTGTCGTTGTGTTTTCTGACTTGTTATTTTGTTTTCGAATTTGTCATTGTGTTTTCTGACTTGTTATAATGTTTTCTGAATTGTTGTTGTGTTTTCTGAATTGTTATTTTGTTTTTTAGACTTGCATTTGCGTTTGTAATTTGTTCTTTTGTTTTCAGAATTGTGATTTGTTTTGCACTTCTCGGCCACCGTACACATGTCTATGGATGCACCACCCTCGGACTGCATTGGAATGAAACACACTTTTTCCTCACAAATGACATCAAAGGATTATTTTTGATCTCAGTTTTTCCTCAATACTCCAACTTCTGGTCACTTCAGCCATAGAAAACAGCATAAAAAAATCGAAATAACGTCTTTGCGTCATTTTAATTTGTTTATCAGTCATGTCTGGTTTATACATTCACAATTATAACGCCCCCTTTCACTACTTGTTGTGTGAACAAGATTACGTAATTCTCAGGTGGCTGCAGATAGCAGATGGGAAGAGGTCACTCTGCTGGCTGATATTTTTATTCTGCAGCACCAGTGACCCTCCATCATTATGCGTTGTCTCCCCTCGCATGCCTTTCATCTCTCCCATCCTCATGGCAATCATATGCTCCGTTATTTTATAAAGGGCTCATATTTGGCTACTGTGTGTAGGGTATCAAGCCATTGAACGTTTTCCATCAGTGATCACTTATTCACCGGAGGCCTGAGAGGAATGCAATGAGATGATGGACTGGAACGACAACTGTACAGATATGATAGCAAAGAGCTGGCAGGTGAATTTCAGCGCATACTAAGCGGCTGAGATTTATGAATACTCAGCAATAAGGAACATCATTTGCATGACTAGAGGGTATCTGGCATCAGTACAGGGGACAAGCTTAACTCTCTGAGGTGGCTGAACTCTCACTTTCAGTAAGTGACTAAGATGAATCACTTTACTGTGTGCAATTAGATCTTCTCACTTTTTCATTAAAGTCAATATGGGGAATAATGGTAAATGGAGAAGATGGAAACAGAATTAGCAGGCTCGAATACTTTATCATATTCTGTTGCACATTCATCGCCGAGGTTTCCCCCCGATTGCACCATCGCTCTTGTTATTCCATTAGAGCAAAAACAAAGAGAAATCACTCTTTCTCATAACCGTATTCGGCTCGTGAGTGGCCATCTTATTGCCTTTGTGCTTTAAATATCCTGAAGCTCCTGGCTGTGATCTACATTCATATATTATGCAGAATATGCATGAAGCAAAGTTCTTTGATGCTTTGTATTTGGGGTTCTGATCGTGGAATACGCTCACTTGAATGACAGTCCATAAAGTCGAATACTCACAATTATTATGCATGCACTGAGGTTTATTAGAGATTTTACTATGACGAGATAAAACAAATAAACCTTAAGTTGAAAGCATCCTCCTATATCCTTAACATTTCAATAAACCAAATAAAACTGCAACTGAACTTGACGGCAAGTGATCATCGTGCATTTTATAAATTACGAAACATAATTTGATTATAGCTTATTTTGTGTTCTATAGAAGGGGAAAAAAATGTTATAATTTTGAGCAACATCATAGTGCAACTCATATGATACCAAATTTAGACATCTCTGCACAAACAAACATAAATAAACAAGTAGTTTTTTTTTTCAAAATCCACTTGACTCAAAAATATGAAGGTTCACCTTTTTTCCCCCAACGTATTACACATGAACTCATTGCCAGGAAATGAAACCCTCAAACCCACAAACTATGTCATGCTGTTCCCTGTCAGTTAACTGCTTTTACAGAGCCTCACAAACAAAAGGGATTTCACAGACTTCCTGTCTCTCTTCATTACCTTAAAAAGCTGATGATTATTGTGACTATGCCTTTGCCAATTATCCAAGCTTCTCAGAAAGCCCACCTACAGTGACTCTCCTCAAGTCCCCCAAAAGACCTCAGGTTTTCAGCCTCTGAAACATGGGGAGTGACAGCTTAGAGTTTTCATAATAAACCGACTCAATAGAAGAATCCATGTGTCTTGTAATGAAAGAGACAGATGGACAGAGACAAAAGAGAAATATGTGAATAATTTGGAAACGGGAAAAGCTGAAGGAAGAAGGAACAGAAACAACCACATTTGTGATCTAATTGAAATTTTAGCTCAATCAGAAAAACCTTATAGTTATGGTAAAGATTAGCCTTTCTGGAGGGATTATAATGAATACATTGGGCAGCAGCATGCAGGTAAATCAGAGTGTTCTCCATGGGGCAGCTTCCAGTGCTCTGCTGCTAGGCAACTGCTTGGGCACTATGTGACTCTTCACATGACAACATTTCTTCTGAAGCAATTAGGACCATTCAGAACGTTCAGCTGTTTCCTAAGTGCCTGTTGCTTTTACTTACAAATCAACTATTGCAGACAAAAGAAATTCCAATTAGCTAATTTTCCTTCAGCCTGGACTGGGTTTGGCAATTCAGTACATCCAAAAAAAATACTTTAAGCATTACAGGCACTGGCTTATGATCTCTGTTATGGTAGTGAACAAGTAAATAAATAATTAATCAAATTAATAAATAAATAAAAAATTGCACACTTTTCTAATTTATTTTCAATTTAGTACTGTACATAATTTTGGACTGTCATTTTGGATTGTTTATTATTATTATTATTATTAAATTAAATCCAATACAGGTCTTGGTAAGATTTTGTTGTTGTTGTTGTTTTTAAAAAGCTTTTTAAAAATTCTTATGCTCACCAAGACTGCATTTATTTGCTAATAAATAAAAACACTAATATTGTTAAATGTATTTACATTTTAAAATAACCGCTTCTATTTTAATATATTTTAAAATGTAATTTATTCCTCTTTTTACAGCAGCCATTGCTCTGGTACTCTTGGTCTTCATTGTCACATGATCCTTCAGAAATAATTTTAATATGCTGATTTGGTGCCCCAAAAACATTTCTTATTATTATCAGTATTGAAAACAGCTGTGCTGCTTAAATTTTTTGTGGAAACCGTGATCCACTTTTTCAATGGCTAGAATGTTCAAAAGAACAACATGTATTGAAATCTTAGTATTATTATAAATGTCCTCACTGTTAATTTTGGTTGATTTAATGCATCTTTGCTGAATAAAAGTATTAAGTTCTTGTTAAAAAATAAGCTGTATATTAATACAAAATTGTACTGTACTTATAATTTTTTTGTAACATTTAGCCATGTCTTAAATCAAGCCGAGTATAAGCTCTTTGCTCTTTTTATGACTTGTCAAGTTCAGGAAACCTGCATAGACAATCGATTAATGTACTTTCCTTTTAAACAATGCAAAGGTATTTCAGTTATCTGCTGTATTTTTTACTGTAATTGGAGGAAATGTGGTTTTAGCATGCATGATTTTGAATGCGAAATGACATTTCACAATCATGGCAACAGCGTATTATTTCTTCTGAGTATCAACCACATCCTGTTTCCTGTTCACTTGGTTAAAAAGAACCCTTGTTATCTTCTAGGAATGGACAATTCCATTACTCTGCACAACTGAGCGACATAAACAGAGATATATGAGATTACCACGCCTTTGTGCGCAGGAGGAGTGTTGCCCATTTATGGACCTTCAGAAGAAAAGTGCTGAAGCAGCAAGTGTTAAATGATTAAATTTGATTTATTTGCTTAATTTGTTCAAGGGTGGCTGTTACTTCAAAATTATCAGCCAGTTTCGAGGTAAACAAAGAAAGAAAAGATAATGCTGAAATACTATTTATTCTCAGAATGACTCTTAGGACAGTGAGTCAGTCGTTTCTGTAAAAAATGCTTGAAGACACAAATCAGTGTGTTTCAGTGATTCCAGCCTTATGAGAAAATGAAAGTGAGCTTCTCATGACCTTTGACCACAGCACGATAGAAAATATGATAGATATGATAGTATGATAGAAAATCAACCCACATACACTCTCAGGGTCTGAAACCCTCACATTCACCCCTGTATTCAGAGACTGTCTTTTCTTTGACAGTTTTACTGTCTCTTAATGATTAAACAGGATCTAAATCATGTCTAGGCAAACAGAAACTGAAATAACTCAGGCCATAATGATATTTAAGAGCATCCCCTTCACTTTCGAAGTATCCCCAGAGCACACATCTATATTTACAAATAATGTAAAGTATGTCAGTGTGAATATAATGTGACAGCAGTATCAAGTGAATGTAAATCAACCTATATCCTAATGCTATAAAACAAATCAACTTTGCCGAGTCTAATTTACAGATGCATTATTTAACATGGCTTTCCTTTGAATGTTTTCTTGATTTTTGTAACTTGATTGTCATAGCTTCTGCTCCAGACCAAAAAAAAAAAGGTTTGCATTGAGCTCTTGAGAGAACAGGATGTAAAACACAGCAAGTATTTTATTCTCTCTAAAATGTGAACTATGTATGGGCCATTTTAAGTTTTTAAGGATGTTACCTGCAGTCAGATGTAATAATTCAACATCATTTTCACCAGAGGGGTCACATGCTGTTGCAGCATAATTACTGTTATCAGGGCCCCCTGTCTGTGTCGAGTGAGAAACAAACCCAGGGGTGCACAATCAGCCAGAAAACAGAGATTCATGCAACACACACACATATGTTTCTCTCTAGGCATATCTAGCAAATCATTGGTTAAACATTCACTGCCTGCATGTTTTTCTTCATTTCACTCCTTTTTCTGAACATCTCAAGGATTCCAGAGCTTTATCCCCCTCTATCTTTGAATAACTCTGTGGGATTAACTGTGATAAAACTACAAAGAACTTGAAACATTTCTTCCCTGCTTCTTCTTCTTTCACAAGACTGATGGCTTAATCCAAAGCAAGTGAATTCTAAAGATTTTTCTGTCAACATAACACATTTAGGAAAGCCCCAAATAGCCTTGTGTTTTTTTTAGTTGTTTTGCATTAAAAAAATGTCTGGATCTTATTTACCAGACCACTTCATTAGGCTGGGGCTCATGCACAACAGAATGGATTCATATGAGCAACAGTTTCTTTTCTTTCTTTTTTTCAGGCATTTTTTACTTTTGGAAATTGATGTATTCTAGTAGACTTACCAAAATGAGTTTTTAAAAAATGCAGGACAGCAAAGTAATATTTTCCTCTACCTTGTGTGTTTATTCAGCTGTGGTTCCTCAATTAATGTGATGCCATCAATGAAAACAACTGAACGCAGCTGCAAAATTGCACAGCCTGCCTTATTTCATCATCTATCATCCTGTTACAACTAGTTCTGCCCGGACGATAACGCGGAGCCATATAGTTAATATTAGTAATACGCAGCATGCACGATACAAACTGTCTAATTGGCAAACCAATATGTGTGTAATATAACAATAAAACACAATGTAACAATATGAATCAATGTTTAATTTGCACATACATATCATCTGACTAAAGTATTTATGCATATCACACAGTATATTCAGTCATCATTTCATACCCATATTCCCTAATTACATTGATTATATTATTAATATTTTTTTACTTTTTTATTTTAAATTCAGTTCATTTTTTAAAATAATTTTGTTATGTACTTTTAAGTTTTTCATCTAATACTTACATTGTATTTTATTTCATTTTATTTAAATAAAATGGGTTTTATTGGTTGTTTCTGATTTAACTGCATAATTTCACCCCAAAATTAAAATTCTGTAATTTACTCACCCTCATATCTTCCCATGTAACTTTGAGCTGTTTGAGCACACAAGACAAGATATTAGACAGAATCACACTGCACTAATGAAAGTAAATAGACATGGGTGCTGTCAAGCTCCAAATAAACATCATGAAAACAGTGTGAAGTCATATGATGGATTTGTGAGAGGAACAAACTGTAATTTCAGTTGTAATCACTGAAATATCACATCCGATTTGCTCTTAAGCATATGAAACCTTGCCATGAACACAGAAAAACCAATAGGGTTATGTTCTCATTTTTGGGTGAACTATCCCTTTAAATCAGGGTTTAGGAAGAAGGGTGGAGTTGGGGCTTGTGAGGGGAGGCTAGAGTCAAAGTCAATATAAGGTCACACATAAACACTTACTGGGATGTCAGGGAATGCTGATACTGCAAATGTTTCCTCCTCTGAAACATACGCTACAACACTGGTATGAGCAGAATTCCCTTTATGTCTGTGAAACACACATTAACAAACTTAATTAGCTAATATTTTCATCCTCAGTCACACAGAAGGTAAAAGAAACTAGAAATGTTAAAAAAAGAAGAAGCAAACCTCTAAAAGAGCCCTTTCTTTCTTTAAACCGTCACCATCACCAGAAATTAGGTCAACAGAAGTGTGATGGAGTGGGGCTGCCTTTGATGCTGTCCTTCAACCCATAAATACTGTATTGAGGGTGGGAGCAGATATAGCTACTCGTGGTAGAGAGACGACTGGAAGTGAGAGGTGAGGATTGATGGCTTTTCTCTGTAACATGGCACTTTTATTGTCCAGGAACACCTGATAAGGGCCAGAGGTTCCCTTCATCCCATAATCAAGTTGTTCCGCAGATACCACAGGAACATAATCGTCTCGTTTGAGCAGAAAGTGAGAATCTGCCATGGTCAAATCATCTGTGCTCTTACAGGCGACATCCATTCATCAGAGTTGTCTTCAAATGTCAGTGCAAGAAGCATCTGTTCCAGCTAAGCAACTTACTTAATGCTCATTGTGTGCAGATATGGAGTTAAAAATGAAATATTTTGCTTAAATGTGACTTGTGACAGGATCAAGTTCAGCATGAATGCATCAAATAAACATGGCTCAAAAAGTCACAAATGCTTATTTTCTCTCATTTTAAATGTAAAAATGGGTTTGAGCTGCATCGGGGTAGAGTACAGACAAATGCCTGATTAATCTCAGAGTACTGGCTGGGAAACTTAAAGCACACCACAAGCCAATTGAAACTGTTAATTAGGTCCTAAGAGAAATCTCTTCTAGTGCAAAACCACAGCATACAATTCATACATTTAACAGATAATTAACAATGCTGGAATATTTTTTGAAGACATCTGTGAGATTTTGTTTCTCACATTTATTTTTAACCCATATCACTTCATCCTCACAGCTCGAAACATCCACAGGAATTCACAGGAATAAAATGTTAAAATATAAAAAAATGATAGGCTGTATTTAGCAATATGAAATATTACAATTTAAATGAGCTGTTTTCTATTTTAATATATTTTAAAATGTCATTTGTAATGGCAAAGCTGAATTTTCAGAAGTTATGATCGTTCAGAAATCATTCTAATATGCTGATTTGGTCCTCAAGAAACATTTCTTATCATCAAAGGTAAAACCGCCGTGCTGTTTAATTTTAATTTGATTTATTTTTGGTAGAAATTGTAATGCAATTTTTCATTATTTGATGAAAAGACAGTTCAAAAGAATAGCATTTATCAGAATTTTTAAATATATATTTTTTATATATTTATATTTTTTCATTATACATGTCTTTACTGTCACTTTGATCAATTTAATGGATCCTTGCTGAATGAAAGTATAAAATTCTTGCAAAAAAAAAAAAGTACTAACCCTATACTTTTGTACTTTTTACATAAATATACTGTAAAATATACAATATTTATGATATATATATATAGTGTATAAATATATAGCATATGTAGTTTATAAAACTATAAAATAGAGCTATACAGGCACTCATGACTGTGCTGTACTGTGAATATACTCACAATTAAAGGGAATTGTTAGGAACAAAGCACAGATGGACTGTCATGAGACAGAAAGACAGAGAGAAGGACAGGTGCACTCTGCAGGAAGTCATGGAGGTCCACGGTATGAGTGTGAAGTCCCACTGCAACAGAATAAAAATCACTCTGTAAAGATGAAACTCTCGCCGTCAGTGTCCGCTGTTGAGTAATACCAAACCCACCCTTTCATCCTCACCCTTTCATCGTAGCAGAGGTTATGTTGACACATGGGTTAGAGAAGTTTCTTGCTCCATCTCTCTGTCACTGTCTCCATTGTCTGTCTTTCAAAAAATATGTTTTAAACAACAAAAACAGAAAGCTCTTGACCCTTATACAACACTGATGCTCAAAATAAAGCTGTCATAAAAAAAGCTAAATATATTTTAATCAAAGGATAGACAGCTTCTGAGAAAGCAAAAAACATACATTTACAAAAAGAAACAATGCTACTTAATTTCATGCCCTAAAATTAGCTTAAATTAAGATATTTTTTAAACATAAATGTAGACAAGTTAATTTATTAATATTCACAAGCATCTAAGCAGACAGGAAAACAGGTGACACACAGCTTTTAATTAACATAATACATTACCGTCTTATAAAATATAAAGTAGTTTCTTAAAGGCTCGCATTTTGCTGAACATCTCGCTATTTAATGCAAACTGAGAGTGCACCTTCTATACTTTATTATGAACCATATTTCTTTGTTCAGCAAAGAGACATACATGCTCACATCTGTTTAATAGGCCACAAAATGAAACCACTTACTATTTATCTTAATGGCACTTAATGCTAATAACCCATTTAAAGTGTTTACAATGCAGGAGCTGCAGTACCTGTAAACTTACAAGGGAATTGAAAGTGCACTATTTTTCCCCACTCAGAAGCCCTCAAAAAAAGATTAATTGAGGTCTAAAAATGGCTACCGTGTGGGTGATTGGCTTGGTAAACAAACCTTTTCTCAAAGTAGGACAGTTTCATCATTTGGAAAAAAAGAGAGATTCTATTTAAAAAGCTAGTAATTTTGAGGGCATTGCTTGAGATAATTTAAACAAATAAGCTATCTGAAACAAAGTATATTATCAGACAAAACATTCTTGCAATGATCATTATGCTTCAGTTTAACAATGCAACAACATTTTTACCCAAATGACCAGTTTCCGTAAAGGTCCAAAGTGGATTCAGGGCTGCTTTCAGGAGTATTTTTATTTTCGTAAGCCAAATTGAAGATGTCAGGCAACGCACAGAGGCTTGGCTTCCCACACACTGTGAGGGGAGATTAAATTCTGATTAATTTCTCACAGCTAGAGGTGGCGGCTATGGGCTAGTTTGATGAGCAATGTTAGTCTTACTGTGATCCATGGCATAAGGGATCACATCTCGGCTTTAGTTTGACCTGGGTCAACTCATGGTTCTTGCATTTCTTGAACAGTATCTTTAATAACTAACTTCAGGTTCAAATGGCTGCAATATAACAAAGAGTGAAAAATTTAAGGGGGTCTGAATACTTTCCGTACCCACGGTATATTATCAGATAAAACATTCTTGCAATGATAATTATGCTTCAGTTTAACAATGCAACAACATTTTTACCCAAATGACCAGTTTCCGTAAAGGTCCAAAGTGGATTCAGGGCTGCTTTCAGGAGTATTTTTATTTTCGTAAGCCAAATTGAAGATGTCAGGCAACGCACAGAGGCTTGGCTTCCCACACACTGTGAGGGGAGATTAAATTCTGATTAATTTCTCACAGCTAGAGGTGGCGGCTATGGGCTAGTTTGATGAGCAATGTTAGTCTTACTGTGATCCATGGCATAAGGGATCACATCTCGGCTTTAGTTTGACCTGGGTCAACTCATGGTTCTTGCATTTCTTGAACAGTATCTTTAATAACTAACTTCAGGTTGTGCATAATGGATGCTTTATCGGAAGAAACATGTTTTCAGTAATGTGATTTCAACAGTTGCCTACTTGAGAAATTTATAATTTTTTTTATTCTATCTATAGTCTTAGGTGATATTTGGGTGTTGATTAACAACTTTTATGGAACTGACAGATCTAGTGTGGAGACACTGTGGGATGTGGTGGTACAAGAATAGTCTGCAACACCTTCAGAAAGTCCAACATTTTCCGACTATGTAGTCTAAAAAACACAACATCATGCATTTTTCTGGAAGTTGCATTTAAATTCCACCATAGGCTCAAAACTCTGTTTGAATAGGCATGCTTCTTCTGCATCTGACAGTATTCACAAAAAAAACTTCGCTGTCCATGTCAGATTCCTCTTCGGATGCATGCAGAAAGGATTAAGGCAGATGCTATCATGGTTAATTTGCCATCAATATTCAGTCGCTTCACACTGAATACTTTTTTTTTTACACCTCTGAGAGGCTACAAGGTGTTTTTTGCAGCTCTTTGCCTGCAGGGAGTTGACCTTGTCAGTGATATTTGTGTCTGAGTGCCTGGAGGCATCTCACAGACGCCACTGCCAGTTTTGGCAGGTAGAGAAATGGCGGGTTGCCGCAGAAACAGAACCGCAGGGAGGGGACATACAGCAGATTCCTGCAGACTGAAATTCAGCACGTCTGCAGAATAAAGATTGACTGTAAAGAGCAACTGCAGCCGGTCTTTCAATGCTGATCTGATAATCTGATTAAAATATGCTTCAGACAATTCAATTAAATACATTCCGAGATGACCTGGAATAGCTCACCCAAAAATGAATATTTTCTAAAGTTTACCCTCAGGCCATCCAAGATGTAGACGAGTTTGATAATATGAAGAAATTTGGAGAAATGTAGCATTACATCTCTAATGGATTCTCTGTAATGCAGTGAATGGGTGCCATCAGAATGAGATTCCAAACAGCAGGTAAAAACATCACAATAATCCACAAGCAATCCATGGGACTCCAGTGCATCAATTAATGTCTAGTGAAGAGAAAAGAGTACATTTTCAGCAAATTTTTTTTATAATAAATTAATAAAATGCCATGAAATTAAGTAAAATTAAATGAAATTAAATAAAAAATAAAATAAAATAAAATAAATTGTTCTGTTTAGAGCTGTCTATGGAATGATTCTTTGGGGAACCAAAAAATGGTTCTTTAATGGCCCTGCTTTCTATTTAATACTTTTATACTTTTATTTTAAATATGATCTATTTCAGAACACATTTTGTACATTTTCTAAAGAAAAAAACTAATTATAAGCAAAACAAAATCAATTCCTCTTCGGATGCATGCAGAAAGGATTAAGGCAGATGCTATCATGGTTAATTTGCCATCAATATTTAGTCGCTTCACACTGAATACTTTTTTTTTTACACCTCTGAGAGGCTACAAGGTGTTTTTTGCAGCTCTTTGCCTGCAGGGAGTTGACCTTGTCAGTGATATTTGTGTCTGAGTGCCTGGAGGCATCTCACAGATGCCACTGCCAGTTTTGGCAGGTAGAGAAATGGCGGGTTGCCGCAGAAACAGAACCGCAGGGAGGGGACATATAGCAGATTCCTGCAGACTGAAATTCAGCACGTCTGCAGAATAAAGATTGACTGTAAAGAGCAACTGCAGCTGGTCTTTCAATGCTGATCTGATAATCTGATTAAAATATGCTTCAGACAATTCAATTAAATACATTCCGAGATGACCTGGAATAGCTCACCCAAAAATGAATATTTTCTAAAGTTTACCCTCAGGCCATCCAAGATGTAGACGAGTTTGATAATATGAAGAAATTTGGAGAAATGTAGCATTACATCTCTAATGGATTCTCTGTAATGCAGTGAATGGGTGCCATCAGAATGAGATTCCAAACAGCAGGTAAAAACATCACAATAATCCACAAGCAATCCATGGGACTCCAGTGCATCAATTAATGTCTAGTGAAGAGAAAAGAGTACATTTTCAGCAAATTTTTTTTATAATAAATTAATAAAATGCCATGAAATTAAGTAAAATTAAATGAAATTAAATAAAAAATAAAATAAAATAAAATAAATTGTTCTGTTTAGAGCTGTCTATGGAATGATTCTTTGGGGAACCAAAAAATGGTTCTTTAATGGCCCTGCTTTCTATTTAATACTTTTATACTTTTATTTTAAATATTATCTATTTCAGAACACATTTTGTACATTTTCTAAAGAAAAAAACTAATTATAAGCAAAACAAAATCAAATTTTAGCAAATGAAAAGCGTGCATACTGGTTATACATTTTAAGGAAACATAGAATTTATAGGCTTTTTTAAGAACAAGACCAAAAAAGAAAGAAAGAAAGAAGACCCAGACCCACACTTAGTATTCTTAAGACCATAAGATCAAGACATGAACTCTGCTAGAAGAATCCATGACATTCAGCGACATTTCTAGTATCTTTTCCTACACAACCCTTTGAAATGTCAACACCATCCATTGCAGGATGGACACTCTTTTAATATTTACAAAATAAGATTACATCCTTCCACCTTATAACTGGGCTCCATTCTAATCTTTTAGAATCTTAAAACAGTGGCAATAATCTGCGATCAACAGGTCAAGAACACTTGCTGGCAGCTCCATCTCAAGCAAACAGATATCTTCATTTATGAGCCAATTTACTTAAGAGATCCCACCAGACAGCAGGCTGGGTACAATAAATGGAGATGTCCTAATGGAAAAATCTTGTTGCAGGAGCATGAAAGGTCATTTAATTTATTCCAGCTCCAGTGAACCATCTCTTATGCTCCTTATCCAACAGCTGTGACTGCTATGACCTATCTCTATGGCTATTAGCATGATGCAAGTGCAGATACAATGCATTTTATATGCACACCTCATTCATAATCATAATTAGATCATCATCATAATTAGATGTTCTATGATATTATAAAAGTATACACTGATTGTTATCAACACAGAGGAGATAGTAAACTGAATTTGTACCAAACCAAAAGTGGTATCCTGAAAAGTGAATTCAATACCGTCTGCTAATATTCCGGCTTTAGCTGAAATAATGCTCCTTGTGTCTCTTCAAATTGGTCTTTTAGAAACAAAATCAATGTAGTTGTGTCAGATCAACCCGATCTCACGAAAGTGCGTATAAATAGTACGCCAAATAAAAACGAAAACTCCGTGGTATTGATACGCCAAAAATGGACTTTGGCGTGTATATGCTACGCGATGGGTAGGATTAGGGTTGTGGGGTAGATGCTTATCATATGTACGTGAAAACTGCGTATCATATGCACACCATTTGACACGTGCTTCAGAACGCGGTCACGCAAGGGCGTTCCCAAAGCGACTCGACGCAGCTCGAGTTCCTGAAGGGGAACACCACGAGTTTTCGTTTTTATTTGGCGTAGACCTACTATTTATAGCATTTTCATGAGACCGGGCTCGTCAGATCAATAAGGGATTCACTGGGGTGATTTCACAGCCTCAGCTTTATCACAAACATCTCAACCTTTTGTCAACACTGAGGAGCAGCAGTCTGGATGACTTGTCAATTAGAGGTTTTCAGTCTCAATCTGATGATAGTCAACATGATTGCAAAGCCTATGAGTTAACATTTATGGTGTAAGTTTTACTTTGAAACAATTTTCACTTAGAAATTGCTAGTAAATTTCACAAATTATTACAAAGAAATTAAAACTAACATGTTTAAGTAAAAAGACTCGAGTAGTATGTTCTTGTAAAACGTATAAAACAGTCTTGAACCAGCACTAACGCATATTAAAATCTCACGACCACCTTTACTAGAATTTATCACGTTTTATTGTAGGCTTATATATCGTGTAAAATTTAGTTTAACTTGTTGTAGAATTTATATTAGATCATCTGTTAAGGGAATAGATTTTTCCCTGTAGATTTATATTACAACTGTGGCATGTTGTAGCTATTGGTTCTAAATGTGCAGGAGGTTGTTTCTTCATAATTGTAATAAATTCATAATTAAAAAAGTTATCTTGACCGGTACTACTTATATGCTTAACGAGTCACTCCGCTGTCGTTGACGTCTGGCGCCATCTTGTGACTGAAAACACTTAACCACCGCGTGTTACAATGGAAGACTTCAGCATTAATTTCAACATATATGGTAAAAACAAATATTTTTAGCCGTGTAATAAGCGTGATAATGTACATCCAGCCGGTTGTTATCTCAGAATAAACCCCTTTAGGCTGATACAAGATCCTGATCCTGATCACCCTGTCGGGGTTTATTCTGAGATAACAACCGGCTGGATGTACATTATCCCTTACATATACAGGTGCATCTCAATAAATTAGAATGTCGTGGAAAAGTTCATTTATTTCAGTAATTCAACTCAGATTGTGAAACTCGTGTATTAAATAAATTCAATGCACACAGACTGAAGTAGTTTAAGTCTTTGGTTCTTTTAATTGTGATGATTTTGGCTCACATTTAACAAAAACCCACCAATTCAC